>NC_041389.1:281722776-281779099 GCF_002162155.2 Triticum dicoccoides
TCCTACCCTTGTTTGGAGTTTGCACAAACTGCCTCCCCCTCGTGAGCCTCTCGCGGGCGGGGCTGGGCCAAGCGCACGCGCGCGTGCCATTATGCGGCCAGCGTTCGCTCTCGCAAGGCTCTTGCCACATGGTCAGCGGATCCCCAGAGGACCATCGGAGGATCATGGCCCCGCAAGCCTACTCAAGGCTCGTTCGGGCTAAAGGTAAACCGCAGAAACTAACTCACCATGAGGCATGTAACATCATGCAGGCGCACATTCAGCATCGCTCCTAAAAGCACGTGCACAACAATCTTTTTACATGAGGGGCTTCCCCTCCCAAAATGCTCTAACAACCTTCAGGGCCGCGCCCGATCTCTTTGTGTGCAGGATAAACAGCAAGGGGACACCAGATCAGTCGGACATATCCCTCACCGCATCCTTTTGGTCGCATCCAGAGGCATCACTGGCGCCATTGCCGCTGTCACTGACATCACCATCGCCGTCATTGGCGCCACCTTCACCGCCATTCACCACATCACCTTCATCCGCAACAACTATCACCCCTTCGTCGTCAGAAGCAAAGGCCCTAACAAGCGCATTCACATTGCCCTCTACCCATCGCGCCAGGTCGCCCCGGATGGCCTCGGGCACCAGGGTGATAACGGCATCAAAGTCGAAGTGAGGATGTGCATTCTGGAGATGGCTGAATACGCGGGAGAATGCGCACCCGAGCAGGCTGCCGCTCCTCTCCTCAACAAGCTGGCGAGCTCTCTTATAGCGGTCCTCCAGATGTGTCACCACATCAGTAAAGAATCGGAGATGACTGGCGTAGTTGGTCACGTGGGGATGCGGGGCGTCCGCCTCGCAGATATTGCCCAGGGCCGTGTTGGCCCTGTTCCTGAGTTGCTGGAGCATGGGACCATGCACGTGCTCCAGCGTTCGCCGTTGAAGGATTTCTTCTCTATTCTGCCACGCGATGGACTCGGCGTCGTCGACCCGCTGTTGAAGAAGAAGCAGCTTGGCTCCGGTGGAGGCCAACTCAATCTGCGCCGAGACCAAAGCGGTAGCAGCTTGGACCTGAGGGCCGCGGTCCTGCCCGCAGCCTCGGCTTCAATCAGCTCCAGCCTCTGGTCGTACTTGCGCACAAGATCTACGCGAACTTCCGCCACGCGACAGTCAACCTCCTCTTGGATTCGAGCCTCCCGCGCGCCAACATCGTCCTTTGCCTGGGTAACCTAGCGCTTCCTCGTCTCCAGCCGCTCAAGGTCAAGATTGCGTTCAGCGGCCTCCTGCATCAGCGCTTCCTCACGCCTCCGGAGCTCTTCCTCTTCGACAGGCGTCCCCTTCAGTGATGCAAGGGCGGCCTGGCGCAGCTCCACCTGCTGCTCCAGGGAAGCGCTCCAGGCTTGGAGCTCCCACGCGTGCTCCTCCGCGATCTCGCGACGACGATCTGCTTCCCGAGCCTCCTCCAGAGCTTGGGAGCAGGCCTCTCGCGAGGCCACAAGAGATGCCTCGGCCTTCGCGTTGTCGAGCTCACGCTGATAGCGCGCGAGGCCAACTGCAACCTTCACCTTGTGTCGCTCCTCGATTATCCGCAGGCCCTCAGCTTCAAGACGCGCATCCACATCCGCAAGCTCTCCACCAAGCTGGCCCATCACGTCCATCGCCTTTCGGAGGGCCTCCCGGCGAGCGACGCTTCGCTCCCGCACTCGCCTGAGCATGTCGTCGATATCGTCCTCCACCGCCAACGCTGGCTGCAGGCTCAGAGGTGACACGCCCCTCTTGGCAGGGAGCTGGGGGCTGGCGCCCCCACGATTACTGGACAGGCTCCACAAGGGGCCCGGATCGGTGCAGGTCCATCCCCAGAAGAAGAGCCAAGGACCGACGCCAACCACTCGCCGCCCACCATCAGAGGAGGAGCCCTGGGGAGGCCGGTCACGCCCCAGGCGAGGTCGCGAAGAAAAGGCGGCAAGGGCATAGGCTCAAGACACCCCACAGGCCGGCTTACTCCTCCGGCTGAGCATGCGTCAGGGGCAGCATGCAAGCTCGGGACGATCAAGGCTAGTGATGGAGGCAAAGTCGGAGGAAGTTGCTTCCTGGGAGACTCCGCAGGCTTGGCGGGAGGGATCCTAAAAAGGCACAGTCAGGAAAGGGATCAACAGTCGAGGAATTGCAAGAACTAGGTACTTACTCATCTATGGCGAAGTACTTCCTATGCTTCAGCGGTCGGAAGGGGTGTCCGCTGTAGCTCGAAGAGTCCTTCCTCTTGTGGAGGGCGGCGAAGTCCACTTGGAACGACCCAAGCGCTCGACATGCGGGCCAACGTGTGGAGCAGACGAAGAAGCATCCAAGCGGCCAACTTCAAGGGTGTCGAACCGGAAGGAGCGATCAGGCACCACCTCCTGATGGCCTGCTGAGGCCCCGGGGGCTCCGGCCTCGGGAGCCGCAGGTTGCATCCCCCCATCGACGACCGCCTCAGAACAGGCTACACATGCTCCGGGGGATGACGCTTCGGGGACCCCGTGCGGCGTCACCACCGCGACACCGGCGCCCCCAGCCACAAGCGCTGCTTGCCTCCCTGCACCCACTCCTGAGGCAAGATCGATGCTGGCGGTGATGAAGGGGGCCACGGCGACAGGATTCTCACAAGGCCCCGCAAGGCCAGCTGGGCGCAGCCCCCATTCGCGAAGAGAGGCATCTGTCTCGCCCAGTCAGCCCTGTTCGAGCAGAGATACAATAGGCTAACCCCGTGTCGAATGTCATCCATCGAAGGGTCGCCAATCAAGACCTCAAGCACCTTCTTCAGCGTATCAAGCGCCAGTTCCGTCTCCTGAAGCATCATGCGGTCCAGGTCACCCATCAGGGTCCACAGCGGTCGGGAATGGTGCTGAAGGGGAGCAATGCAGCACTGGAGGAACTCCTTCACCACTCGGGGCGCTGTCACGCCGAGCTCCCTCAGCCTCCTCAGTCGGTGCTAGATGAAGGAGAGACGGGGGCTCACGAGTCTCTCGTGGCCCCAGCCTGGATTGGAGACAGCAGGCAGCGTCGGAGGCGAGAGCAAGGGACTGGCCACCTCAACATCCACATACAACCACCGCGTCCGGAATCCACTCGTGGAAGGCGAGAGGCCAAAATCGATCCCCGATGCGGCCGTCTCAGCCATGGCTTGGAAGCTCACGCACCCCGAGCACTGTAAGGGGTCGGTCAGGCGCAACTAGAAGAAGTGTCGCAGGAGGGCAACAGAAGGAGCAATGCCCACCATGGCTTCGCGAGCAAAGGCGAAAACGACGAGGAGGGTGATGGATTGAGGATCAAGATGCATCATATGGATCTGATAATGGGTGAGCACTACATTGAAGAAAGCAGAGAAGGGGGGAACCAAGCCAGCCCACAGGGCATCAACGAAGAACCGAAGCTCGGTGACTGTCCTGTCAATGGAAGCGTGGGATGCAGGCCAAGCCATCGTCTTTCCGCACTCGTTGAAGCTGGATGCGACCGCAGGGTGGACCTTGCCCAGGGCCTCCAAGTTGAGCACCAACGACCGGCCGATGGCGGGCTCGATGGCCGAAGGAGAACTAGATGTGTACAGAGGCTTCTTCCCCTTCTTCTTGCTGGTCGGCGCCATGGTGATGGAAGGGGCAGAGCTCGAGTCAGATTGGAGGCGGAAACAGATGCTCGAGGAGGAAAGGGGAACAGGAAGCACGCGGGCAGCAAAGGAGGAATAACTGTGTAAAGTTCCGTGGCCGTGTAGCCAGGCGGATATTGGGGGAGCGTGGGGAAACGGAGATGCCCACGTCCAGTCAAGTCGCCACACGTCGACCAAGGCCGCAGGCTTTGGGGGCCCGCGGCGCTCCGCACTTGCCCTTTGGCTTCGCTGCTAAGCTAAGTCCGAGCGCGCCTTGGGCCCGGGGGCTGCTGTCGGCGTTCTGGGAATGGGGGTCCCCAGACTTGCCTGCTTGCGGCCTGCAGCGTGGCTCACCAATGGCCCAGTACGGCCCGTCTTCATCAACCCAAGTTCAAGACCCTCGCGAGGGACCAAGCCTCCCCGGGCGAATGACACAAGGCCTCCTCAAGGGCAGCCTCACTAGGTAGGCTCGCGAGGAGGTGGAGAGATCAAGGCAAGGGGTACCTCGTGAGGTGCTCATGACGTAAGCCATGACGACCAAGGCCAGGCAGGCGCCAACCCATGCAGTGTCCTCGTTTCCTCTTTGGTGCAAAGGGGGCAAGCGTAGGCGCGGAGTACCGAGGCATCAAGCAAAGGTTTCTATATCGGTGCAACAAGACCAAGACCAGCAGAGCGGCAGGATGGAGGTCACCATGGAGCCCAAGACGGCGTCATCATTAGTGCCTTTGGCAGTCGAAGACCACCTTTAGTCAGGATAGCATGTACTAGTTGTCCCCTTTTGAAATGGCTGTTGTTGGCTTCCTTCCCGCTCAATATTTGGGAAGAGGACCAGGGCCTCAATAAATAGAGCTAGCCACCGCAGTAGAGGGGGGATCGGGGAGAAGCAGAATAGCCACCACCACAAGAACACCTCTCGCGAGGTTGTTCTTCCTGTGTACTGTTCATCATCAGCCCAAGAGGCAATCCACCACACCACACACTGGAGTAGGGTATTACACCACAACAGTGGCCCAAACCAGTATAAACCTCGTGTCTCTTGTGTTGTCCATCGTGCTAGATTAAAATCGCGGCGAGGTTGTGGGCGTGTTTCGGTAGGGAGAGGATCTTCGTGCGCACCCCAGAGTTTGAACCTTAAGGGTTTTGCCGGAACCCGATATCCGACAAACGTCTTTTCATGGTCGAAGAGACGGCCAACGGATGACATGGCACTAAACGGGCAAAATAACCAAACTAGATGCAGATGGGAATCTGATGATGGTACACACATCGGATGGTGAAGCGTGGAAGCGCTTCGATGCATTATATGCGGAAAAAGCGGCAGATCCAAGGCATCCCCAAGTCGCCATCGGCACGGATGGGTTCAGTGTGTTTGGTATGACGACAAACCAATATAGTTGTTGGCCCGTATTTGTCTTTCCACTCAATCTCCCCCCTGGACAGATTATGCAAAGAAAGAACATTTTCCTGATGTTGATATTTCCAGGGCCGAACAATCTGGGGAAGAATATGAATGCGTACATGCAGCCGCTTAAGAACGAATTGCAAGAAGCTTGGGATAATGGGTTCAAGACATATGACGCCTTTAACAAACAGAACTTCATAATGCATGTATGGTACATGTACTCGATGCATGACTTGCCGGCGTATGCGCTATTCGTTGGCTGGTGTGTGAATGGAAGGTTCCCGTGCCCCACATGCAAGGCAACTCTTGAGTTTCGTGGGCTGCAGGCGGGTCGCAAGTTTTCTTGCTTCAACTTGCATAGGCAGTTCCTGGAACCTCACCATAACTCCAGGAAAGACAAGAACTTCATGAAAGCTAGAGTTGTCAAAAACTCTACACCACCTCCGTTGACAAGCCAAGAGACCCTAGTTCAGTTAAACGCTCTCGAGGCAGATCCAGAATGTCCAGGGTATTTTAAGGGGTATAATTCAAAACATGCCTAGACTCACAAGACATGCTTGTGGGATATTCCTTACTTCAAAGACCTCCTTTGCCCACACAACATCAACGTGATGCACACTGAAAAGAATATCGCCGTGGCCCTTTTTGGTACATTGTTCAGTATAGAGGGGAAGTCAAAGGATAATACTCAGGCTAGAGTCAATCAGGATGCGCTATGTCATAGACCGTTACAAAACATGCAAGAACCGAAATGTCGTGGGAAACCACGGCCACCTATGGTACCAAGGGCCCCTTGCTGGTTCGGCAGGGGGGATGTCATGTTGCGCAAAGAGTAGAAGATCATGGGGCAGCGCAGCAGCGATCACACAGGCAATTTTACCCAAGTTCGGGCCGCCGGGAGGCATAAAACCCTACTTCTAATTTGGTGGACTGATGGTGGAAGAATGGTGGTGGGGCATAGTACACTTGCCCGGCAGGGATGCCTCGGGGCGAGAGGGGCTACACATGTATGAACTGTGTGTTATCCAACCTTCTAACCCTTTCTACAGTTGCCATGGGCCTCCTATTATAGATTGAGGGGTCACCACAATGGCAAAGTAGCCATTATGCACTGATAAGATAGCAAAAAGTGCTATCATACCTAACTCTGCAGGCAGACAGGGTGCATTAAATGCACCGCTCAACGTCACATTGTTGCTTGCCCGGCAAGCCTTGCCGGGTTGTTTTGCCAGCTTTACACCTACCAGCTTGACACGTCACTGGACGGGTGTCGTTCGTGGGCATTTCCTATAGAGAAAGGCCACCATGTGGCGATTGGCTGCCACTTAGTCACTTTGCGGCTTGACACTGCATCTCCTGACGACGTGGGTCGTGGTGGAGTATTTGTGTGAGGTGGTTTTGCCTCCGCGAGTCCCGGCAGGCCCTGCCGGGACATTTTGGATGCTTTCTTCCGGGGGTGACCCCACCCTTGCCGAGCTTGCCTGCCCGGCAAGGGAGCCTTTTCTCCTGGCGGCATCTCGCTTCTATGGCTTGATCTTGGTCCTTCTAATCTGCATGTTGGTTCTTTGAAGTTCTTGTTCTCTTGTACCCTGGCACGGCCTTGGCCTGTCCGTGCATGAGTCAGGGGAAAATATATACCCCTGTCTGTTTTCCCCGACATAAGCCTCGGGCCTGAGCCATACGTGTTGGTGCGGCATGTTGGGTTAGGCCCCAAACAGTGCATAGACACGTGGCAGGAGAGGGCTACGCATGCCGGTTTGCCATGGCGACTAGTCAATCCAACGTCCACTTCACGCAATTACAGTGCATCGTGGGATCATGGGAGTGTTGCAGTTAAGGTAAAACGGTAACTTTCTGAATCGTCGCGCCTCTGTTCCGCACGCCCCCCTTAAAAATAGGGAAAAGCAAAGCGGCACAGTTCACCTATCTCCTTCCTCGCTCTCACATCTTCTTCCTCCGGAAGCCAAACGAAGGTTCCCCCTCTCGCTCTCCTACCCGCCGCCATCCTTCCCACCGAAAACTTTCTCCATCTACATCACCGCTACGGAAATGGGGAAGAAGCCCACAGAGAAAGGAAAGCAGACGACCGTGGCGAAGGAAGTAGCCACCGAGGGGAGTAAGAGGGCGGCGGAGCTGAACAAGAAACGGAGGGGAGACGTCGTCTTCCTTCCGTCGAACTTGAGCGGTCCAGTCCTTCAAGCGAATGGGTATTTGTGTGTGTGGGGGGGGGGGGCTGTTCTGAAAGGGCATGGAGTGCCCAATGTTTTGGCGGAGGGGAAGGAAGATCCACCAAACTCATATCGGTTCTTCTTTGCTTACTTCATCTGCGGCCTCTGCCCCCCCTTCTCCGAATTCTTTGAGGCGATCATGACAATATATGGATTGCACCACCTTGATTTCACGCCGAATGCAATGGCGACCATGGCCATTTTCGCGCATTTGTGTGAGAACTTCGTCAGAGTCACTCCCAATGTGGATCTGTTCCGGTATTATTTTGTTCCGCGGGTGGAGAACAAAGTCCACCACTCTGGCAACATTTAATGGATGCTGCCGGTGGCGAGGAAGCTCTGGGATCATATCTCTGGGAAGCAGCGCGAGAGGTGGGACGAGTGGAGAGGGGATTGGTGTTGGATCCAGGATGAGAAAGCCCCTGATTTCTGTGAGGCACGGATGGAATGCATGGAGCGCAGCAAGGAATGGAGCGCTCATGGCCTCACTAAAGATAGGTTGCGCCCGGAAATCAATAAGATTACTCGTTTGAAGGCTGCCGGGCTAACCATTGAGCACGTGGGGGTAGATTTTCTTCTTCATCGCATTTCGCCACTGCAGTAGAGGGATAGACCTGTCTGGCTATATGGTGACACTCGAGACAGGATGAGGTTCCTCCTAGGGTTGGCAACAACTTGTCAGTTTATGGTCACGCCTAGTTGTGCGACCAATTGCTTGGCCGCTTCGAGCTGTTCAAGCTCCTGGCAACTGTCATTCCTCTAAACATCTATTCAGCCCGGGATCAGATACTAACATGGATGCCAGATTGCGATGCTCACAGAGTGGCAGATGATTGGCGACTTCCCACCCTTGATGAAGAGCTCATGTGGTCGAACACCCTGGTGGAGAACGCCACCAGGGTTGAAACCGAGATGTACAAACGCACCTCCTCCATGGAGGTGGCGTATATTTTGAGGAGGGTTGAGGAGGACAAGGATGCCGCCTTGAGGAGATGGTGAGGGCCGCGAAGGCCGGGAAGGGCAAGGGGAAAGCTGAGGACGAGAGTTCTTCCCACGACGGCAGCGAGGTGCAGGCCACGGAAGGGGCTGCCGGGTATATTTCTGCCGGGGACAACCTTGCCGGGCTTGATGCTTTGGCCACAGCGGCAACAATGCTTCAAGAGGAGGAGGAGATTGGTGAGGTTGTGGAGCTTGAGGAGGAGTGGCCCGCGGCTAGGTCTCAAGACCCCGAGATAGTTTTGGACCGGCGCCCCCACAGGCGCGCAGCTAACCGGGGGGCAGCGGCTTCCCATCCAACACCAGCCGTCAAGAGGGTAAATAAGAACACCACCAAGGTCACCAAGGTCGATGTGGCGTGCCGCCAATCTCCTTGCCTTGCCCGGATCAAGACTTCCACTATCGAGCAACCAGCGGATGTGGAAGTTGATTCTAGCCCCTGCTCTGGCTCGAGTTCTTCACAGAGCTCGCTTCTTCTAGGGCCCCCGGTGCCACGCCGGGCTTCAAAGTTGCCGGGGACTTCTGCCCCACCATCCCCGAAGAGAGGAAGAGAGCCTTCGCCTCGCATGGAACTCAACTTGAACTCCATGCTCATTGAAGAGCAGTAAGGAAGATTTTTCCTTTTGTGGATAGCTTTGGCATACTTGATTATTCTTGCTGACTAACCTCTTGTTCTGCGGTTGCCGACAGGGAAGTGGAGGAGGAGACAGAAACCCTCATCCACTGTCCCCAGAAGAGGCTCCGACATGTTGGCTCGCCGAGGTCTGCAGAGAGTCCGGTCTTGGCGGGGAGCGACACGAAGGATTCCATGTCGAGCCCCCAGTCCAGCCCCCGGCCCGGAAGCGGGGCTTGGTCCTTTCCGCCGGAGGTAGTGGTGAGACAATGCAGGGCGAGCCCCTTCAGGAGGGGCACATCCCCTCCGCCGACCGAGCCGAAGAGCCCCCGACAGAGCCCTCCACGGACGAAACCACGGAGAGAGCAGCCGCGGTCGCCGCGGCAGGGGAAGAGGTACATGGCCCGGCAACAGATGCTGCCAGGGAAACTGAGGTCTCTGCCCGGTAGACTCCTCCAGGTATTCCATTTATGCCCTTTTTTTCTTTATCGTCCTGACGACTTCTCCTAATTCCCTTATTATCTGAAATTTCTGTCTCTTTGTTGTTCGCCGGTCCTCTCATCTGCAGACCCCCAAGCTGAAGAGCCAGAACTGTTGGAGGTGGTGGCTGACATAAGAAGGGCTGAAGTGGATGAGGCCGTCAAGATTGCTATTGTTGAGGGACAGGGCCTTGCTGCTGGGAATGCCCAGGATTCCTTGGCGGTGGTGGAGTGCTCTTCGGAGGACGTCCCGGAAGAGGAGGTGGTGGTTGAGGTCAAAATTCCCCTCCAAACCATGGATCCACTTCCCTCCTCCAGGATTGTTACAGAGACTCCGCCACCCTCCTCAAATACGCTTCGCCATGGTGTTGTTGCCGCCTGGAACTGGAGCCCCCGGCCTGTCTCTGACGACGGCCGTGGAGCTCGAGGAAGAGCTTCAACGCCTCCTGGCACCGCTTTACCAGGGAGCTGGAGAGGTCGATGACTCAGCCGCCGTTGCAATGGACTTGTCCTTCATGGAATCCATGGCTACGGGCATGAAGGAGATGCAGGCCCGGCACAACCAGAAGTGGCAGGCGCTCAAGGAGTGGTGCGAGTCCGCCAGCAAGGTGGACCAGAAGCTGAAGGATAAATGCTTGGAGTTGCATGAGTGGCACGGCAAGCAGTTCAAGGTGCTCATGAGGCAGCAAGAGACTCTCCTGATGACAAGGAAAGATGTCATGGCCCGCGAGGCGCGCCTGGCGAACCGCAAAGTATCCCTGGATGCTAGAGAGCAAGAGATCTCCCTCCGTGAGTAGAAGCTCAAAGCCACTCTCTATGCTAATGACGACAATCTAGAGACTCTTGTGCGCCTGTGTACCAAGGAACTGGAAGACAAGCATGGAGCTACCCTGGATGCCCTTGCTGCTGACTCTGCCGCCCAACTGAAGAAGCTTATCGACGAACTGGCTGTCACATCCACTGCTAAGACTGACCTTGACCAACAGGTGGCTAAGCTGACGGAAGATCTTGCCAGGAACGCCAAGGAGGTGAAGGCTCTCAAAGAAGAGGTACGGAAGGCGGATATCCTCTCGGCTGATGTGCAGTCGCAACTCTCCTCCAAGACGCAGAGCCTTGATACCGCCAACGGCACCATCACAAACATGAAGGCCAGGATCGGCACCTTGGAAAGCATGGCAGAGTCCATCGAATCCCACCAGCAGCTGTTGTCCAAGGATCTAGACATTGCCAAGCGTCTCCGGAAAGATGTAGAGGATAAACTGAAGAACCAGTCCGTGCAAGTCGACCTCTGGATCAAGAGCTTGATTGGCATCGCCGAGCGCCTTGCTTCCCAAGCCGTGGTGATGGGCATGGACGTGCCATCCTTCTCGGTCAACAAGCATGAGGTCCCAAGCGCCAAGTTGGGAGTCTTCTTCAACGAGTTGATCAAGAAGCTGAAGGTGCATGAGGAGGGGAGGGCCGAGCGTTTCGCGACCGAGTCCCAGAAGCTTGCCCACGACACCCTCTTCATGGTCTTGAGCAATATTGCCTGCTGCCATCCAGATCTCGACCTCCACGACGGGTTCAAGAAGCCGCCAGCAGGTGTCGACATCACAGCTGCCAAGGAGAAAGCTACTTCTCGGGCTGCTAGAGTTCTCCACGTCTAAGCAGCTTCGCCCGGCCACAAGACCAAGTAATGGGACGATGTTGCTCCTGCGTTGCCCTGTAATGAAACATGACGTATATTTTTGTGTTTAGGCACTGTATCTTTTGTGTTTGTGTGAAACTGACACTTCCTGTTAAATCTTAAATGTGTGTTTATCCATTTGAGCTTTATATGCTCGCGTTCGCACGATCAATCCCTATGTCTGTTCTGGATGCCTGCCGGTATCATATTGCCACGATCGTCGTAAGGGTCTGGCCCTTAACACTCATCTTGGCGTGGATGCATCCCGGCAGGTTTTTCCCAGGTAGCTCTCGACGCAACCTCTCGTCCTGCGAGCATGGCTCGAGACAGGACGATGGTGCGGTCAGAGAAACTAGCCAAGGTTCCATCACATGAGGGTTTTCACGATACGAACATTTACTAAAGTCGAGGGATAAATAATCGCAAGGACATGAAATGCACCAACCAGAGATGGTAACATAGACTTAGCCTTTGTTTTCGGTTATTTTTCTCTCCGCCAAGCCACTAGCACTTGGCGCAATTGCGACGTCCGGAAGAGCGAAAGCCAAACATGCAGCCCTCCCGTTCCTAGCAGGGGCCGGTATACGCCACGTGTGTTAGGCGGACAGTGGGTACGGTGTCGGGCTCTTCCGGTCCTCCCTCCTATTTCCCCATTCCCATTCGAGTTAGGCAGACAGCGGCCGTTGCATGGGTCATGCCAACGCAGACAGCCTTGCCGGAGCATGCTTGCAGGGGCATCAACCAACGAATTCACACCGGCGTTTCACTCAGGATTTCCCAAAACGGGGCAAATAATGGACCGAGTATCACGCGGTGGTCATCGACATTGATGATGCCACGCCTAAAGCGGTCTGACTGCTGATGACGGGAAGGGGCGGAGAAGGGAGATTTCGCGTCCGCGCATCCCGTCCCCTTTCTCTGTACGACGCGTGAACAGCGGGCACGCCACATGGGCCGATGAAGGGGGGCATATATCCGTCAGCAGCAATCTTCGCCATAGCCGGAGCTATGGCAGGATGCGGTGAGGAATGATGTGTGCATGGGGACGTCCCTGCCCGGCCTTCGTATCTTCGAAGGCGTCGTAGACGCCAAAAACTTCAAGCGGGCTTCTGTGGATAGGGTGCGCCGCTCACGCCTTCAGGTTCGCGCAAGTGATCCCCCTACCTGGCGCGCCAAAGATGTCGTGGGAAACCACGACCACCTATGGGACCAAGGGCCCCTTGCTGGTTCGGCAGGGGATGTCATGTTGCACAACGAGCAGAAGAGCGTGGGGCAGCGCGGCAGCGATCACACAGGCAATTTTACCCAGGTTTGGGCCGCCGTGAAGCGTAAAACCCTACTCCTGCTTTTGTGGATTGATGGTGGAAGAATGGTGGTGGGGTGTGGTACACTTGCCCGGCGGGGATGCCTCGGGGCGAGAGTGGCTACGTGTGTATGAGTTGTGTGTTATCCAACCTTCTAACCCTTTCTACCGTTGCCATGGGCCTCCTTTTATAGATTAAGGGGTCACCACAATGGCAAGGTAGTCATCATGCATTCATAAGATAGCAAACAGTGCTATCATACCTAACTCTGCAGGCTGACAGGGTGTATTAAATGCACCACTCAACGTCACATCGTTTCTTGCCCGGCAAGCCTTGCCGGGCTGTTTTGCCAGCTTTACACCTACCCGCTTGACACGTCGCTGGACGGGTGTCGCTCGTGGGCATTTCCTGTAGAGAAAGTCCACCATGTGGCGATTGGCTGCCACTTAGTCACTTTGCGGCTTGACACCGCATCGACTGACAACGTGGGTCGTGGCAGAGTATTTGTGTGAGGTGGTTTTGCCTCCACGAGTCCCGGCAGGCCCTGCCGGCACGTTTTGGATGCTTTCTTCCGGGGGTGACCCCACCCTTGCCGAGCTTGCCTGCCCGGCAATGGAGGCTTTTCTCCTGGCGGCATCTCGCTTCTTTGGCTTGATCTTGGTCGTTCTAATCTGCATGTTGGTTCTTTGAAGTTCTTGTTCTCTTGTACCCTGGCACGGCCTTGGCCTGTCCGTGCATGAGTCAGGGAAAAATATATACCCCTATCTGTTTTTCCCCACATGAAAGGAAAGCGGAACTGGACGAAGGCAAAGGCATGGTTCATTCTTCGAAGGCCTGCTATGAGGGAAATTATCTTGTGGGTGAAAATGCAGTTGATGTTCCCCGATGGGTATGCGGCAAATCTAACGAGGTGAGCGAGTCTTGAGAAATTGACAATATTTGGTCTCAAGAATCATGATTAGCACATATGGATTGAGTGGGTAATGTTGGAAATGTTGCGGGGCTTCATCCCTGAGGATGAATCGCTAGTACTAGCACAGTTGAGCTATTTCTTCCGTGTTGTCTGTGCGACAGAACTATTGCCTGTTGTGCTAGAAGAAATGGAAGAGTTGGCGCCGGAATTGATCTACAAGTTAGAGAAGATCTTTCCGTCGGGCTTCTTTAATCCAATGCAACACTTTTGCATCTCTTGACCGAGGCAATATTGGGGGGGGGGGCAACTGAGAGGATGCAGAAGAAGCTCCAAGCAAAATGTGATGCGCTCTGTGATGTGCTAAGGAGCCTGAAAGGGCATCAAACCCTTTGTGATGTGCTCAGGAACTCAATATTGCACAAAAATCCTCGAAAGGAAGGATTGGGTTTCGAAAGGAAACTCAACATTGACGAAACCTACTGGACTCCCGAGCAATATCCTCGAGCGAAACCTACAGTCGAACCAGCAATTCTCTTAGGATATGATACTTCTACTTCTGTTGTTTCTAGTGAGTCTGATGACTCAAGCTATAAACTGTTCAAACAATGGCATGGTAAGTTTTTGCTCATTATGTTGGGACTAACTGCAGGTCTGGTTCACCCAAGAAGCAAATCTGGGTAAAGAAATGCATTGTTGAAAATCTATCTGTCACAGCTAACATGAACTTGCAGAGTAATTTTCTTCGAGACAATGATTATCATTCACAGAATGTTGCAGGAAAATACCCGAATGAGTATCGGTTAAAACTTCGATAGAAGGAGTACATGCGTACCTCCTTGAATCATTATACTCATGTCTCTGGAAATAACTTCAATGCTTCCTCTTATGATTACTCACAAAATGCACATGTGTCTTACAAATCCGACCGAAAGAATGCTCCGGCTCAGACGAAGAAAATGAGATCCTCGTTGCCCACGCAACTGTGGGTTGTGAAAAAGAATTAACCCCTTCTTGTAGATGTTGTCGGCATTCTGGGATCAGGGTACCCAAACCTACCTGACTGCAGCCCAGCACATGGCTCCACCGATGGCCCAGTATGACCCAGCTACAAGACTCTACGGACAAGACCCTCGCGAGGCCCCCACCCCGCAAGGAGAATGACACTAAGGCCCTCCCTAAGGAGCGGCCTCCCGAGGCTGCCTCTCAAGTAGCGGAGATCTCTATGCAAGCACCTCACCTCGCGAGGCGCGCGATGATGTGAGCCATGATGGCCAAGGCTAGGAGGGCGCCAGTGGGTGCAAGAGAGGATAGTTTCCTCTTTGGTACAAAGGAGGCAAAGACGTACGCGGGTTCCCAAGGAATCCCCCAAAGGTTTCCACTCCAGTGCAACAATACCAAGACCATGAGCTGGGCAGGACGGAGATCATCGCCGAGCCCAGCACGGCATCACGACTAGAAGCTTTGCAGACGAAGACCACCTTTAGTCCGGATAAGATGTACTCCTGCCCCCTTCAAAATCGGTCATTGTGGTATCTCTTCCCGCCTAAGCTATGAGGGAAGAGGACCAAGGACACTATAAATAGGGACTAGACTCCACCGTTGTCGGTGTCAAAACCGGCGGATCTCGGGTAGGGGGTCCCGAACTGTGCGTCTAAGGCTAATGGTAACAGGAGGCAGGGGACATGATGTTTTACCCAGGTTCGGGCCCTCTTGATGGAGGTAATACCCTACTTCCTGCTTGATTGATCTTGATGATATGAGTATTACAAGAGTTGATCTACCACGAGATCATAGAGGCTAAATCCTAGAAGCTAGCCTATGATTCTGATTGTTGTTCTACGGACTAAACCCTCCGGTTTATATAGACACCGGAGGGGTGCTACGTCTTGAGCTTGCGTTGGTTTTCCTCGAAGAGGAGAGAGTGATGCAGCAAGTGTAGCATAAGTATTTCCCTCAGTTTTAAGAACCAAGGTATCAATCCAGTAGGAGGCTCCTCAAAAGTCCCACGCACCTACACAAACAAACTAAAAACTCACAACCAACACAATAAAGGGGTTGTCAATCCCTTCACGGCCACTTGTGAAAGTGAGATCTAATAAAGATAGTAAGGTAAGATAAATATATTTTTGGTATTTTATAATATAGATGCAAAAAGTAAAGATGCAAATAAAGGTATATTGAAAGCAAATATGATAAGAGATAGACCCGGGGGCTATAGGTTTCACTAGTGGCTTCTCTCAAGATAGCATAAGTATTACGATGGGTGAACAAATTACTATCGAGCAATTGATAGAAAAGCGAATAATTATGAGATTATCTAGGCATGATCATGTATATAGGCATCACGTCAATCACAAGTAGACCGACTCCTGCCTGCATCTACTACTATTACTTCACACATCGACCGATTCCTGATTGCATCTAGAGTATTAAGTTCATAAGAACAGAGTAACGCATTAAGCAAGATGACATGATGTAGAGGCATAAACTCATGCAATATGATATAAACCCCATCTTGTTATCCTCGATGGCAACAATACAATACGTGCCTTGCAACCCTTTCTATCACTGGGTAAGGACACCGCAAGATTGAACCCAAAGCTAAGCACGTCTCCCATGGCAAGAAAGACCAATCTAGTAGGCCAAACCAAACTGATAATTCGAAGAGACTTGCAAAGAGTTATCATACATAAAAGAATTAAGAGAAGATTCAAATATTATTCATAGATAAACTTGATCATAAACCCACAATTCATCGGATCTCGACAAACACATCGCAAAAAGAGTTTACATCGAATAGATCTCCACAAGAGAGGGGGAGAACATTGTATTGAGATCCAAAAAGAGAGAAGAAGCCATCTAGCTAATAACTATGGACCCGTAGGTCTGTGGTAAACTACTCACAACTCATCGGAGGGGCAAGGATGTTGATGTAGAGGCCCTCCATGGTTGATTCCCCCTCTGGCAGAGTGCCGGCGAAGGCTCCAAGATGGGATCTCACGGATACAGAAGGTTACGTCGGTGGAAATTGTGTTTCGTGGTGCCCCTGGATGTATTCGGGGTACGTGGGTATATATAGGAGGAAGAAGTACGTCGGTGGCCGCCCGAGGGGCCCACAAGATAGGGGGGCGCCCTACAGGGGGGTGCGGCCTCCTATCTCGTGGGGGCCTCGGGTGCTTCATGACTTGCACTCCAAGCTCTCCGAATCATGTTCGTTCCAAAAAAATCACGCTTCCGAAGGTTTCAGTCCGTTTGGACCCCGTTTGATATTCCTTTTCTTCGAAATACTGAAATAGGCAAAAAACAGCAATATGGGCTCGGCCTCCGGTTGGTAGGTTAGTGCCAAAAATGATATAAATGTGTAAAATAAAGCCCATAAACATCCAAAAGGGGTAATATAATAGCATGGAACAATCAAAAATGATAGATACGTTGGAAACGTATCAAGCATCCCCAAGCTTAATTCATGCTCGTCCTCGAGTAGGTAAATGATAAAAAGAGAATTTTTGATGTGGAATGCTACCTAGCATAATTCATAATGTAATTTTCTTTATTGTGGCATGAATGTTCAGATCCAAATGATTCAAAATAAAAGTTCATATTGACAAAAGAAATAGTAACACTTCAAGCATACTAATCACAGTAATCATGTCTTCTCAAAATAGCATGGCAAAAGAAAGTTCATCCCTACAAAATCATATAGTTAGGCTATGCTTCATTTTCGTCACACAAAGATGTTCCCAACTTCTATACCCCCGATGACAAGCAAAGCAATTGTTTCATACTTAAATAATCTCAAACTTTTTCAACCTTCACGCAATACATGAGCGTGAGCCATGGATATAACACAATGTGTGGAATAGAATATGATGATGGGGATTGTATGGAGAAGACAAAAAAGGAGAAAGTCTCGCATTGACGAGGATAATCAACGGGCTATGGAGATGCCCATCAATTGATGTCAACATGAGGAGTAGGGATTGCCATGCAACGGATGCACTAGATCTATAAATGAATGCTCAACAAAAGAAAACTAGTGGGTGTGCATCCAACTTGCTTGCTCACGAAGACCTAGGGCATTTGAGGAAGCCCATCGTAGGAATATACAAGCCAAGTTCTATAATGAGAAAATCCCACAAGTATGAAAAAGACAACTTATGAGACTCACTATATGAAAAACATGGTGCTACTTTGAAGCACAATATGTGAGACTCACTACATGAAGAACAAGGTGCTACTTTGAAGCACAAGTGTGGAAAAAGAGATAGTAACATTGCCCTTTTTATTTATTTTTCTTATTTTTCTTTTTCTTTTTTTTTGGGCCTTTCTTTTTTTTCTTTTTGGACTTACATTTTTTTCTTTTTCTTTTTTTCTTTGGGCAATGCTCTAATAATGATAATAGTCACACTTCTATTGATTACAACATAAGGATTACAACTTGAAACGAGAACAAGATATGACTCTATATGATTGCCTCCGGCGGTGTACCGGGATAGTGCAATGAATAAAGAGTGACATGTATGAAAAATAATGCATGGTGGCTTTGCCACAAATACGATGTCAACTACATGATCATGCAATGGCAATATGACAAAAGTAAAGTATGTCATGATGATGATGAACGGAATGGTGGAAAGTTGCATGGCAATATATCTCGGAATGGCTATGGAAATGCCATAATAGGTAGGTATGGTGGCTATTTTGAGGAAGATATAAGGAGGTTTATGTGTGATAGAGCGTATCGTATCACGGGGTTTGGATGCACCGGCGAAGTTTGCACCAACTCTCAAGGTGAGAAAGGGCAATGCACGGTACCGAAGAGGCTAGCAAAGGCGGAAAGGTAAAAGTGCGTATAATCCATGGACTCAACATTAGTCAAAAGAACTCATATACTTATTGCAAAACTTTAGAAGTCATCAAAAATCAAGTACTATGCGCATGCTCCTAGGGGGATAGATTGGTAGGAAAAGACCATCGCTCGTCCCTGACCGCCACTCATAAGGATGCACAAGCCAGGTACACTTCATGTTTCAAATTTGTTACACAACTTTAACCATACGTGCATGCTACGGGACTTGCTAACTTCAACACTTGCATTCTTTGAATTCATAATCACCCAACTAGCATGACTTTAATATCACTACCTCCATATCTCAAAACAATTATCAAGTATCAAATTGATCATAGCATCCAATTCACTTCCTATGATAGTTTTTATTATACCCAACTTGGATGCTCATCATTCTAGGACCAACTTTATGATAATAGCAAATACCATGCTGTTCTAAAAGAATCTCAAAATAATATAAGTGAAGCATGAGAGGCTAGCAATTTCTTCAAAATTAAGACACCACCGTGCTCTAAAAGATATAAGTGAAGCACTAGAGCAAAAACTATCAAGCTCAAAAGATATAAGTGAAGCACATAGAGTATTCTAGCAAATTCTAATCAAATAGGCTTCTCCCAAAAGGTGTGTACAGCAAGGATGATTGTGGTAAACTAAAAAGCAAAGACTAATATAATACACGACGCTCCAAGCAAAACACATATCATGTGGCGAATAAAAATATTGCTCCAAGTAAAGTTACCAATGAACGAAGACGAAAGAGGGGATGCCTTCCCGGGGCATCCCCAAGCTTAGGCTTTTGGCTATTATTTAATATCTTGGGGTGCCTTGGGCATCCCCAAGCTTAGGCTCTTGCCACCCTTTGTTCCATAGTCCATAAAAGCTTTACCCAAAACTTGAAAACTTCACAACACAAAACTCAACAGGAAATCTTATAAGCTCCGTTAGTGAAAGAAAACAAAAGCACCACATAAGTTACTGCAATGAACTCATTCTTTATTTATTTTGGTGTTAAACCTACTGTATTACAACTTCATTATGGTTTATAAACTAATTTACTAGCCATAGATGCATTGAAATAAGCAAACAACACACGAAAAACAGAATCTGTCAAAAACAGAATAGTCTGTAGCAATCTGTAACTAACGCAAACTTCTGGAACTTTAAAAATCCTACAAAAATAGGAAGTCCTGTACAATTTGTTTATTGAACAGAATCAAAAAGAATCAACGCAAAAGCACGTTCCTGTGATTAACAAAATTATATTCGTGCGTGCAAAGTTTCTGTTTTTCAGAAGAATCAAATCAACTATCATCGTAGGTTATCCTATAGGTTCTACTTGGCACACACACTAATTAAAATAAAAAAACACATCTAACCAGAAGGTAGATGCAAGATTTATTAATAAACAGGAGCAAAAACAAAAAAACATAAAGAAAATTGGGTTGCCTCCCAACTAGCGCTATCGTTTAACGCCCCTAGCTAGGCATAAAAGCGAAGATAGATCTAACGAGTGCCGTAATAATAAGATAGATCTTGAAAGCTCATCTCATATTCTCTACGTTCGGCAGCAAGTTTCTTTTGAGGTAAGCAAAAGTAATCAAAAGGGCTAAATTTAGTGGGACAAAGATCCCCAAGATCAATCACAGGAGGAACGGGTTCCTCCTTTGGCCCTTCATAGTGCACAACTATTTCATCACTAAAAGCATTCTTTTGGCAAAATCTTGTGAGGCTATACTCAAGAGAGTATCCTAGCTCATTGTTTCGAAGGGAAAAATCATTATTAAGCTCGTTAATGCAATCTACCAAGACATTGGTAGGAACCTTTTTTCTAAGGTTTTCATTAAAAGCAACATAGTATGAAGATTGAAAACGCCTAATTTCCTCTTGATCATAGAGGATCGCCTCTATGGGAGGACGACAGGCGTCCACCCTATAGTGCGCAAATATTTCTTTGGCCTCTATTATGATAAATCTAAACTCATGAGCCAAAAAGATAGTAACAGCGCGCTTAATAGAAGAATGCTCAATATTAGAGAATTCTAGGAAAATTCTTTGTATGCAAGGATGCAAATGCATAAATTGTCTTTCAAGTTCAACTACGAGCATAGCGATAGCATCCGCAAGACTACTAGTTCTATGAAGAATAGAACCGCCCATGGAAGGTAAAGCACCGACACAAGTAAAGAAATCTTGAATAACACCTTTGCCAATGATGTTACCACTACCGATTCGAAACTTTTTAGTATGCAAGATAGGGGGTTCATCGGCCGGAGCCTCGGGATTTTCCATGTTATCATTATTGTCCATATCAACGATAATCTCCCCAATTTCAGACATAGCGGCAAACAAAAACAAGGCGGAAGAAAGCGAGCGAAAAAGAGAGGAGGAGATTGGGAAAGAGAGGGCGAATAAAACGGCAAGGGTGAAGTGGGGGAGAGGAAAAGGAGAGGAAAATGGCAAATAATGTAAACGCGAGGGAGATGGGTTTGTGATGGGTACTTGGTATGTCTTGACTTGAGCAAAGACCTCCCTGGCAACGGCGCCAGAAATCCTTCTTGCTACGTCTTGAGCTTGCGTTGGTTTTCCTCGAAGAGGAGAGGGTGATGCAGCAAGTGTAGCGTAAGTATTTCCCTCAGTTTTGAGAACCAAGGTATCAATCCAGTAGGAGGCTCCTCAAAAGTCCCACGCACCTACACAAACAAACTGAAAACTCGCAACCAACGCAATAAAGGGGTTGTCAATCCCTTCACGGCCACTTGCGAAAGTGAGATCTAATAAAGATAGTAAGGTAAGATAAATATATTTTTGGTATTTTATAAAATAGATGCAAAAAGTAAAGATGCAAATAAAGGTAGATTGAAAGCAAATATGATAAGAGATAGACCCGGGGCCCATAGGTTTCACTAGTGACTTCTCTCAAGATAGCATAAGTATTACGGTGGGTGAACAAATTACTGTCGAGCAATTGATAGAAAAGCGAATAATTATGAGATTATCTAGGCATGATCATGTATATAGGCATCACGTCCATCACAAGTAGACCGACTCCTGCCTGCATCTACTACTATTACTTCACACATCGACCAACTCCTTCCTGCATCTAGAGTATTAAGTTCATAAGAACAGAGTAACGCATTAAGCAAGATGACATGATGTAGAGGGATAAACTCATGCAATATGATATAAACCCCATCTTGTTATCCTCGATGGCAACAATACAATACGTGCCTTGCAACCCTTTCTGTCACTGGGTAAGGACATCGCAAGATTGAACCCAAAGCTAAGCACTTCTCCCATGGCAAGAAAGACCAATCTAGTAGGCCAAACCAAACTGATAATTTGAAGAGACTTGCAAAGATAACTCAATCATACATAAAAGAATTCAGAGAAGAATCAAATATTATTCATAGATAAACTTGATCATAAACCCACAATTCATCGGATCTCGACAAACACGCCGCAAAAAGAGTTTACATCAAATAGATCTCCACAAGAGAGGGGGGACATTGTATTGAGATCCAAAAAGAGAGAAGAAGCCATCTAGCTAATAACTATGGGCCCGTAGGTCTGTGGTAAACTACTCACAACTCATCGAAGGGGTAAGGATGTTGATGTGGAGGCCCTCCATGGTTGATTCCCCCTCCGGCAGAGTGTCGGCGAAGGCTCCAAGATGGGATCTCGCTGATACAGAAGGTTACGGCGGTGGAAATTGTGTTTCGTGGTGCCCCTGGATGTTTTCGGGGTACGTAGGTATATATAGGAGGAAGAAGTACGTCGGCGGCCGCCCGAGGGGCCCACGAGACAGGGGGCGCGACCTATAGGGGGGGCGCGGCCTCCTATCTCGTGGGGGCCTTTGGTGCTTCTTGACTTGCACTCCAAGCTCTCCGGATCACGTTCGTTCCAAAAATCACGCTCCCGAAGGTTTCATTCCGTTTGGACTCCGTTTGATATTCCTTTTCTTCAAAATACTGAATAGGCAAAAAAACAGCAATATGGGTTGGGCCTCTGGTTAGTAGATTAGTCCCAAAAATGATATAAATGTGTAAAATAAAGCCCATAAACATCCAAAAGGGTAATATAATAGCATGGAAGAACCAAAAATTATAGATACGTTGGAGACGTATCAAGGGGGCTAGGGTTACACAGAGTCGGTTACAAAGAAGGAAATCTATACATCCGAATATCCAAGCTTTCCTTCCACGCAAAGGAGAGTCCCATCCGGACACGGGATGAAGTCTTCAATCTTGTATCTTCATAGCCCAATAGTCCGGCCAAAGTATATAGTCCGATTGTCCAAGGACCCCTTAATCCAGGACTCCCTCAGTAGCCCCTGAACCAGGCTTTCAATGATGATGAGTCTGGCGCGCAGATTGTCTTCGGCATTGCAAGGCGGGTTCCTTCTCCGAATACTCCATAGAAGATTTAGGACACAAGGATCGTGTCCGGCTCTGCAAAAAAAATTCCATATGCCTCCATAGAGAGTATAATATTCCACAAATCTAATCTGCTGACAGCTTTTGGTAGTGTGACATTACGCCATGGACCAGTCATTATTCAAACCGTTTTTCACAACCAGCCATTGCACGTAATGCGAGGCGGTTTCCTTGACGCGTCTTGTCGAAGCAGAGATCGTGTCCCCTTATCACGGGATTCTCATCAATACGGGTATGGGTAACCCAACCGTGTCATCAATCATGGCGCTTAGGAAAGAAGCGATCTTAACGGGCAAGTGGGGAGGCGCACAGTTTCTACCGCCTTTATAAAGATATAAGAATTCTCCTCTTTCACCCACGCCTCCTTCCTTCTTTGCTCAATCATTCTCGCACGCTCGAGCTCCAGCGCCCCAGTTCTCACCTTCTCCGCACAGCCAAACATGTCCGGAGCGGGAGCCAAGTGGATGGCCTCCTCCGTCAAGGAGGAGGACATTATGAAGCTCCGGGCGGCCGGATACTTGGCCGCAGACATTGTGCACCGGCTCCCGGACACAGGGCAGATCATCCCGACTCCGGGACCCCATGAGAGGGTCGTGTTCCTCGCCCACTTCGTCCATGGACTGGGATTCCTTCTCCACCCATTTGTCCGCGGGCTCATGTTCTATTATGGGCTGGATTTTCATGATCTGGCCCCTAATTTCGTCCTCAACATCTTGGTGTTTATCGTCGTGTGCGAGGCTTTTCTCCGCATCAGGCCCCACTTCGGCATGTGGCTGAAAATCTTCAACGTGAAGCCGAAGATAGTGGTCGGCCAGCAGGCGAAGTGTGGAGGCGCCATAGTGGGCAAGATGCCCAGCGTAACCTTGCTCGAAGGCTCCTTTGTGCAGACCGTGAAGGTGTGGCAATCGGGGTGGTTCTACATCACCGAGCCGCGCGACGCCAACTGGGCGGTGGCCCCCGAATCCCGATCCGGCATCCCCGTGCGGCTCACCTCCTGGAAGAAGAAGGGCCTAGCCTGGGGCGCTTCCACAGAGCTGACCGGACTCCAGAACTGCGTCAAGAACATGATAACCAAGAATATCAATCTTGTCAACGTGGTCCAGGTCATGTTATTTCACCGGATTCTCCCGTGTCAAAGACGGGCATTCAACTTGTGGGAGTTGGATGCGGCCCAACACCAGACACTACAAGAGCTCTTTGACACGACGCACAAAGACGTCTGGAAGGTGTTGTTGAAGTCCAGCGAAGTTCCTCCTCCCACTTCCGAGGACCACGGACTCAACGCCAAGCACCACGCCAATGCGGTAAGCATTCTACATTTCACAATATGTGCCTTTCCTCAGTATATTCGTGGGAGGAACTTAAGCCACCATACTGATCTAACAGGAATACGTGGCGACGGCGGAGCGGATCGACTGTCCGGCTCCGTTGCCTGAAGATCCAGCAACCGTTCTCCTGACGGAGATGCTGGTTCCAGCGCCCTATGAGGTGCCGAAGAAGAAGGCCAAGAAGAAGGCTACGGGGACCAGGAAAAGTCTCCGGCGCAAGATGGTGCCGGACTCATCATCTGAAGACACCGAGGCGCACTCCTCCAATGACAATGAGGAGGAGGAAGAGGAAAACCCTCTCCCCCGAAACAAGGGGGAGAAGAAAAGGAAGGCCGCCCCTTCAGGGGAGGCCGAAGGGTCCAAGAGGGGAAGGTCCCTCCCTCCGGACCACTCCACAACCGCCGCCTACAGCGAGGTGGAGTGGCTACCCAGGGCCAAGCCCCTGGCTAAGTCGTAAGTATCTGGATGCCATAACACCTTTTGCATGTTTTTAGCTTTACTTACTATGTCAAAATTTGCTTGTGCAGTCCGCCCAAAGCCCATATCGACTTGCCCTCCTCAGATGGGTCCTTGAGCTCATCGGAGATGAATAGCTATTCGCTCCCGAAGGCTTCCACTCCCTGGCCCGTGGATGACACCGAGGTGTTATCTCAGAGGATGCCGGGCCAGGAGGAGGTAGTCCTGGAGACGCCTCAAGGCGAGAGTCCCGATGCCGGGCTCCTGGGGGGGAAGATCCTCATGGATTCGGATAAGACGGGCCGCGGAAAGCTTGGCCTCCAGCCGGATACTACACCGGAACCTCCGGTGGTTACGGATTCAGGCATGCAGCGACCCGCCAAGGGGGGCGAGCTGTCTGTGCCGATGACCTCTGTCCATCCAGAGGCATCGGATAACTTGGTGGAAGCGCTTCAGAGCGCTTCCCTTGATGAAGGACACCGTACTCTTATGAGTACGGTGATTGCAAAGGTTCAGTCTGCCAAAAGCAGATTGACCGAAGCCTGCGGCAGCCTCCTGACAGGCTTTGAGGTAAGTAATTGAAATTATGATAAAGTATCATAGTGTAGACAGTAGCCCCTGATGCTCTGTTTGGTGGGAAGAGAAGCCGAACAGAGGATCAAATATTATTCCCAGGAGTCTAATCATGTTATGTCTATTTAAATAAGCAGGCGTCGCTGCTGGCCGCCGCCGCTGCCACTGCTGAAGTTTC
This sequence comes from Triticum dicoccoides, assembly GCF_002162155.2. Lineage (NCBI taxonomy): Eukaryota > Viridiplantae > Streptophyta > Magnoliopsida > Poales > Poaceae > Triticum > Triticum dicoccoides. The sequence goes on from NC_041389.1 coordinate 281,747,802, forward strand.
CGGACTGAGGCAGAGCCTAGGGCGGGCCGAAGAAGAGCTCGGCCTTGTGAAGAGGCAGATCGAGGAGAACAAAGGTAAGCAATACCCCGTCTGAATGTTATATATAAAGGAAAACATCGTTGACGCTAATAGGAGCACGATGAATTTTACTAGGGTCCATGACCGAAGTGGCGGCCCTTAAGAAGGTGTTGTCCGAGGCCGAAAACAAAGCAGCCAAGGAGCGCGCCGAGCGCAAAAAACAAGAGGCGCGAGTTGATGAGGTCCAGCAAGAGCTTCAGGACTTCGTCAAAAAATTCGAGCCCTTGGAGCGTGACTCCAAGACGCAAGAGTCGGAGCTTGCGAAGGCCCGTCAGACCGCACTAGACGCCAAGGCCAAAGCCCATAAGGCCCTCTAGTAAATTGAGGTGGCCAAGAAGATAGATTCGGGTAAGGCTTTCATGATGCAAAGCAAGCATGTGAAGGAGACTTTCCTTTTACTTACCCTAATTCGGAGCTCTCCAGGAGCATTCGCAGATCTGCCACGCAGCATCTCTGATGCCACAGAGTTCTACCGGGCTGAGGAGGGGAGCTCGATGGAGAAGCTGTTTTGGTCCCAGTATATTGGGGTCAAACATCCGATGTCCTTGAGCGACCAGCTAAAGCAATTGGTCGAACTTCACAAGGCAGCCGAACTGGCCATGAAGGACTTCATAGTCCGGCTGTGGCCTGGCGAGCCCCTGCCCAGCAGCTACTTCGGCTTTGTCAAGCGGATGGTGAATGCCTGTCCGCGGCTTGAAGTCGTTAAGCGGTTCGTCTGCATTGAGGGTGCACGCAGGGCCTTGGCCCGTGCGAAGGTGCACTGGGGAAAGATGGACACCGAGAAGCTGGTGACAGAGGGGCCGTCGAAGGGCAAGGAGCATCGTCACCCCGAGCAGTACTATGACAATGTCATTAAGGGTGTCCGCCTTGTGGCGGATGAATGTATGAAGGATGTGATATTTGAATGAATGTAATCATGTCATCCTGTATTATGAAAAACATTTCATGTGCGTTATGTAGCGCTTGTTAATTTAAAATATTACCTTCTGTGCGGCCGTTAAAAAAAAGAAAAATCTTGAGAGTTGACCAGTCGTCGGCTTCCGCCCCCATGTAACTAGTACTGGGGTGTTCGGGATAAGTATAAACACTCTTTATCCAAGTTTTTGGTCCTTTAAGGAGGTGTTTAGCGCCACGAACGAGGCAATCGGACTATACGGCTTTATCACCCTCACTTAGTCATAGAAGTCTACAGTTTTAAATTTTGGTGAAGCCCCTAGTATTTGGAAAGTCGGACTCGGGGCGCTATGCACGCCTAAATTGGACGATGCCTATTCCTCGCCTGAAGCGGAAAAAAACTTTAAGGATTTGAGACCTCTCAAACAGCGACCAGCTCTTGCCTTATCATGACAGCCAGTTTTCAGCTTTCTCTACTGAGGTGCTCGTCTGGAAGAACCGGGACACAATCACAGTAGTTCTCCCTGCGCTACCTTAACCGATATAGCGGAACGTAAGGTACCAAAACATAGGAGCCGGGCAAACCCAACTATTGACCCAAGACATGATTCGGAGCTGATGCATATAGTGCTATAAGTTCGGGGTGTCGCACTGTCAAAAGTGTTCGGACTTGTCTTGCCAGGTTATGGGGTACTGAAGCCCCTGACAAACTGCGTGCCAAAATGCACGGGTATAATAAATAAGCAGTAAAGAAAAGGGGGAAAATAAACTTAATAGCAACTGATGATGTATACTATTTTCCCTTGTTATTCAAATGATACGTCAAAGCGTACATATACAAGTAGTGCGATAAGCGGAATAGGACTGTTTGACACATCCTGACCAGGAGCGGGTGGTATGCGGGTATGTAAAACAGGTATAACGATCGTTATCAGAGACCACCTGAGGATTCCCTCGTACGCCAAAGCTTCTTGTCCTCCTGGTGTGTCCATCCCGCTATGTGTCCGATAGCCGATCTTTCGGAAGAGCCTCCTGAAGATAGGGACCTGAAAGAAAAAGGGGTGCAAATATGCGTGTGTCGTGGGGCGGCCGAACTGCATTGTGGACCGTGTTATGGTCGTGCCTCCGCCTATGCCCAGGGTAATTTAAGTGCGTAGTTGTGTACGCATGGCACAAATTTCGCCATTTGACCGGGACTAGGGCGGAGGCCGGATTGCTAGTCGAGCTCTAGACGTGCCGGATGATCCTGTTGTGGAGTACTCCGGACTCGCTTGACGGTATCCGGGTTTTTTATCGCCGGATTGGCTGTTTGCCTAAGAAGGCTGTTTTGTACTTCCGCCGCGAGGGCCGCAGTGTGCTCCTCCGTGCGGAGCGAGCGCTCTGTGTTTCCATTAACTGTAATAACCTCGTGAGGTTCCGACATTTTGAGCTTGAGATATGCATAATGTGGTACCGCGTTGAATTTGGCAAATGCGGTTCGTCCGAGCAGTGCATGATAGCCACTGCGGAAGGGGACGATGTCGAAGATTAACTCCTTGCTTTGGAAATTGTCCGGAGATCCGAAGACCACTTCCAATGTGATTGAGCCTGTACAACAGGCCTCCACATCGGGTATGACACCCTTGAAGGTGGTTTTTGTGGGCTTGATCCTTGCGGGGTCGATGCCCATTTTGCGCACTGTATCCTGATAGAGCAGGTTAAGGCTGCTGCCACCGTCCATAAGGACTCGTGTGAGGTGGAATCCGTCGATGATGGGGTCAAGGACCAATACGGCCGAACCGTCATGATGGATACTGGTAGGATGGTCCCTGCGATCGAAAGTGATCGGACAAGAGGACCATGGGTTGAATTTTGGGGCGACTGGCTCCATCACATAAACGTCCCTTAGTGCACGCTTTCGTTCCCGCTTGGGGATATGGGTTGCGTATATGATATTCACTCTTTTCACCTGGGGAGGGAATTTCTTCTGTCCTCCCGTGTTTGGCGGTCGGGGCTCCTCCTCGTCGTTGCTATGCAGCCCCTTTTCCTTGTTCTCGGCATTCAACTTGCCGGCCTGTCTAAACACCCAGCATTCCCTGTTTGTGTGGTTGGTGATACGTCTCCAACGTATCTATAATTTTTGATTGTTCTATGCTATTATATTACCCCTTTTGGATGTTTATGGGCTTTATTTTACACATTTATATCATTTTTGGGACTAACCTACTAACCGGAGGCCCAGCCCGTATTGCTGTTTTTTTGCCTATTTCAGTATTTCGAAGAAATGGAATATCAAAGGGAGTCCAAACGGAATGAAACCTTCGGGAGCGTGATTTTTGGAACGAACGTGATCCAGAGGACTTGGAGTGCAAGTCAACAAGCAGTCGAGGCCTCCACTAGATAGGAGGGCGCCCCCCCCTATAGGGTGCGCCCCCTTGTCTCGTGGGCCCCTCGAGCGGCCACCGACGTACTTCTTCCTCCTATATGATGCTACATACCCCGAAAACATCCAGGGAGCAAACGAAACACAATTTCCACCGCCGTAACCTTATGTATCCGCGAGATCCCATCTTGGAGCCTTCGGCGGCGATCCGCCGGAGGGGAATCGACCACGGAGGGCTTCTACATCAACACCATAGCCCCTCCGATGAGTTGTGAGTAGTTTACCATAGACCTACGGGTCCATAGTTATTAGCTAGATGTCTTCTTCGCCCTTTTTGGATCTCAATACAATGTTCGCCCCCTCTCTTGTGGAGATCTATTCGATGTAAACTCTTTTTGCAGTGTGTTTGTCGAGATCCGATGAATTGTGGGTTTATGATCAAGTTTATCTATGAATAATATTTGAATCTTCTCTTAATTCTTTTATGTATGATAACTCTTTGCAAGTCTCTTCGAATTATCAGTTTGGTTTGGCCTACTAGATTGATCTTTCTTGCCATGGGAGAAGTGCTTAGCTTTGGGTTCAATCTTGCGGTGTCCTTTCCCAGTGATAGCTGGGGCAGCAAGGCACGTATTGTATTGTTGCCATCGAGGATAAAAAGATGGGGTTTATATCATATGGCTTGATTTTATCCCTCTACATCATGTCATCTTGCTTAAGGCGTTACTCTGTTCTTATGAACTTAATACTCTAGATGCAGGAAGGAGTCGGCCGATGTGTGGAGTAATAGTAGTAGATGCAGGCAGGAGTCGGTCTACTTGTCACAGACGTGATGCCTATATACATGATCATGCCTAGATAATCTCATAATTATTCGCTTTTTTATCAATTGCTCTACAGTAATTTGTTCACCCACCGTAATACTTATGCTATCTTGAGAGAAGCCCCTAGTGAAACCTATGGCCCCCGGGTCTATCTCTTATCATATTTGCTTCCAATCTACTTTTATTTGCATCTTTACTTTTTGCATCTATATTATAAAATACCAAAAATATATTTATCTTATCATACTATCTTTATTAGATCTCACTTTCGCAAAGTGGCCGTGAAGGGATTGACAACCCCTTTATTGCGTTGGTTGCGAGTTCTTTGTATGTTTGTGTAGGTGCGTGGGACTTTTGAGGAGCCTACTACTGGATTGATACCTTGGTTCTCAAAACTGAGGGAAATACTTACGCTACTATTGCCGCATCACCCTTTCCTCTTCAAGGAAAACCAACGCAAGCTCAAGACGTAGCAGTTGGCTGGTTTGTCGGGGGTGCCGTGAATTTGACACGAGCGATCGAGAATGCGGTCCAAGCTGGACGAGCCCGGACTGTTTCTTTTGAATGGCTTTTTCCGCTGTCCGGATTTAAAGCCTTTGAATCCGTCATTGACTGCCATGTCTTCGGCGTTATCGCCATTATTGCGACGCTTGTGTCTATGCCATCGCGGCTTGATGTTGCTATCCCTGGCGTCTGAATCGCCTGAGTTTTTGGGTGTGATGTTGCTGCGAGCCAGCCAGCTGCCCTCGCCCGCGCAGAAGTGGGTCATGAGTGTCGTGAGGGCTGCCATGGACTTTGGCTTCTCTTGGCCGAGGTGTCGGGCGAGCCATTTGTCACGGATATTGTGCTTGAAGGCCGCTAGGGCTTCGGCATCCGGGCAGTCGACAATTTGGATCTTTTTAGTTAGGAACCGAGTCCAGAATTTCCTGGCTGACTCTCCGGGCTGCTGGGTTATGTGACTTAAGTCATCAGCATCCAGTGGTCGCACATAAGTGCCTTGGCAGTTATCGAGGAATGCGTCTTCCATATCTTCTCAACTGCCAATGGAGCTTGCTGGCAGGCTATTCAGCCAATGCCGAGCCGGTCCATTAAGCTTAAGTGGTAGGTACGTTATGGCATGTAAGTCATCGCTGCGGGCTATGTGAATGTGGAGAAGAAAATCTTCGATCCATACCACGGGGTCTGTTGTGCCATCGTATGATTCAATGTTTACGAGTTTAAACCCTTCTAGGAATTCGTGATCCATAACTTCATCAGTGAAGCATAGGGGGTGTGCGGCGCCTCTATGCCGGGCTATGTCCCGACGTAGTTCGAAAGAATCCGGTCTATTGTATTCGGCCCGGCCGGACTTTGGTTTATTGTATCTGGCGTGACGGTCATCATCACGTCTTGTGGCGCGCCCCCATGATCCGTAGATCGATCTTGACTGTCCTGTTTTGTTTTCCAATACATCTCACAGGTCCTTCGTGTAGCCCCGGGCCTTGGTATTATTGTTTGATTGGCGACGGGGTGCGGTCTGGACTTCGGGCTGGTACGCCGCTTTGCCGCGGCCACGGGGTGGCCGGTCAGCCGCATCATGCGCTGGTAGCGTGGGCTTTAAAGCCTCCTCCTCGAGTTGAGGTAGCAGCCTGCGCTTTGGGTAGCTTTTGCTAGGGCGCTCGAGTCCTTATTCCTCGGCAGCCAGGACCTCGGTCCATCTATCAGTTAGCAGATCTTGATCAGCTTGAAGTTGTTGCTGCTTTTTCTTCAGGCTTTTTGCAGTGGCTATAAGCCGGCGTTTGAAGCGCTCCTGCTCGACAGGATTCTCCGGCATGATGAATTCTTCATCGCCAAGGCTCACTTCGTCTTCAGAAAGAGGCATGTAATTATCGTCCTCTGATTCTCCATCAGTTGCCTATTAATTAGGGCTAGCTTGCCCATCCTCTTGCTCGGCCAGCTCGAAGCCTGGCTAGGTAGGATTGTCTTCATCTTCGGCACCATCCGGATTGTTATCTCTTGTGCCGATATCACTATTTTGCTATGGCGGGGCTTGGAGCAGCGCCGATGACGCCGTTCTCTAGATTGCTTCCCCAAGGGGTTATCTTCCGTTGCCTCATTGCCATTGTTTTCTTTAGGGGTGTCCACCATATAAATATCATATGATGAGGTGGTTGTCCAGCACCCTATGGGCGGTGGTTTCTGTTCTTCTCCTACATCGTCATCCTTACCGTTGATGTCCTCGGAGTCGAAGTCAAGCACGTCGGTTAAGTCATCGACAGTGGCTATAAAGTGGGTGGGGGTGGGGGACGAATTTCTTCGTCGTCCGCTTCCCACTCGAGCCGGACATAGTTCGGCCAAGAGTCTCCTAACAAGGACAGAGACCTTAATGAGTTCAGCACATCACCCAAGGGTGAGTAGTGAAAAATATCCGCGGCGGTGAACTCCATGATGGGTGCCCAATCTGATTCGATAGGCACGGACGCACGCGGTTCGGATCCTGCAGCCGAGGATGAGTCCGGGGGTCCGATGATGCCACTCTCACAGGAGGTGGGATCAGTGTTCGGCTCCGACGCCGATGAGTGTGCGGCCTCCGTGGCGGGGTCCATGCACCCGTCCTCGAAAGGCACGATCTGCTCCGGATTGATTCTCGGTGCCAATGCGGGTGCGATCTCCCGAATATTGTCCGACGTTAGATCAAAGTCATGTCCGTCGTGACTGTTCGGCGCACCTGTCATGGGCTCGAATCAGTCGAAGATCAAGTCCCCGTGGACGTCGGCGGTATAGTTTAAGCTTCCAAACCTGACCTGATGGCCAGGGGCGTAGCTATCGATCTGCTCCAGATGGCCAAGCGAGTTGGCCCGCAGTACGAAGCCGCCAAATACGAAGATCTGTCCAGGAAGGAAAACCTCCCCTGGACTGCATCGTTGAAGATTATCGAAGGGGCCATCAAGCCTTACAGCAACGGCACAGTGGAACTCTCAATGAAAGCACAAATGTCGGTGTCAAAACCGGCGGATCTCGGGTAGGGGGTCCCGAACTGTGCGTCTAAGGCTAATGGTAACAGGAGGCAGGGGACACGATGTTTTACCCAGGTTCGGGCCCTCTCGATGGAGGTAATACCCTACTTCCTGCTTGATTGATCTTGATGATATGAGTATTACAAGAGTTGATCTACCACGAGATCGTAGAGGCTGAACCTAGAAGTTAGCCTATGATTCTGATTGTTGTTCTACGGACTAAACCCTCCGGTTTCTATAGACACCGGAGGGGGCTAGGGTTACACAGAGTCAGTTACAGAGAAGGAAATCTATACATCCGAATATCCAAGCTTGCCTTCCATGCAAAGGAGAGTCCCATCCGGACACGGGACGAAGTCTTCAATCTTGTATCTTCATAGCCCAACAGTCCGGCCAAAGTATATAGTCCGGCTGTCCGAGGACCCCTTAATCCAGGACTCCCTCAACCGTAGAGAAAGATCGAATCCCCCGGCCATTGAGCTCTCCCGACACAGCTCACACTTGTACCAGTCCATACTCATCCTCCTCGCGAGGCAATCCACCACAAAGTAGGAGTAGGGTTTTACACCGCAAGGTGGCCCGAACCTGGCTAAACCACCGTGTCCACTTTCCCTTCTTACTCGCACGAATTCACCGGAGCCTGCTACCTCTTGAGCATGCGTTGGTTTTCCCTTGAAGAGGAAAGGGTGATGCAGCAAGGTAGCGTAAGTATTTCCCTCAGTTTTTGAGAACCAAGGTATCAATCCAGTAGGAGGATACACGCAAGTCGCCTTGTACCTACACAAACAAATAAGAACCTTGCAACCAACGCGATAAAGGGGTTGTCAATCCCTTCACGGCCACTTGCAAAAGTGAGATATGATAGAGATAATAAGATAAATATTTTTGGTATTTTTATGATATAGATTGGAAAGTAAAGATTGCAAAATAAAATAGATCGGAAACTTATATGATGGAAAATAGACCCGGGGGCCAAAGGTTTCAATAGTGGCTTCTCTCAAGATAGCATAATCTACGGTGGGTGAACAAATTACTGTCGAGTAATTGATAGAAAAGTGCATAGTATGAGAATATCTAGGCATGATTATGTATATAGGCATCACATCCGTGACAAGTAGACCGAAACAATTCTGCATCTACTACTATTACTCCACACATCGACCGCTATCCAGCATGCATCTAGAGTATTAAGTTTATAAGAACAGAGTAACGCATTAGGCAAGATTACATGATGTAGAGGGATAAACTCAAGCAATATGATATAAACCCCATCTTTTTATCCTCGATGGCGACAATACAATACATGCCTTGCTGCCCCTGCTGTCACTAGGAAAGGACACCGCAAGATTGAACCCAAAGCTAAGCACTTCTCCCATTGCAAGAAAGATCGATCTAGTAGGCCAAACCAAACTAATAATTCGAAGAGTTGCAAAGATATCAAATCATACATATAAGAATTCAGAGAGGAACTAAATATTGTTCATAGATAATCTTGATCATAAACCCACCATTCATTGGATCTCGACAAACACACCGCAAAAGGAATTACATCGGATAAATCTCCAAGAGAATCAAGGAGAACTTTGTATTGAGATCCAAAGAGAGAGAAGAAGCCATCTAGCTAATAACTATGGACCCGAAGGTCTGTGGTAAACTACTCACACATCATCGGAGAGGCTATGATGTTGATGTAGAAGCCCTCCGTGATCGATTCCCCCTTCGGCAGAGTGCCGAAAAAGGCCCCAAGATGGGATCTCACGGGTATGGAAGGTTGTGGCGGTGGAAATAGGGTTTCATGGTGCTCTCGGATGTTTTTGGGGTATATGAGTATATATAGGCGAAAGAAATAGGTCGGTGGAGCCACGAGGGGCCCACGGGGGTGGGGGCGCGCCTCCCTATCTCGTGGCCTCCTTGTTGCTTCCTTGATGTCCACTCTAGGTCTCCTGGATTGCGTTTCTTCCAAAAATAACTCTCCCGAAGGTTTCATTCTGTTTGGATTCCATTTGATATTCCTTTTCTGTGAAACACTAAAATAGGAAAAAAAACAGCAATTTGCACTGGGCCTTTGGTTAGTAGGTTAGTCCCAAAAATAATATAAAAGTATATAATAAAGCAATGAAACATCCAAAACAGATAATATAATAGCATGGAACAATCAAAAATTATAGATACGTTGGATACGTATCAGAGCCAAGCCATGGGGTGACGAGCAGTGAGCCGCTGTTAGGCCATATCCTTAGCACACGCCCCAGAACTCGAACCTTATTGGGTCTGTGGAGCCCCGATCCTAACATTTGGCGCACCAGGTAGTGGTGTGTCGAAGTTCTCCCTTCCACTCCGCTCCTTCTCTGCTCCGTCGCTCCCATGGACGACGCTCGCCGAGTCGCACTGAGCGCCGGGCCGCCCGCATGGCTCAGACGGTGCTGGTGGGCCGTGGCACCCCGCATCGCTCTGCCTCTCCCGTAGCCAGCGCCGCCACCAACCCTGCTGCTAACGAGCAGCAGGACTCATCGCTGCTTCCCTCCATGCAGCGTGATGGCCGCACCGCCACGCCTTCCATCACCCCGCTCATGGCCTTGTCTTCCCACGTTCTTCGCAGGCCAACAAACCCGCAGGCTGCGCTCCTCATGGCGCGAGAGCTACTGCGCTACCGTCCTGCTGACAAGGGTTATGATGCCTGGCTGGGCCGCATCACCGAGCTCATCAACGCCGCCGGTGAGGCCCTTGCGCCTTCCCACTAGCTTCGTGCCATGTTGTCCCGTGCGGGAAACGTGGCGCATGGCGCGCCTCCGCCTACTCCTCTGTGCAGCACTGACACCGAGCCAAGGCGCGACACGCGTCCATGCGACCCGCCACGTGAAGCACCTACACCAGCCAGGGACGAGGCCAGCTGCCAGGTCATGCAGCGGCCGTAGCACGATGCGCGCGCCACCGTGTCAGCACCAAGACCTAGCCGCTCCAGAAGTTGTCGCGCGTGGGCATCAAGATCAAGCCCCTCCGCGTGGGTCACGCCCGTGAGCATGGCATGTTGTTGTGCCTTCACTCCTGAGCTGCGCCGGGTTGTATGGTCGGTCAAGTTCAAGCTGGACCTGCCCCCACGCTACGACGGCGTCCCTAACCCCGCAGAGTTCCTCCAGCTCTACTCTCTAAGCATCAAGGCGGCCACCGGCGACGACAAGGTCATGGTAAACCGGTTCCCCATGGCCCTCAAGGACAGTGCACGCTCCTGGCTCATGCACCTTCCTGAGGGGTCAATCTCCTCTTGGGATGAGCTTCGCGAGCGGTTCATCGCCAACTTCCAAGGAACCCGCCGTGACCGCGCCCTCATCGTCAACGACTTGCTACGTGTGAAGCAGCAGCCGAGCAAGACATTGCGCAAGTACATTCAACGCTTCACCAGTGTTCACCTCAAGATCACGAAGGCATCGGACGAAGCCATCGCCTCATGTTCACCGAGGGCGTCACGGACGTCAAGATGAGCGAGGAGCTCGCCATTCACGATGAACTATGCATGGCGCTGGAGATGTTCAACCTGGCGGACAGATGCGCCGGGGCGGAGGAAGGCCGACTCTCCCTCCTCAAGCACCCAGATGTCGACCCTGAAGACAAGAAGGCCAAGGCCAAGGTGAAAAACGCAAGGGCCCCACCGTGCTGGCAGTACAGCCTGAGCTGAAGCATGGCCGTGATCGCGACGAGCCCCCCAAGTACACTCGCCCGTTCTATGTCCTCCACAATGTGCACACTCACAACACCAACGACTGTCAGGAGCTCAGTGCGCTCTAGGACGAGCGCCTGGTCTGCCGCCCCGAGCGGGGTGACCGAGGCTTCGGCCATGGAGGAAACCATGGCGGAGGCCACTGGGACAACAACAACCCTCGTCGGGGCTGGCGCGACCAGCCTCACAACGGCCCGTGGAGCGATCAACCTCACGAGGGCCATCCTCAGGGAAATACTAGTCCCCCGCCGCTGCCACCGCTACCAAGGAGGAACAACGACAACCATCAGGATGATGGGGCTGGGGGCTACCAGGAGCCTCGCGCGATCGCCTACATCCTCGGCGGAGCTCAGGCGCCTACCTCGAACCGGCTCGAAGCGCGCTTCCCATGTTGTGCATGCCCACCATAAGCAACATTTTAGTCACCAAGGCCCTCATTGATGGTGGTGATGGCCTCAACGTGCTCTCTATCGAGACCTTTGAGACGCTTCAAGTGCCCTACTGAAAGAACATGCGGGGCCCCCATGTTTGGTTTTGGTAATTCATGACAATCTCTATGGACTAATGGTTGTCTTGAGTTATATTTGAAGGATCTGTCCATAGGTTTTTCTTGAAGTCCATGTGTGGTTTCAAGGAGTTTATGAGTTGACCAAGGTGCTATTAAGGAATTATCCAAAGAATGGTCATGTGAGTGTTGAGTTTATTGCAAGCATGTCTTGAAGAAGAAGATTGTGTGATCATTCAGGTTTACCTTCAAGACATCATCCAAATGAAGAGAGTTGGAAAGATCCAAGGTTGATCAAGACTAAGTCAAAGAGTAAATCAAGTTGATCAACACACAAAGCGTAGAATATGTACCGAGAGGGATCAAGCGACCCCATGGTATGGTAAGCACTGTTAATTACGCTTTGTGCACTAACCCATGATCTTCGTGAGAGTTCTTTGTGGGGTTAGATTGCGGTGTGCAAGTTCAAGTGATGCATCACGAAGAGATCAAGTGCTTGAAGTTTGCCGTACATTTTGGTGACAATGGACTTGTGAAGATGAGCGGAAGAGTGGCTCACACATAGTGGAGTATGGGGGAGAAATCAACTAGTCTTCATCGAACCAACACAATCAAGAAAGGTGGTCCAACTTGAGGGAGTCAAGATCGTCATCATCTAGCTCAAGTGGACCATGTGCAAGGCAAAGGTTTGGCCTTGATAGGTTTTCTATTTTACCGGTCTCATGGTAGTTGTGGGAGACCGGGTTATAGGATCGTTTGCTGTACTATCAAGGGGGGCTCTCGATGAGTTGCTTGATCGTATCATTCGTTGAAAGCTCAAACCATTGCATCCTTGCATCATCTTTATTGGTTCTTGTTTGGTTCTTCTCCTTGTGAGATTTGGAGCTTTTGGTCATGTTCATGACAAGCTCGAGTTCATCGAAACGGAGTTCACATGCATCTTCTATGATGTTTTCGATGTTGGAGGGTATGCCGGTTCTTCTCTGTTGGAAGTGTCACTCCTTTGTTTGCTAAGCATACCTCCCCTGCCTCTTCTCTGTTGGAGGTGTCGCTGTTTTGATGCTACTCATTGTCTTGTTTCAAACAAGCTTGAGTTTGCTCAATTCGGAGCTTATTTGCAGAAGTTATGGTAGTTCTGGTTTCCTTGGAGTATTCTTTGTTTTCGCGGTAGTGGCTTGAGGATGGCGCCAGCGGTAGTACCGCGGTCCACAGCGGTAGTACCGCCAAAGCACTCAAGCGGTAGTACCGCTCCCAGAGCGGTAGTACCGCTCCCCAAGCGGTTGTACCGCTTGTGGTCTTCGGCCGTAGTACCGCAGTGGTTCCGAGCTACTACCCCTCGATTCGAGACCGTCGTTTTCGTGTCGGGTTTTGCGGTACTAAGTGCGGTAGTAGTGGCGGTAGTACCGCTCCAAGCGGTAGTACCGCGCCTACTCCCACGGTAGTACCGCTCTGGGGCCAGGGCCCTGTCCTCCTCGTCAGCGCGGCAGTACCGCTGGGCGAGAGCGGTAGTACCGCCCTCAGTGGTAGTACCGCCCTGCCCAAGCGGTAGTGCCGCTCTGTGTGTGGCTGTTCAGTGGGGTAACGGTTGGATTGGTTCCCCCACTATATAAAGGGGTCTTCTTCCCCAATGAGCCTAATCCTTCGAGCTCGTGTTCTTCCCCCATTGTTGACCTTCTCCGAGCTTGCTATCTCTCAATTCCTCCATGGATTCTTGCTAGTTTTGGGGGGAAAAGAGAGAGGAGATCTAGATCCACATTTCCACCAGTCACTTTCTCCTCTATGTGAGGGGAACCCCTTGGATCTAGATCTTGGAGTTCTTGGTGTTCTCCTTCTTGTTCTTCCTCTCATTTTCCTCCCTAGCATTAGTTGCTTCAGTGGAATTTGAGAGAGAAGGACTTGGGTACTCCGTGTGCCCTTGCCATTGCATTTGGTGCATCGGTTTGAGTTCTCCACGGTGATACGTGGAAGTTACAAGTTGAGAAGCTTATTACTCTTGGGTGCTTGGTACCTTTGAGCTTGTTCCTCTTGGGTGCTTGGGCGCCCTAGACGGTTGGTGGTGTTCGGAGCTCAATCATTGTGGTGTAAAGCTCCGGGCAAGCATCGGGGTCTCCAATTAGGTTGTGGAGATCGCCCCGAGCAATTTGACGGGTACCGGTGACCGCCCCCAAGGGTTGCCAAAGTGTACGGGTTCGGTGACCGCCCCAAAGGGTTGCCATTTGTACGGGTTCGGTGAACGCCCTCAAGGGTCCCTTAGTGGAATCACGGCATCTTGCATTGTGCGAGGGCGTGAGGAGATTACGGTGGCCCTAGTGGCTTATTGGGGAGCATTGTGCCTCCACACCGCTCCAAACGGAGATTAGCATCTGCAAGGGTGTGAACTTCGGGATACATCGTCGTCTCTGCGTGCCTCGGTTATCTCTTACCCGAGCCCCTTTACTTATGCACTTTACTTTGTGATAGCCATATTGTTCTTTGTCATATATCTTGCTATCTCATAGTTGCTTATCTTGCTTAGCATAAGTTGTTGGTGCACATAGGTGAGCCTAGTTGTTGTAGGTTTTGTGCTTGACAAATTAACCGCTAGGTTTATTCCGCATTTGTTCAAGCCTAAACCGTAATTATTTTAAAGCGCCTATTCACCCCCCCCCCTAGGCGACATCCACGATCTTTCACCTATGACCAGCTATACCCACCAAGCCATTCTATGGGGTGACCGACGGCTCCACCACTCCCCTAGGCCAGGTGCGCCTTCCCGTCACCTTCAGCATGCGTGAAAACTACCACACCGAGCTCATGGACTTCGACATGGCCCGCATCAGCCTCCCGTATAATGCCATCCTGGGGTACCCTGCCCTCACCAAGTTCATGACGGCTGTTCATCATGGCTACTACATCCTCAAGATGCCTGGGTGCGGCGGCATCATCACGGTCGCCTGTGATGAGAAGCACGCGGTCTGCTCTCTTGAGCATGCCTACCGCGCCGCAGCAGCCGAGAACTCTGATGGCGAAGGTGGCATCATGCCTCCCAAGGTTACCCCCGTGAAGAAGAAGCAGCTCCTCCCCAAGAGTCGTCCGGAAGCCAAGAAATCCAATGGCGACGCCTCAGGCTCTCCTCCTCTCGCTGGGGTGTCCCTCCCTTCTACATAGGAAGGAGCGCCCGACGCCTCCCTTAGGACGGGCTTGGGGGCATCCATCTGGAGGGCCTCTGACCTGACCAGCGCGACGAGGGAGGTGCTCGGACACCACTTAGAGGCATGCCTCTGCACACGCCCCCACGGCCATGTGGAGTGGCACGAGGCGCCAGGAGCACGAGAGTTCATAACCAAAGCGATCGAGGAGCTTCAGGAAGCGCAAGCCATGCGAGGCGAGCGTCGCCCCGCATGGCCCGCCAATGCAGCTGCCGCCCCTGACACGGGTGACGAGTTGCGCGTCTGCTTCAACATCCCGGGCCTCAACAGGGCTGCCACGCAGGACCTCTTCTGGCCGTCTCGTGTCAGTCGGAGTGGGGCTACCCCTATAACTACGTCGGAATGTCGTTCGGTCTGCTGAACATTGGCGCCTCGTACCAGCTCCTGGCGCAGCGTGCTATGGCGTCTCAGCAGGCCCCGAACCCTTGCGATCCCCCTGGGCCTCGCGAGCCTCTTGAGCCGCCCGGCTCGTGAGGAGCAGCCTCCACGACGCACTTCATCGACTACCCAGACGCTTCTCCAGCATCATTCCCAGATGACTTTTGGTTTGTCAGATGAGGGTGCCCCTCGGGCTGCATTATCCTCAGGCTGTAAGGCCCCGCCCCCATTGTTGTATTTTTTGTGCATGTATCAGAACTGGCCTTGCCCTCGATAAAATTTCCTTGATATTTCGACCTACATGTGTGGTGCTTCGCCACCATAAATGTCGACGCTCCCTCGTGACCCTGCCCACAATCGCCTCATGATTAAGGGTTGGCACAACATCTATGCTCGGTTCCGTCCCTGCAACATTGTTAAACCCAAGCAACCGAGCTTTGTATCACGGGCCAGCTCCCACGCACGTCACCTCTCGAGGTCCTTGGTGCCTTGTCCTCGCATGAGCTAATTGTGAGTGGGTAAGTGAGGGCACGCGGCCCGGTTCATACAAGCGTAATTCGGCGTTTCATCGTCGCGGGATCCCGCGCCGGATGTTCTTCCTTGGATTATTGCATAAGACTAGGCACGGCGTCTGTGCTCGGGTCCGTCCCTGCAGCGTTGATAAACCCAAGCGGCCGAGCTTTGTCTGGTGGGCCGGCCCCGTCCACATCACCTCCTATGGGTCCTTGGTGTTTGGCCTTCTCATACGATGACCTCCGAACGTTCGTCGGCGCAGGTCACCCCGTCACTCAGGTTTCATAAGCACACCCCACGCCAAAAGTCAGGTGCAACCCGCCTTGAGGTAGGCCTCCTGAGCCCTGTGCTGGCTCACGAGTGTCCAGATACACCTCCTCCAAGTTCTGTCGTGCTAGCCACGCGTATGAACGAAACGGGGATGTACACGCCTGGAGACTGTAGCACAGAGCTCCCTGCCCACACCCAGTGGAAGCCCCATGCTCAGCGCTGGCGGATACGATCGAACCGCAACCATGCCCACGCCCAGCGGAAGCCCCATGCTCCACGCTGGTGGATAAACAACTGAGGGTGCCCTATGGGTAGCACCAACCTCAGGACAGCCTCTCAGCTCTTCAGGCGGCACTGCACATAATATTCCCCTGGGATGCATGCATGAGGGGGTTGGACACGGTGCGTGCACTTAGGACAGGCCCTGGCGCATAGGCCTGCCTCTGCGTATGCCACCTCACTAGGTCCTTGGTTCCTGGTTTTCCTGTGTCCCCCCCAGGCGAAGGCTGGTGACAAAAAGATATGAAGGGCCTCAGATTAACCTCGTTGTCGCCCACGTTTCCTTCATGAGGGCCGCTCGCATGTCATGGGGAACCCCTGAGCATCACGACTCAAGGGACTCACTAGTCATGTAGCCCTTCGCCCCTTGGCCTCGCCTAGGCATGGCGACCTGACGACCCAATGGCGGCCAAGGTATCATGGGGCTGGGCCCTGCCTGCGCAGAGCCCGAAGGCAAGCATGAAGGAAACCAAGCACGAAAAGAAAATTACGGAGTTCAAACAGTTATTACAAGCACCAACTATATCACAAATTCAGGCAAAGTCTTACGCCTCCGCGAGGCAAGATTAGTCATTGCAGGATAAACTTCAGGGGGAAGGGCCATCGCCTCCGTTCCCACCATCACCACCGCTTGCCTCGGTTGCAGCAGGCTCGTCTTCGATGGCGCCATCATCATCGATGTTGTTGCCTCCGCCGCCCGCGTCGGCTGAGGTAGATCCACCATCAAGATAGGTGAACTTCCCGAGCAGCATGACCACATGGCCCTTCACGGCCTCCGTTGTGTCGGTGCGAAGCTCGAGAGGAACAAGGCCCGTCACAGCATCGAAGTCGAAGCTGGCGTCATGGAGACAAAGGTGGCTGAAGACGCACGTCGTCGCTACAAAGAAGAGGTCACGGCATTCCGCCTCCAGGATGGCGTCCACCTTGGCGCCGACACCCTCAAGCTCCAAGGCGATCCTGGAGGAGAACTTCGCATAACCATCCTCAGGGACCGTGAGCGGGCCATTGAACCCTCCTCTACAGGTCGACTTCAGTGCTCGACGAGCCCTGAGCACAAGGGTGGTGAAGGCATCGCAGTCTGTCGCCGCCTTCCCCTCGGCATCGGCAAGGATCTTCTCGTGGCGCCCAGTAACACGTCTCCAACGTATCTATAATTTTGTATTGTTCCATGTTGTTTTATTATAAATCTTGGATGTTTTATAATTAGTTCATATCATTTTTTGGTACTAACCTATTGACATAGTGCCAAGTGCCAGCTGCTGTTTTTTCCATGTTTTTTACATCGTAGGAAATCAATATCAAACGGAGTCCAAATGCCATGAAACTCCACGATGACTTTTTATGTGCGAGAAGGAAGCAGATGGTCCCTGGTTGCACCTGGTGGGTTGTGCCCTCCTCAGGTGCCCCCGGACCGCCTCTTTGCTCTATAAATACCCCAAAAATACCAGTACCCTAGAAGCGCCGACGAAATATTCATCCAGCCGCCGCAGAGTCCAGAACCACCAGATCCAATCAAGACACCATCACGGAGGGGTTCACCACTTCCATTAGTGCCTCTCCGATGATGCGTGAGTAGTTCCTTGTAGACCTTCGGGCCCGTAGTTAGTAGCTAGATGGCTCTCTCTCTCTCTCTCACTGAATTCTCAATACAATGGTCTCTTGGAGATCCATATGATGCAACTCTTTTTGTGGTGTGTTTGTTGGGATCTGATGAACTTTGAGTTTATGATCAGTTATATCTTTTTATATCCATGAAAGTTATTTGAGTTTCTTTGATCTCTTGTATGCATGATATCTTATAGCCTCGTATTTCTTCTCCAATATTTGGGTTTTGTTTGGCCAATTTGATCTATTTATCTTGCAATGGGAAGAGGTGCCCGGTAGTGGGTTCGATCTTACGGTGCTTGATCCCATTGACAGAAAGGGAACTGACACATATGTATCGTTGCTACTAAGGATAAAAAAACGGGATCCCTATTTTCCGCAATAGATAACGAATCTTGTCTACATCATGTCATCGTTCTTATTGCATTACTCCGCTCTTCCATGAACTTAATACACTAGATGCATGCTGGATAGCGGTCGATGTGTGGAGTAATAGTAGTAGATGCAGGCAGGAGTCGGTCTACAAATCTTGGACATGATGCCTATGTAATGATCATTGCCTGGATATCGTCATAATTATTTGAAGTTCTATCAATTGCCCAACAGTAA
The DNA here is from genome assembly GCF_002162155.2 of Triticum dicoccoides. NCBI lineage: Eukaryota > Viridiplantae > Streptophyta > Magnoliopsida > Poales > Poaceae > Triticum > Triticum dicoccoides. The sequence goes on from NC_041389.1 coordinate 281,766,018, forward strand.
TTTGTTTACCCATCGTTTTCTATTTTCTCGAGAGAAGCCACTAGTGAAACCTACGGGCCCCAGGTCTTCTTTTTCATATACTTGCCTTGCGATCTACTTTTCCTTTGCATTTTTATTCAGATCTATTAAACCCAAAATACAAAAATATCTTGCTGCATTTTATCTCTATTTATTTTATTTGGCGTTCGAACTATCAATCTACTACAATTTACCTCACGTCCATTTGCCTATCTTGAGGCGCCGTACCCTTGAAGGGATTGACAACCCGTTTAAAACGTTGGTTTGCGAGGTGTTGTTGTTTGTGTGCGGGTGCTGTTTACATTGTGTTTCTTGGTTCTCCTACTGGTTCGATAACCTTGGTTTCATCACTGAGGGAAATACCTACCGTCGATGTGCTACATCATCCCTTCCTCTTGGGGGAAATACCGACGTAGTAGCAGCAACCATCAAGGATAATTTCTGGCGCCATTGCCAGGGAGGATCTTCAACATAACCAGGTTCCTAATCACAAATCTCATCCCCTTGCAATCTACATTATTTTCCATTTTCCTCTCGTTTTCCTCTCCCCCACTTCACATAAATTTGTCGTTTTATTCGCCTCTCTTTCTCCGTTCGCCGTTTCCTTGCCAGATCTGTTTTTGAGTGCAATCTTGTTGTGTGGTCATCATGACTCAAGAGAACACCAAGTTATGTGATTTCTCAAATACCAACAACAATGGTTTTATTGGCACTCCACTTGCTCCTCCTGCCACTAGTGCGGAGATTTGTGATATTAATACTGCTTTGCTGAATCTTGTTATGAAACACCAATTTTTCGGTACTCCTAATGAGGATGTCGCGTTGATGACCCACAACTGTAAGGGATCTATCGTAGTCCTTCCAATAAGTAAGAGTGTCAAACCCAACGAGGAGCAGAAGGAAATGATAAGCGGTTTTCGGTAAGGTTTTCTCTGCAAGCACTGAAATTGTAGGTAATAGATAGTTTTGTGATAAGATAAATAGTAAAGAGTAACAAGTAAATAAAGTAAATAAAGTGCAGCAAGGTGTCCCAATCCTTTATGTAGCAAAGGATAAGCCTGGACAATTTCTAATAATGATAAAGAAGCTCCCGAGGACACATGGGAATTATCGTCAAGCTAGTTTTCATCACGCTCATATGATTCGCGTTCGGTACTTTGATAATTTGATATGTGGGTGGACCGGTGCTTGGGTACTGCCCTTACTTGGACAAGCATCCCACTTATGATTAACCCCTATTGCAAGCGTCTGCAACTACAAAAGAAGTATTAAGGTAAACCTAACCACATCATTAAACATATGGATCCAAATCAGCCCCTAACGAAGCAACGCATAAACTAGGGTTTAAGCTTCTGTCACTCTAGCAACCCATCATCTACTTATTACTTCCCTATGCCTTCCTCTAGGCCCAAATAATGGTGAAGTGTCATGTAGTAGACGTTCACATAACACCACTAGAGGAAAAGACAACATACATCTCATCAAAATATCGAACGAATACCAAATTCACATGACTACTAATAGCAAGACTTCACCCATGTCCTCAAGAACAAACGTAACTACTCACAAAGCATATTCATGTTCATAATCAGAGGGGTAATAATATGCATCAAGGATCTGAACATATGATCTTCCACCAAGTAAACCAATTAGCATCAACTACAAGGAGTAATCAACACTACTAGCAACCCACACGTACCAATTTGTGGTTTTGATACAAGATTGGATACAAGATTGGATACAAGATATGAACTAGGGTTTTGAGAGGAGATGGTGCTGGGAAGATGTTGATGGAGATTGACCCCCTCCCGATGAGAGGATCATTGGTGATGATGTTGGTGATGATTTCCCCCTCCCGGAGGCAAGTGTCCCCGGCAGAACAGCTCCGCCAGAGCCCTAGATTGGTTCCGCCAAGGTTCCGCCTCGTGGCGGCGGAGTTTCGTCCCGTAAGCTTGCCCATGATTTTTTCCAGGGTATAAGCTCTCATATAGCCGAAGATGGACACCGGAGGCCCACTGGGGGGGCCAGGAGACAGGGGCGCGCCCAGTAGGGGGGGCGCCTCCCACTCTCCTAACCAAGGTGTGGGCCCCCTGATGTATTTCTTTCGCTCGATAATTCTTATTAATTCCAAAAACATGTTTCTTGGAGTTTCAGGATTTTTGGAGCAGTGTAGAATAGGTTTCGAATGTTTGCTCCTTTTCCAGCCAGAATTCCAGCTGCCGACATTCCCCCTCTTCATGGTAAACCTTGTAAAATAAGAGAGAATAGCCATAAGTATTGAGATATAATGTGTAATAACAGCCCATAATGCAATAAATATTGATATAAAAGCATGATGCAAAATGGACGTATCACGCGTCCCATCTTAATACCTTCGTGGAATTATGTGATATGCCAAAGAAAAAGGATGTCAACAATGATGTGGTCAAGATGAAATTATTTCCATTTTCTTTGCATGATTCTGCAAAAATTTGGTTCTCTTCTTTGCTTCGCAATAGTATCGATTCTTGGAATAAGTGCAAAGATGCTTTTATCACTAGGTATATTTCGCCAGCAAAAATTATTTCCCTTAGAACCCAAATCGTGAATTTCAAGCAACTTGAACATGAGCATGTTGCACAATCTTGGGAAAGGATGAAAATGATGCTGACTAATTACCCATCTCCTGGGTTAAATCTTTGGATGATCATACAAAAAATTTATGCGGGGTTGGATTTTTTTCTCGAAATATTTTAGATTCCGCCGCAGGTGGAACTTTGATGGAAATTACTTTGGATGAAGCCACCAAATTGGTTGATGATATCATGGCAAATTATTCACGATGGCATATCGAAAGAGCTCCTACTAGTAAAAAAGTTAATTCGGTTGAAGAAATTTCTTCTTTGAGTGATAAAGTTGATGCTCTTATGAAATTAGTTGCTAGTAAAAGTGCTCCTATTTAATTTAATGATATGCCTTTGTCCACTTTGATTTAGCAAAATAGTAATGCCATTGATGTGAATTTTATTTCTCGCAATAATTTCAACAACAATGCTTATAGAGGAAATTTCAATCCTAGGCCTTTTCCTAGAAATTCCTCTAATAATTATGGTAATTCCTATGGAAATCAACCTTACAATAATAATAGGAATACCTCTGATCTTGTGAATAATATTAAAGAATTTCTCAACACACAAAAAGTTTTCAACACTTCCATAGAAGAAAAGTTGAATAAGATTGATGATTTATCTAGAAGTGTTGATAGAATTGCTCATGATGTGGAAAATCTCAAGATGAAATTTTTTGTGCCTAAAGTTGATGAATCAATTAAAGATCTTTATTTTTCTATGGATGAAAGTAAGAAAAGAACTGATATGCTTAGAGCTAAAAGAGAATTTCTAGAAAAAGCTCTTTCTAGTGATTATTCTTGCAAAAATGATGAAGGTCTTAAAATGATTGGTGTTTCTTCTATTGCTTCCTTGTTTAGTAAAGTTAAGAATGATGAAAAAAGGACTGGAGAAGAGTCAACTTTAGGTAGAAGGCGTCCCGATATTTCAGAGGGTGAAAATCTTGTTGAGAAAATTGATAAAAGTGGGTTTGAAGAGGTCAAAACTTTAGCTAGTGATGCACCCACTATTTTGGATTACAAAGACTTTGATTGATTGTATTTCTTTGTTGCAATCCATGTTGAATTCACCCCATGCTTATGAACAAAACAAAGCTTTTCCTAAACATATTGTTGATGCTATGATGAAAGCTTTGGAAGATAAATTGGAATTAGAAGTTTCAATTCCTAGAAAATTGCATGATGACTGGGAACCTACTATCAAAGTCAAGATTAAAAATTATGAGTGTTTTGCTTTGTGTGACTTGGATGCTAGTGTTTCTACAATTCTGAAATCTTTATGTGATGTGCTTGGTCTTACCAATCTTGAAGAATGTTCTTTAAATTTGCACTTGGAGGATTCTACTATTAAAAACCTATGGGAATAATTATGATGTTCCTATTCTTGCAAATAGGAACTATGTGCCCATAGATTTTATTGTTCTTGCTATTGATTGCAATCCGTCTTGCCCAATTATTCTTGGCAGACCGTTTTTACGTACTATTGGTGTCGTGATTGATATGAAAGAAGGCAATATAAAGTTCCAATTTCCTTTGAGAAAGTGTATGGAGCACTTTCCTAGAAAAAAAATCAGGCCACCTTATGAATCAATCATGATGGAATCCTGTGGATCTCGAACCAAGGATGACAAAACTTAGATCCTTGCCTTACGCCTAGCTAAGGGCGTAAAACTATAGCGCTTGTTGGGAGGCAACCCAATGAATAAAATTTATTTTTTCTTTTTGGTTTCTGTTCTTGAGTTTTTACACAATTATGCTACTGGTATGATTGTGTTTTTTGTGTTTTAATTAGTGTTTGTGCCAAGTAAAGCCTTTATGATCTTCTTGGGTGATAGTTCTTTGATCTTGCTGAAAAAGACAGAAACTTTGCGCTCACGAAAATAATTTTCATAAATCTCAAAAAAGATATTTTGCCCTGATTCGATTTTCAGAGGATTTATATACAAATTACCCTGGTCTTCCTAATTTGGTACAATTTTTGGAGTTACAGAAGTATTCGCTAAAGTCAGATTACTACAGACTGTTCTATTTTGACAGATTCTGTTTTCTTTGTGTTGTGTGCTTATTTTGATGGCTCTATGGATTTCTTTGATGAGTTTTTGCCATAGAAAAGTTGTAATACAGTAGATATAATACAAAAAAAAATATGAATTGGTTTAATACAACACTTATAGTAGTGGTTTGCTTTCTTATACTAAAGGATCTCACAAAGGTTTTGTTGAGTTTTGTGTGATTGAAGTTTTCAAGTTTTGGGTTATCTTAAGATGGATGAAGGAAGGATGTAAGAGCCTAAGCTTGGGGATGCCCTGGCATCCCAAGATATTATCCAAAAATGAGCAACCAACTAAGCTTGGGGATGCCCCCGAGTGGCATCCCCGCATTCTTCCAACAACTATCGGTATTTTACTCGAGGCTATATTTTTATTCGTCACTTGATATGTGTTTTGCTTGGAGTGTCTTGTATGATATGTGCCTTTGCTTGCTTTATTTTGTGTTTTAAGTTATAAGTCCTTGCTGGACACACCTATTTGAGAGAGCCAAAATTATATCATGACTTGTTAGAATTGCTCTCTATGCTTCACTTAAATCTTTTATGAGCTAGGACTTGCTCTAGTGCTTCACTTATATCTTTTTGAGCACGGTGTGCTTTGTTATTTTTGAAGAAATGATCTCTTGCTTCACTTAGATTTATTTGAGAGTTAGTAAATTTTTGAAGAAATTATCTCTTGCTTCACTTAAATTATTTTGAGAGAAAGAAAATTTGTTATGCTCATAATCTTCACTTATATTTGTTTGAGCTTATGAAAAGCAACTCATGAAAATTAGTCCCAAAGTGATAGATATCCAAGAAGGATAAAGTAAAAAGTTGTCATGAAGATCATTGGAAAAAATAAACTTGATTCTTAGTAATATTTTTGAGATATGATGATGTGATATGTGAGTCATGTTGATGAGTAATTGTGCTCTAGTAAGAATATTGGTGTTAAGGTTTGTGATTCCCTATGCATGCACGAAAGTCAATAATCATGAAATGAAAATTATATCCTACTGAGGTGCATTATTCGGTGTTAATTATGCTTAATGCTTGCTTATGAGATTATTCGTTTCTTGGTTGGTCGCTTCTCAATCTTTTTGCTAGCCTTCACTTTGCACTAAGTATGACCTCTACTTGTGCATCCAAAATCCTTTAAACCAGTTTTGCGCCATGAGTCCACTATATCTACCTATATGCGGTATTCTTTTGCCATTCTAAGCAAATTTGCATGTGCCATCTCTAATTTTCAAAATAAACTTCTCTTTTGTGTGTTTGTTTCGCTCGCGGAACGGTAATGGGTGGCTAATATTTTCCATGCTGGATGTGTTATCCTCATGATGAGTGTTTATTCACTTGTCATTGCACAAGAGTAAGGCAAAGGTTTTAGGGATGCCCAGTCCCGAAATGAAAAAATGGATTTACTTTATGTTTCGAATATTAAATTCCTTGGAAAGTGTTGGTATGGAAGGCACCCGTGGATACGGCTAGCCATGGAAAGTGAAAGAATGGTGGAAAAAGGAATAAACTATATTTTCTGTTTGGGAACCGCCTATGGCATATCTAGCATGGAAAGTGTTCATAGCTCTACGTCGTTTTCACTAGTGGTATGGATACACCTCCCAAAATGTTTTTACCTCAAATTTTTTGCTTTGAGCTCTGGCACCTCTACAAATCCCTACTTCCCTCTGTGAAGGGCCTTTCTTTTACTTTATGAAATTTTTATTTTGAATTTGAGTCTCCATCTTCTCTTACAAAAACACCAACTAGGAGGCAATATGATCGTGCTCAAGTATTGGGTGTAGTTAATATTCGAGTGTGTTTCATGAATGGATCAATGTTTGAGCATGATGGGCTAGGGATAACTTGTTTTAGCATTGATATTTTGAAAGACATGGTTGCATGTTGATATGCTTGAGTATCTAAATTCTTATGTCAAAACTAGACTATTGCTTTGAATCACATAAAAGTCCACATGTCCATGCTATAAAGAAAGAATATGATATGACTTGATGAACAACACTCCACATCAAAAATTCTGTTTTTATCACTTACCTACTCGAGGACGAGTAGGAGTTAAGCTTGGGGATGCTGATACGTCTCCAACGTATCTATAATTTTTTATTGTTCCATGTTGTTTTATTACCAATCTTGGATGTTTTATAATCATTTTATAGTCATTTTATATCATTTTTTGGTACTAACCTATTGACATAGTGCCAAGTGCTAGTTGTTGTTTTTTCCATGTTTTTTACATCACAGAAAATCAATATCAAATGAAGTCCAAATGCCACAAAACTCCACGATGATTTTTTATGGGCCAGAAGGAAGCAGATGGGCCCTGGTTGCACCTGGTGGGTTGTGCCCACCTCGGGTGCCCCCCGGACCGCCTCTTTGCTCTATAAATACCCCAAAAATACCAGAACCCTAGAAGCGTCAACGAAATATTCATCCACCCGCCGCAGAGTCCAGAACCACCAGATCCAATCTAGACACCATCACGGAGGGGTTCACCACTTCCATTGGTGCCTCTCTGATCATGCGTGAGTAGTTCCTTGTAGACCTTCGGGTCCGTAGTTAGTGGCTAGATGGCTCTCTCTCTCTCGCTGAATTCTCAATACAATGGTCTCTTGGAGATCCATATGATGTAACTCTTTGTTGTGTGTTTGTTGGGATCCAATGATTTTCGAGTTTATGATTAGTTATATCTTTTTATATCCATGAAAGTTATTTGAGTTTCTTTGATCTCTTATATGCATGATCTCTTCTAGCCTCGTATTTCTTCCCCGATATTTGGGTTTTGTTTGGCCAACTTGATCTATTTGTCTTGCAATGGGAAGAGGTGCCCGGTAGTGGGTTCAACCTTATGGTGCTTGATCCCAGTGACAGAAAGGGAACCGACACGTATGTATCGTTGCTACTAAGGATAAAAAGACGGGATCCCTATCTGCCACAATAGATAACGGATCTTGTCTACATCATGTCATCGTTCTTATTGCATTACTCCGTTTTTCCATGAACCTAATACACTAGATGCATGATGGATAGCGGTCGATGTGTGGAGTAATAGTAGTAGATGCAGGCAGGAGTCGGTCTACTAATATTGGATGTGATGTCTATGTAATGATCATTGCCTGGAAATCGTCATAATTATTTGAAGTTCTATCAATTGCCCAACAGTAATTTGTTTACCCACCGTTTGCTATTTTCTCGAGAGAAGCCACTAGTGAAACTTACGGCTCCTGGGTCTACTTTTCATATATTTGCCTTGCGATCTACTTTTCATTTGCGTTTTTATTCAGATCTATTAAACCAAAAATACAAAAATACCTTGCTATGTTTTATCTCTATTTATTTTATTTGGCGTTCGATCTATCAATCTACTACAATTTACCTCATGTCCATTTGCCTATCTTGAGGCGTTGTACCCCAGAAGGGATTGACCCCTTTCACACGTCGGGTTGCGAGGTGTTGTTGTTTGTGTGCGAGTGTTGTTTAGCTTGTGTTGCTTGGTTCTCCTACTAGTTCGATAACCTTGGTTTCATCACTGAGGGAAATACCTACATCGCTGTGGTACATCATCCCTTCCTCTTGGGGGAAATACCTACGTAGTAGCAGCAACCATCACCCAGCCTGGTCGTCGCCTTGTAGACGCTTTTGGCATGAGACGCTTGGGCCCCGGTCACTTCCTCCAGTAGTTTGGTCAAGCGCTCGCGCTCAGCGGCTTGCTCCATGACCACCTTCGCTAGCGTGGAATCGTGGACCGCGAGCTTCGCCTCGCGAGCCTTGACACTGGTGCGCGTCAGTCCTAAGCAAAAGGTTCAAAACCCCTTTCTGCAACAGCATTTGGAACCGTCGCCAAGTGAGTGTGGGCGATAGGGGGGGGGGTCCTTCCCACACGGCCCAGAAACCGTCGGGGATAGGGCCCCTATAGTACTCCTACTCGTTTCTGCTTGCATTGCCATCGTAGTCAGTATTCTGTGGTGCTACGTTTATGATGCGTGGCCCATCACAAACGGTTCACCGTCAAGAAGATTAGCTAACCGTCGTACGAGTGTCGAACAGGATAACAAAACGTCGGACCATCGTAACATCGTCGTATACGACAACTATCGCACACACTACTCTGTGGTTCAGCGTTTATGATGTATACTTCATCAGAAACAGTTCATGGTTGCGAATCGTGTACAATAAGGCAACTAACACAAACGTTTAGTTTACCCGCACCGTTTGTGATATTGTCTAACATCGCACACGCTTTGCAAATGGCAACTGTGTGCATGCTTGCACATGTTTCCACTCTGTTAACCGTCTCCGATTATGGTGCATATCGTAAACGTTTGTGTTTTACCAACCGTGTGTGCCGTAACAACCTCGAGAGCGTAATTTCACCGTAATTTAATTGCTGCTTTTCCAAATTGTACCGGATTTGAATTTGAATTTGAATTTGAATGTATGCTACAGCTTTATTCATATCCAGCAGGTTCAAACAACCAATGCATTATTCGATTCATAGGTACATATGTTCAAGAATTACATAAGAACCACATAAAGAATGATGAACCACAGTTGTATACTTGTACTATTAAAGACGGTAAAGAAAGAGGCGAAATATATTCTGGTTGCTGAACAAGGTGAAGCGGAATGCCCATATTGTGCCTCCTCCATGCATAAGGCACGCACGACTCTAGTCCAACCCCTTGTGATGGCCGACCGCCCATCCTTCATGGTCTTCATGAAAACATCTAGATAATCATCGTGTTCTGGTAGAAACAGTTTAAACTTTGCATGCCCACCAATCATGTAGTTTGAGAGGTAATCTTGAGTAAACTGCTTTGGCAAGCACTACAAAGGAATAAGATTTCAGACATTGTCATCTAACACAACTCATTATGGGCAGTAAAAAGATGGCTGCAGAGTTCTTACTTACCATCCTGCAGTTCGCTATTGTCTTCAATAAAGTGTAAACAAATAGTTTAATTGCCATCTTTGGACCCATTTTACTAACAATCTTTATCAGCTTCCTCACTTGATGCTGGTTCATCGATATCTCATTGCCCCATACGCGGAAAGGGTTGAAATGTGGATCTTTACCAATGACATATGTACCTAAAAGCACCAAGTTAATATTAGAAGCTAAACAGCAATTGCACAATGATGTAGTACAACACTCTTTTATAATATGTCTATATACAACCGTATGTGCTAGTCCATTTGAAATCTCTAAAAAGACAAATATTTAGGAACAGAGGGAGTATCTTATAACATCCAATATACTCACATATTAGATGAATTAACATCTTATATTATGGTCCGGAAGGAGTTTAGTTCATTCGTACAAATTGTCGGTTGATTAACTACTGTTGTATCGATGGGTTACAATTAGTTTGAGCTAGTTCGGGCTCAAATAGCCCTAAAGTATATCTAAACATGAGGGCTAGTTTGAGCTAGTTGCATCTATAACCCACCAAAAAAAACTATCCAACCCAAGAGGTCCTAATTGGAGCTAGTTCTCCTAGTGCATTTATTGTCAATCTAACCCCGCCATCCAAACAACTCTTTGGATGGAGTTAGTTCAGTGTTAGTAATGAGCTAGAAACTAGCTCTAACCTCTAGCTAAGTTGAGTATCCAAACAGGGCTGTGTTGTTGTTGCTACTGTTGCTCTTCTACGTAAATCTAGACATCATTAGAACATTAATGTAACACTCTTCCTTGTTGCTATGTTGCCTAGGCTTGCAAATTTAGACACTAAGTATAGTGCATGTTGCTATGTAGCCTTAGATATATTACATATGGCCCTAGTTAACCTAACAAAAAATGGGTTGCGGATATATTCAGTTAAAAGTCTGATTCACCTATTAGTCCCTTATCAGCCACCGGGCTATATGGTACCAGCTACCGATAACCTGAAGAGTGAGTAGATCTAAGCCATGGGATGAAATCTAACCTCGATGGAAAACAGTAGTCGTTCCCAAAATTGTCCTATGTAGGTACATCGAGAAGCATGTTAAGCACAACAGGCTAAACATCAGCCAAAATTATACATGGCAGACAAAATAATCTCCAAAAGATAGCTTCAGTGTGTAGGTTTAAGCACACTAGTAAAGCAAAACAAGTGGAAACGTGTGCTCACTGCAACAGGCCTAACATTTAACAACAAGCAAACATGGTCATTCAAACTGGTATTGTGCCGGTCTAAGTACATTGGTTATGGTTAAATAAAAATGGAAAGGTGTGTTAACTACAAGATGCAACAACCAAATGTAGTCATTCATAGTGGTATTGTTGAAACTGGTACTGATGAAATTGAACTGCACAGTTCATACTTGCACATATAGAACATCACGTTGTGAATAACTGGAATAAACAAGGCATACTATGAACAACCACAGATAGCATTTGAAACTGAACATATGCTAACTACAAACAACCGAACAATCAAAAAACTTTAAAAGAGGCATATGCTAGCTATAACAGGCTTAACAGCAAGCAAATATATGCATTCCTATCGGTATGTTTAAAACTGGATTGATGAAATGTACTACACAGTAAATAATTGAACATATAGAGCATCACATTGTGAACAACTGAAATAAAAAAATCATGGGTTTTCTCACTTGTCACAGATGGGCTCGTTCTCGTGGGAGGAGCACGGACCCTGGATGAGCTCCATGTTGTCGCAGATGGGCTCCTTCCCCTTGGAAGAGCACGGCTGTAGGGTGCCCTCCCTGATGTCGGACACGGGCGATTTCCCCTTGGAAGAGCAGATGGGCTCTTTCCCCTTGGAAGAGCCGGAGAGCTCCTCGTGGTCGTCGTCGATGAGGTCTGACTTGGAAGCTGTGGATCCCAAGCCAGCGTCGCAGAACGTGTTCTTCAGAAATGACAAAAGGGGCTTGATGGAGATGTAGAATGGCAAATTGTTGACAGCAAGCCAGAGGAGATCAGCGGCGAGGCCATGGATGAGATCGACGGCGGTTGAACCCGAGGGGTTGGGGGTGGGCCACTTAACCTATGGCATAGCCCGGCTCAGGCCGTCACTGTTGATGACCTCGATGTCGTAGCCGGCGGCCGAGACATGCCCGCATACTCTAGCCCACTGCTTGAGTGCCTGCCGCCAGTAATGGTCGTTAGCTTCCTCGGCGATGTCGGGCGAAGAGACTGCTATACACCTCTTTTGGGCCAGTCGCTCCTTGAGCTCCACGGGAAGCATAGCCGGGCTTAGGCTACGACGCTCTAGAGTGGGGGATGGGGATGGGGATCTGTGGAAAAGGGGGCATTTGGCAAGCGTCATCTAAGAAACTCAGGGCGGCCTGGGTATGGAGATCGGTGGGTAAGCTGCACGCGCAAACCGGCATATGTTGACAATGAAGGCCTTGAAGTGACAGTGGCAGCGGTGGCGGGGACCTTGCTAGGGTTTCGAGCGAGGAAGGGTGTGCGTGTGTGCGCACGCACGTCCGAGGAGGTTTTGGTGTGTGTATGTGTGTGTGTGTGGAGGGGGCGCGGGGTGTTTGAGGAAATGACACGGGTACTGGAAATTTTACTATGCGGGAGTCAAACGCGGGAGTGAAATGTCGGGCTATTGAAAATTTTGATGGTAGTGCATCGCACACAGTCCGGAGATAACAACCGTGTGTTATGAAACAGAAAAACCCTCAAGGCACGCAGATATTTTCTAGGGATGCACGCGGGATTGGGAACAAGAAACATCGCACACGGTCCAGAGATAACAACCGTGTGTTATGAAACAGAAAAACCCTCGAGGCAGGTAGATATTTTCTAGGGATGCAGGCGGGATTGGGAACAAGAAACATCGCACACGGTCCGGAGATAACAACCGTGTGTTATGAAACAGAAAAACCCTCGAGGCGGGTAGATATTTTCTAGGGATGCAGGCGGGATTGGGAACAAGAAACATCGCACACAGTCTGGAGATAACAACCGTGTGTTATGAAACAGAAAAACCCTCGAGGCGGGCAGATATTTTTGAGAGGGGGAGCCTCGTGGAGCCCAATGTACTATGCGGATGTGTGCATGACAGGTCCACCGGCGTGGCACATGGTTAGTTTGAGTGAACCGTGTCTGTTGCATCATTCGACTTGTCTAATGTTCATAAATTTGGCGAAAAATGAAGCGGGGGAGGGTCAGAACACAAACACACTTGCATGTGGACAAAATTTATGTATCAAAAGGGTGGTTTGATTTTCAAATACCAAATGCAACTTCGATGTGGCACCTCTCTTGCAAAGCACATGATATTGCTCGCCCCCCTCCCCCTCGTGTCGGCACGAAGAGAATCCTAAGCTATGAATGCATGCCCCCTCCCCCCAACCGAGGTTCACCTAGCAAAGTGTGAAGTAGCTAGCAGCCCGTCTCCTCCCTCGTGTCGACACGAAGGGAATCCTAAGCTATGAATGCATGGCCCCCTC
>NC_041389.1:281779961-281893068 GCF_002162155.2 Triticum dicoccoides
TTCAGTCGGCGGGCCAGAGAAGCATATATCTCACCAGATGGATCATAAAACGGACCAAGAATAATCCACCTTGGTCGTACAACCTCTCTCTTGTTGTTGGTCAAAGCGATGGCCGTCCATGCGACCCCAGAGATGGGATAGCTCGCCAATAATCACGCAACTAGCTAGTCCCCGAAGACAGCCACTGCATGCGTGTGGCCCAAACATATGTATGGAGATGTGTGTTTTGAGTAACAATGGAACAACTTTGATGTGGCACCGTGATTTCGAACTAGAAATCCCCACACTGAGTGAGGTTTAATTAGGTTGACGATGCATGTGTATGTTACACCACAATTCAAGCCAACGATGGGGATTCATGCATGCATGCGTGCATAGTATATGCGCTCAAACTTAATTAGTTCTGAATCTCACCATGACCTATACTATGATAACACAAACCAAATGAAGAATCCGCCATGGTAACCTATCTTGTTGTTGGTCAAGGTGATCATGGATGTCCACGCGGGCCCAGGAATATATAGGCTTGTCGTTGATAACCACGCGAGGGAGTGTATCATTCAAAGGCAACCACTACATGCATATGTATGGAGGTGATGCGTGCATGCATGTTTGAATACACAACATTGATGTGGCGTGTGTGTCAAAAATCATACAGTAGCTCCCCACACAGAGCGATATGGGTTCATGATGTGTCGTTGTACTAGCCACTTTGACTTGATGGGAGGGATTCATGCATACACATGCATGTGTGTGTGCTCAAACTGTATCACGCATGTCATCCAGAGCAAAAATAATAATCCCCTCCTAAGTCAAATTAACCTCTCTAGTTGTCAGGCAAAAAGTAGTGATGGACCAAGCGGGCCCACAGATGGAAAGCGTCGATATCGCTGATAACCGCTTAAGTGGGTGCGAGAGGACAACCATCACCACTTTGCATGTGGGCCAAACATATATATGTTGACTACCCAAAATTCACAACTTTGATGTGCCACATGCCTCAAAAACCGTAAACCATGCACCCACACAGAGTGAGGTTCATATCAAGCATACTACATATGATGGTCCTCTTGCCCCCTCTTCACCGCATACTATATATATGCCCCTACCGTAATATATGTACAACCCAAAAGAATCCTCATCGATGGTAAAATTAATTAACCTCTCCCGATGTAGGTCAAAGTGATGCATGCATGCATCGACGATGGCCTCGTGGGCCCATAGATGGAAACGTCACACGTGAGTGTCCTAGCTAGGATATGCATGTGGCCCAAAAAGATGTTGTGTGATGTTTGAATAACCAATTTCACAATTTTGATGTGGCACGTGCATCGGTAACCAAAAAGTCTCGACACTGAGTGGGGTGTACTTGTTCACGATGCGTACGTATAGTATATATGCTAGTCCCCTCCCACCTCTTTGACGCGTACTATATACCACCATAACACAAACAAAAAAGATTCTACCTTGCTGGTCAAATTAACCTCACTGCCAACTGTTCGTCAAAGTGATGGACAACGACGTCGCGAGCCCACAGAAAGCGTCACACGCGAGTATCGAGTATCGTGTAGGACAACCATCGACTGCACGTGGCCAAAACATTTATGCATGAAAGGGTTGTGTAATGTTTTAAATAACGATTTCACGACTCTGATGTGGCACCGGCCTGCCTAACCAAACGGCCAACCCACACGATGACCCACAACTCGTAGTGTACCGCGAGCCACCCGCCACCGCCAGACGCACACACCCACACACACACTACGAATCCACCACAACTACGATGCATGTTAAATTAATTATCCCACGGTGAACATACATGTTACCAAAGGATGGATGTTTTTATTTCAAAAAAACCAGAGATCATTAAGACATTTTAGTACATTGATTGATTAATTTTCTACGGGTATAATGTGCAAAAATCAAATTTGAGCTACATGCACACATGACAGTGCACCTAAATGGATTGCAAAAACACATGTGTCTCACTGGGTGCATGTTTACTCCCCGTGCAACAAATGTCAAACATTGAGAATCTTGATTTTTAAATTCTAGTACATCCAAAACTTATTTGAAGTTCATGAAACTTATTGTGTTGTCATATGGACACCAATACAAAGTGGCATTGTACTTTTTTGTCAAATTTGAGACCACTTTTGATGTAATCTTTATCTAATTACAGACGGGAGATTATTAATAATTGGGAACCAATATCCCAAATGGATTATTTATTCGAACCGTGAGCGTTAGACCAACAATGGATACGTGCCATGCTTTGGTTAAGAAATAAAGCGGCAGCATTAATCATGTAAATAGAAAAACAATATACGTGCCGCCGTGCGACCCGTGTGGCATGCGAGCAGGCGTGAGTTGATGGGACGCATGCGAGCAGTCCGCCGCGCAGGGGCAGACGGGGAGGCGTGCGTGCAGGTGTGTGAATTGACGGAGGCGTGCTCGCTGCGCAGTGTCATCAGGAGGCGTGCGAGTAGCTGTGTGAAACTTTGGTAGGCATGCCAGCAGTCCAAGGCTCACCGGGAGGCGAGCCATCGGTTTGACCGCCGCCCGCCTCTCTCCCACAACTCCCACTACTCCATATTAATGGTGCGCCCGAGCGGCCGCACCCCCCATCCTCACTACGCACACATAATCCTCTCTCTCCGCTTGCATCCTCGACGCCGCTCTCAGTCCTCAAAGCTGTCAGTGTATGAGGATGCCGCCCAAGCGCCCCATCGGAGGGAGTGGCGATGCCTGGGCTGCTAAAGCACCGGAGCACGGCGTGGAGATGGAGACAGAGGTTGCCGTCACCGCCGGCGAGTTATCGCTGCACCCTGACATCGTCGACGGCGTCGAGCTTCCACAGCCGGGGGTATAGTTCCACACCGACTCCGACGACCACTCCGGCGACGACTCCGACGACGACGGACAGCTGGTTAGTCATCTATACCCATTTATGTGTCAAATAGATCATAGGGTTTCTCTGGTTACTCCTGCCCCCCCCCCCTTGTTGGAATAGAAATCCTGTGGTTATGTTCTCCCAATCCATGAAATTTGAGTAAGTTTTGTTAGATCCATGTAGTGTATTGGTTGTTTGAATGGTACAGGTGATAAGTGATTAGTTGTTTCATCTGTGCATATGATTTTTGCTAGTAACCCGACTAGGGTTAGTGTTCGTGCTAATAATTCCTAGGCGGGACTTGACAATTGATTTTGAATGACCTACATATGTTTGTGCCATTATTTTCTTCAAGATTGGTCTTTACATAGACGACTATGCTTAAAAATCGAACCATAATATCTGGATACGTATAAATAAATAGCCATAAATTCCTAATCCTACTTCACGACATGTAATCAATGATTTGATGCCAAATTTGTTTTACTATTTGTATAGGTGTTGTCTGACGATGTGGACAGCGAGGATGAAGATGCCCAGAGGAGGTACAAGAGGCGAATCCTGAGGGAGCTTTATGCGGGAATGCATAACAGGCGTATTAGGACCTGGAACGACGGCTATGGATGCCCATTTTGCAACCACAAGCTTCATGACGCATATCTAAGTGTTCTGGCGCATGCAAGAGGACGGGTCGTTGGCTCCTTCAAGCAAAAGTATTCTCGTAGGGTGGCATACACCGAGTACCTGGAGACGCTTCAGGATCGTGTCGGCCGCATGTGAGATGAGATGTGGGATGGATCAAACTATGTATGCTTGAGTATGCTTAATGATGGTTGAACTTTGCTTATGTACGTGTACGCTTATTGTCTATGTCTCAGTATGTTAAATATTTGGTAAAAATTTCAAAGGGGGGCCAATAAACCAGGAAACAGAGGTAGTACGTCAATCACACACGATTCCCAAAATTGGAACCGTGTGCAATGGCTTTCATTTTGCATGTTGCGTCAATCACACACGGTTCGCTGTAGCAAACCGTCGCCCCCAAAATTCTTTGTGGGACAGAAAACCATCACCACCCAATTCAAAAAAGAAAGAAGAAAACCCTCACCACTCCCACGTCACAAAAACCATCACCCCACCCGCCACCCCCTCCGGTACGGTCCCCATTCACACCTGCACAAGCTCCTCCGCGTCTATGCCATGGCACTGCCTATCGCGGCGGTAAACACTTAGCTCGACGCCTGCCACCGCTGCCAGGCTGCCGGCAAAGCCAACCACATTTCTCCACTTCTGCTTGCCGCTGCCGCCAAGCTGCCGGCAAAGCCAACCGCATTTCGCCACTTCCGCTTGCCGCCGCCTATCGTCATCGACTTTCTCGACGCTGCTCATGGTCGACCCAGCTCCACTCGGTTGGGGAATCTGCCATATTGGGGGTTCTTTCTCATGGACGACGAGGTAACTAATTTAATGAGATATTATCTCATCTCTTATCCCAGTTCATCTGCCTCCTTTAATCACCCAGCAGAAATCGCCGTGAATTCATTTTTATTCGAGCTGATTTGAGGGTTTTCTTTCATTCATAGAATTCACAGTGCGCCGACACTTCAGGACTTGGCGACCGTCGCAAAGATTCCATCTCATCGTACCAGATAACTTGAGGACACGCGCGCTATGTTCAATCTCACCCTAAATTGGTTGGCATGGCCTACTTTCCTGAACATATTCTAAATATTGCTACATTTGGATAAAAGGTGCCACATGCACCATATACGTCAAAGGGGATTTTCCCCTCTTCTTTCTATATTAGGCAAATTAATGATGTATTGTTCTTTCGATTACTCTTATTTTTTCCATGACATCATGTTTACCCTATCTGTTTAATTATAGATTTTTGTCCTTCGATTTCAACTGCTCTTCAGTTCTTTCAATTTGGCCCATATTTGCATGTTACCATATTTTCTTTAAGAATCCTACCATTTTCTACAGGACATCCCTCGCTATGCAACAGATTATGTAGTGCACAATTTTTTGCTTTACATAGATCAAGGCTCCATGGATGTCATACTGCACACAAACCATGGATTTACAATCGTTGCTACTGTAAGACTTGATGAAGGTGGTGACTCCTATTTTGCCACTGGCTTTTGGAATGAAATTGCAAAGTTGTATGTACTGAAAGCTGGCACTAAAACTGCACTGCACATAGAAGGGCCTGGCCATGAGATATATGCTAACTTCCCCGACAAAATCTTCCGTCCAGACTTTGTTCAAAGTAAGTTTTCTTTTCAACTATCTGCATATGTTGACTTACCCAACAATGTCAAATGAATTTTGTAGTATTTAAGCAACCAATTGTTATTCCCTTGTCTTACTATATTCCTACCTAATAAATTCTAGTTACCAATACACTTTTCTATTGCCCTATTTTAACTAAATATTCCCTGTACTCCCATTTCTATCAGAAAGCGCCACTGACAAGGAGACTCCGGAGGTGCAGAACGGGGCTGCCAACAAGCGGAGGCGGGGTGAGTTAGAACCGCAAGCGACTCCGGTAGGCCTAGACTTAATCAGCAGCCTCCCCAATGATATGTTGAGAGCCATCATCTCCCTCCTCCCAATCAAATATGGGGCACGGACAACCCTCCTTTCCCGGCGGTGGCGCCCCCTATGGAACTCTAGCCCTCTCGACCTCATCGACACCCACAAGCTCTGCCATGGCTATCGCAAAAGCTTGGATGCGTTCTCTAAGATCCTTGGCAGTCACCTTGGCCCAACCAAAGGCCTTAGAATGAGCAAGTTATGTTCCAATGGCAAGGACCGAGCCAAGCTTGACGACTGGTTCCGGTCCCCCGCCCTAGATCAGCTCAAGGAGCTCACTTTTGATGATGGGCATATGCGGTCGCTGCCAACGTCCACACTCCGCCTCGCGCCCACGCTGCACGTCGCCAAGTTCAGGAACTACCATTTCCCGCCCCTTAATGACGCGCCCGCTCTTATTCTACCACGACTGAAGCACCTCGAGCTCGTCGTCGTCTGCCTCTCAAAGGGTGACATGGAGCGCCTGCTCCGTGGCTGTAGTGCACTCGCGTACCTTCGTCTTCAGGCGATCAACGGATTGAGTTCCTTCCACATCACCTGCATGACTCTCCGGATTATTTATGTGTGTTGATGGTCTGGCAGGAAGACATCACAAAAGTTGGACCATGGTATGGTCATCCAGGACACACCTGCACTTGAGAGATTACTTGTAGTTGATCAAGAAGGTCCAACAAGAATCAATGTCATTTCTGCACCGAAATTGACAGTGGTGGGGTACTCGTTTGACAAATACTCTGAACTTGTTATTGGATCCACACCCGTTCAGGTACAACAGCCGCCTTCTTCCTCTCCTTCTACAAATTAACATTATTTCTAATTTGAAGATGTTTGTTCGTCTGTCATTCAGAAAACGATTCCGACAAGCTTGACCCCGAAACTGCGCACAGTGAAGGTCTTGGCACTAGAATCTATTGGCCCCGACCTGGAGCAAGTTATCAGTTTCCTGAGATGCTTTCCATGCCTGGACAACCTATATATCGAGGTGATGTTCCTTTCCTGTTAAACGTTAACCATAAGGGAGTTAAATTTGTGACACTTTTTTCCAAGTTTACAATGACAATGTACTATGATTTCTGAAGGTTCTTTTGGAGGATTTCAGTACATACATGCCCCCCCCCCCCCGTATTGGTTGCTTGATCCATATGGTTACAATCAATAAGCATTTCTCCTTTGGATTTATTTGTACTAGTTTTCTTAGGGAACTTTTGATCCACTCCAACCTCTTGTGAAGAAGACTACATTTTTCTAGAATGTAATCAAATGCCCATGTTAATCATGTCAGATCGAAGATGGCATGTTAGTGCATTTTACAAATCCCGCAAACCAAATAGGCCTGTCGTAATGTTCAAAACTACATGTAGGCACTAACACATTCTCTTCTTTTGCGGATAAGATTAGGCCCAGTGGTGGATAATGTGATACAATATAACAATCACGTCGAATGCCTAGATTTGCATCTCTCATAAATTACTTTGAAGAACTACCGAGGGACCTTACCGGAGATTATATTCGCCAGGTTCTTTATTCTCAGAGAAAGGGTGCTGAAGGAAATGAGGTTTGCCCTACATTTATTTCGCAAAAATGAATGGTTTGTTGATCAGCGCCAGTGCCTGAGGCAGAATGGAGTAGGCTCCAAAAATGTTGAATTTCATTTTGGAACTTCATATGACAGAGTAATCGGAAGTCATTGTGTCAAGCCCATACATGACTTCTCAGTGGTTGGCCCCTTTGCAGAAATTGTGAGGTTTCGAAACCAGACTTAGAAGCGGTGATATTAGTTTGAACCTCTGTGATATCCATGTTCAGCACGAGCATTTGCAGCTGATGAGCTGAATTTCATTTCTAATATCAGTTTGAACCTTGTAATCTTCGAATTTGAGCCATATAACTCTGGAATTTGAACCTTGTAACATTTCGAGCTTTTGTGGTACAAACGTTGAAATGGCATCGTATGAGACTCGTATATTGCTAGCACTATTTTGACCTTAATATGCAACGGTCTTAGATTTTATTAACCATTCTTGAATCAGTTTACCTTGTCGATCTCACAGCACATGATCTGTATAGCTAACTCGACTGCGATCTTCGACATTATTGCACATAGTTGGTTTCTTCCACTGTGTGCACTGTATAGCGTAGAATTAATTATCGCACTCGAGTGTACATCATCACCCTTCTGTGTAACTTTGACCTCATCACCCAAGGGTAAACTTATGACCGAAGTCATTCCACACACTTCATTTTTACAAAGCTTTTTGCCAATAAACGCCCACGATTTGTCCCTCTTCTAGCCGACACATGGCCAAACTAGCCGGGCAAGAAGCTTGCATGGTAAACAGCGCGGTAGTGCGGGAACATGCTCACCGACGATACATTTGGCGCCTCTTCGAGCCCACGCGTGCGGTGCGGTGTTGTCAAGCGTGCACTGGAATCCTCCGCTATGAACACCATGACAAGACGTGATGATTACAGGCCGACCGGCCCCCAATTATTACAGCATCCATTTAACCTACCCTTGTGTCTCTTCAATCTTTCGATCGCACCCCACCATTGCAAGAAGCACACCCACCATGAGAAATTCTTAGAGGGTATCATGTGCGGCTCCAATGGCGCTCCGAGCGGCTGCCGACGACGAGCAGCAGTTCACCATGCGTGTCGTGGTGGACACCCACAGAAGGTTCATCGACCTCTCGGTGGTGTACACCAACGATCTGGTCTGGGTGGAGCACCCCATCCACATCATGGAGCTGTTGCTTGCCGAGAAGAAGTACAAGGTGGTCGGGTTCGACCTCGAGTACACCCGCGCTCGTGTCGGGTCTCGTCCCAAGGTCGTCATCGCATAGATGTGCGTGCGCCACCACGTCCTCGTCTACCACTACTGCTTGGCCACAAGGCCTTGTGAGTGTTTCGCCAGGTTTGTCAACAGCCCCCACTACATGTTCGCTATGGTGGACATCACCAACGATGTAAAGGCGCTCGAGAGTTCGGCCATCGCCTGCCAGAATCTTGTCGACATCCAGGGCCAATACAAGATCTGGGGCAGCAAGGAGCATGAGAAGGACTCACTGGTTCACCTCGCCAAGGCCATCATCGACCCCTACTATAGAGACATGAAGGATTCGTGCAACAAGGACAAGCATGCCTGGCACTCGGCCTGGATGGAGAAACTTGACAAAGCTCACGTCGTGTACGCAGGCGTACACGAGCTACGACATGTACAAGTGTAATGTTGACATGAGGAAGTGCCTCCTTCCCCAAAACGGCCAGGGATCCAGCCAGAAGCAGAGCAATGGCAAGCGTCGTTGCAACAATAAGTAGATGATTAGATCCTCGTTTCTCCTACTTTAGTATGCATGTAATTGCTTACTTTGGTGTGTGCAAATGTTATGTGTGTAGTCACTTGTGTAATTGTATGCTTAATTTGGTTATGCAATGTTGTCCTTTTAAGTATATATGTTGATGCTCTGTAGACAGAGCGTAGATGGTGTGCGGGCAAAGAAAATCACATCGCACACAGACTAAACAATGGAACCCGTCAGTGATGTTTTCATCGATCACTCGCAATTGTATACCAGCAATCGTTTGCTCGCAACACACATGGCTTGTTAGCAGTAATCGTCTGTGTTCTTATCGGTCGTCACATATGTTTCCGATTACAGACCTGTTTGCCTCGTATCACACACATCTTGTTCATTTGAACCATTTCTGTTCTCATGTATCAACGCAAACAGTTCATCCGAGTGAACCGCATGTCGTATATCGCACACACCTTTGATATGGCTGACCATTTCTTTTGTGTTGCTAATCACAAACAGTTCATCCAAATGAACCGTATGATGTACATCACACACACCTTCATCTGGCTGCCCGTTTCTTTTGTTCCTCCTCATCGCAAATAGTTAATTGAGCTTAACCGTATGCCCTGCATCGCACGCGCAACTAAATTCTGAACTGTGTTTGATGCATCCTCCATCACAAATGGTTTGCACCTTTTTTTATGGTTATTTTACACCGCCATTTGTGATTATGGCATCACACACAGTTTCGTTGAAGGGTCTCTGATCATAGTGTCGCGTTAGCAGCATCCTGCGGTAGTGTGAGGTCGTCCTCCCACTGCTGAAGCCGTTGTGCGCACATGACCTGCTCCTCCTGGAGTTCCTTTGGGTTGTCAACTGCCTCGCCGCAACGCTCCACGGACGATGCTGCCTTGGCCAGCGCCTCATTGCGAGCCGCCTTGGCTTCGCTGGCCTCCTTCTTGCTCTCTGCGATGGCAACTTCGGCTGGCCCCAAGCCGCCTTGGTTGTTGTGTCAACCTGGAGCCACCCCGAGACGAGCCCAGGCGCTCCCTTGCGTGGCACCTATCAGCATCCCGAAGGTCTGTCTGAAGCCTGCCAAGAGCAGCGTAGGCCTTGTCTAGAGCCTCAGGTTTGATCAGGGGGGCGCACCGCGCGAGCGCAAGGGTCTAATGAGGGGGCGGTGCTAGTGTGTCGGTCGGCCCCATGACCAAGGAGGCCGCGGTGCGGTCAACTTGAGGCATCGGAGGCCTCGGGTTCCCCTCAGCAGGGTCGGACTCCTGCGACATGACAAGAGCAGCCGACTCCGCCTGAGGCTGCGCCGCAGCACCCCTTGAGTCGGGCTCGACCAGAGGGGGGTGAGGCATCACCCCCTCCCCCATGGCTGGGGCTGCAGCGACCACGGCGGGTAGTGCGACTTGGCGAGCTCCCGTGTCCTTGACGGCCGGTCCCCCAAGTGGCATCAGCGAGGCACTAGGAGGGGCAGCATGCCTATGTGACCTGGCGCGGTGTCGCCCATGCGCCCAAGGGTTGCGCCGGGCCGACACAGCTTGCCCTCGCGCCCCCCTCAAGGCCGCAACCAAGCGCTGAGGCTGCCTTCGGCATGGTCGGTGCCTTCGCGTTAGTGTTCAGCTTCTTCTTCTTCTCCGTGTCGTCACCCCTGGTTGGTGCGACAAGGGATAGCATATTGAGCACATGGATCATTAGTGTTGGATCAAAAGGTAAGGCAAAGACATTCACTCATCTGGCGCTGCCCATTTCCTCTTCCTCTCCTCCTCGGAGGCCAGCATGGCCGCTTCCTTCTTTGCCGCGGCCTCGGCCCAGGGGCTAGCAGAGTGGCCCACGACGGGCCCCTTGGTGGCATCGCTGGTCGCGGGAGCGCAGGGGCTCCCCTGAGGGGCCTTCACCGGCGAAACCTCGGTCACAATAGCGAGGACCGTCGCAGCCATCAACAGCACACCCGGCGGGGATGAATCCATCACCTCGACCGCCCCCTCGCCTGGAGCCACGTGGCCGGATGTTCGTGTGGCCGGACGTTCGCACAGTCGGAGTCACGGGCTCAGTCCTCCTAGGCGCACAGGCAAGGCGTGGGCGACCTGCAGCCGAAAGCTTGCCTGCATCGGCATCATCATCTTCGAGGCTAGGAGGAGCTCCCATCGTGACAATGGGGACACCTCCTCAAGGTCACCCTCCTCCATCTCCTCCGAGTCCTCGTGGCCCCCATTGCTGCCGGAGGACACCTGCACTGGGGAACCAGGGTTGTCGGACGACACGAGACCCAACTCGTTGAAGGTGGGCATAGCGGCGACAAGATCATCCAAGTCATCGCGGCGGTACAACGGGTCATAGGCCTCGGGGGTGTCCCCCGGAATTGAGCAAGGTGTTCCGGGCCACGTCCACCTCTCCGCCCGTCAAGCCAGCAACATGCAGCCTCAACGTGTCTCCTGCTCCCTCGTACGCCCAGAAAGGCTTCGAGTGCGATTGGAGCAGCGCGAGGCGCTGCACCAGGAACTCCTTCACAATCATCGCCCCATCAGCAATGTGGCCTCCATATCCAAGGTTATCTTCTCCAGAACGGGCTTCGCCTATGAGTCGGTGAGCTTTGCGGAACCCCACTCTGGGATCTGCTCGGGCAGCTCGGTCGGAAGCTCCAGGAGTGGGTCGATGTCGCGGGCATCAAGGAAGACCCAACAGCACCGGAAGCCCTCCACATTCTTCCCGGCCTTCAGGAGCTTGTTCCCGCTGAGCACATTGATGAAGGAGACGCACCCAGACAGTTGGGACGCGGTGGAGAACCACAGGCTAAAGAAGTGGTGGGAGAGCGCCATCGAGGGCCCGACCCCCACGAAAGCTTTCCAATAGAATGCAAAAACGGATAGGAGGAGGATGGAGTTGGGTTGAAGGTGGAGAGCATGAATCTTCTAGTGCCTAAGGATGGCGAAGAAGAAATCAGAGAAGGGCAGAACCAACCCGGCAAAGACGGCATGGAAGAAGAAGGGGTAGGACGTCTTCGGCTGATCATCGGGCACGGTGGAGCCCGGCCAGATGTGGGTCTCACCCCAATCATTACTGTCGTCGGCCGTCAAGGGGAGCACAGGGTTGAGGTCCTCCTTCTTGATGATGGAGGAGGCCAGGAGCGCCGGTGCGAGGGATGAGGAGGTCATGACCTGGGCCATGTGCTTTGGTTTCCCGGCAAGCGCCATTCGAGGAGTCGTTGGCACCGGCGGGGGAAGAGGGGAGAGATGGCGCAATAACTGGATCTGGAGGAGATTCTAACTGGAGAATGGGATCAGGGGCAAGATGAGGATGACCAATGATGGCCTCGCAGCCGGTGCGCCAGGCTTTTTGCCAGCCTGGGCGGTTGCCGAGGTGACATAGGGAAGTTGGGGTGTCTGCCTCCCGTCGTGCGCCACGCGTCAAGCTTGGCCCACAGTCGGTGAGGGCCCACGTTGCTTCGCCCTCCCTTTGTTGCCTTCGCCTTGAAGACAGGCCAAGCGCGCATTGGGCCCGGGGGCTACTGTCGGTGTTCTGGGATCGAGGGTACCCAGACCTTCCTGCGGCCTAGCGCGTGGCTCCGTTGACGGCCCGGTACGGCCCAACTAGAAGACTCCGCGGACAAGACCCTCGTGAGGCCCCCGCCTAGCAAAGAGAACGACACTAAGCCCTCCCCGAGGAGCGGCCTCCCGAGGCTGCCTCGCGCGGAGCGGAGATCTCTATGCAAGCACCTCACCTCAAGAGGCGCGCGATGATGTGAGCCATGACGACCAAGGCCAGGCGGGCATCAGCGAGCGCATGAGAGGACAATTTCCTCTTTGGTGCTAAGGAGGCAAAGACATACGCGGGTTTCCAAGGAATCCCCCAAAGTTTCCATTCCAGTGCAACAAGACCAAGACCACGAGCTCGGTAGGATGGAGGTCATCGCCGAGCCCACCACGGCGTCACGACCAGAAGCTTTGCAGGCGAAGACCACCTTTAGTCGGGATAAGATCCCTTGCCGCCTAAGATATGAGGGAGAAGGACCAAGGCCACTATAAATAGGGACTAGACTCCGCCGTAGAGAAGGATCGAATCCCCCGGCCATTGAGCTCTCTCGAGGCAGCTCACATTTGTACTAGTTCATACTCATCCTCCTCGCGAGGCAATCCACCACAAAGCAGGAGTAGGGTTTTACACCGCAAAGTGGTCTGAACATGCATAAACCATTGTGTCCACTTCCCCTTCTTGCTCGGACGAACTCGCCCTAACCAAGCCATGGGGCAACAAGCAGTGAGCCGCGGTTAGGCTAGATCCTTCACACACACCCCAGAGTTCAAACCTTATTGGGTCTGTGGAACCCCGATCTTGACGAATTTTGTCTCATGAAATCCTCTTCTTTATCCTTCATCCTGAGACAGATTGTTGGTGCTAGTTCCTTGTGTTTTTCATTCCATTTCTTTGTTTTTCATCGTGTTTGAGTTTTGTATGAATGTCAAATCACTTAGTGTTTGTTGGATTTGTGTTTTCTCTCGTAACCCGAGTGTTTTGACTCGGACTGTGTTTTCCCTCTATTATTTTTAATCTGATCTTTGTTGTCCGTCATAAACATGCAATTTCATCTGAACAAGATTTCAATCTGGTGTCCTTGATCGTGAATGAAATCAACTTCGAACTTTAATCTATTTTTTGGTGCTTGCCCTTCAAACCTTTCGGGCTTCCGTTCAATTTCTGAGAATTTTGCAGGAAACGGTTGGCACGTGCCCACGACCTCACGATCGTGATTACGTCCGTTGAATGTGGAACTTCCCGTGCTTTTCGGCCATAGATCTCGAAGGAAGCAGTTTCGCCTACGGGCTATAGAAATACCGCCTCCAGACGTCTCCTTCTTCTGTTCTTCTTTAGTTCGTCCTCAAACCCTATCTCGCTCTCTCCCCGAGACCGAGCTCGTAGCGACGCTGACGACGCGCCTCGCCGTGCAACTCCGATGAATCATCGTCGTTGTTGGTCATGCCAGTGCGGTACATCCTCTCCTCCACATTGTCGTAGTTGATCTTTGCTGCCAAGTTAGGGCGTATAGATCTGGAGCTAGCCCTGTCATTCCTCTGTTCTAGGTTGTTCTTAGTGACGCGATTTCTCATTATTTATTTTGCTTGCGGTAGATCTTTTGACTTCTCCAAGGTGTGACTTGTACTGTTTGTAGTTTTTCCTCGTACCAGTCAGTTTGGATCTAGGGTTCATATGTGTTCTGATGAAACATTAGATAGGTGTTACTCTGTCTATATGGCATATAGCAATCATGTCGATGATATCTTCCTAAGTGTTCACCATGGACTCCTTCACTACTTCCAAAAAACTTTCTATGTTACATAAAAAATGATTATGTGCATGTTTGAGACCTTGTCCTGTTTTCCCTCGCCTTGTTTTGTTTTTCTCTCAGGGTTGGTCATGGTTCATAGTTTGGAAGAGCAGTCTGGGTCAGAAGAAGAAATGCCTCAGCAACCAGCTATGGCTGAAAGAGTCAAGTTGACTGGTGGTGGAAAACCATCAAAGCCACCCCAAGGTTTCGAAGAAGAAACCTGAGTCAGAATCTGAGGAAGAAGAAGATGATATTCATCGGCTCACAGTCAGCTAGAGGATGAACAGATCACCGATTCAAAGTCTTTGTTTTATGATGGAAAATCCCAAGAAGGGAGGTCGTGGCAGATAGCAAAACACTGCAGTTGAGATGTCTGACCCAAAAGGATATAAAATTCCACCTGGAGTTGAAACCGCAACCAAAAGAAATAATAGTCTTCAAAGGATTCGACACCACTGGGCGAAGAAATGGTTCAATCATGAGAACGTCCGAAGGAAATATCAGATCTTGTTTGCATTCACTCCACCCTGGAATGACTGCAATGCTGAAGGTTGCCTCAGTCCAGACGATGAAAAAGTCAGGCTACATCCTCCTGCAAATGCTCATGCTGATTCACTAAAAACAATGGTTGATTTTCTCGAAGAAGTGGAAAAGAGGGCCAAGGCCAAGGCCAAGCGTGAAGCTAAGGCCACGAAGAAAAATCAAGTGGAACAAAGAAATGTTGAGTTAACCCAGCAAGATGATCAAGAGAAGAAGGAACGGGCCTCTGCCCGAAAGGAAAGAAAGGCAAGGAAGTCAGTTTCCCCTTGGGCTTCCAGAAAGAAATCAGTAGCCATAAAATCCAAGAAGGCAGCTTCTGCCTCATCTGATGAATCCTCTATTGGAGATGTTGCCGATGAAATACCAATGTATGATCAGGGAGCTCTTCTTGACAAGCCATATCAAACTCCATCACTAGCAAAGGTTTCACCGTCGTTGAGAATGTCACCAAGGCTTGCTCCCGCTTGAGTCTCAGATAAACCTTCGGGTTCTACTGCCCCTTCTGCGAAGAGAAAGCTGTTGTTGCTACCAAGAAGGCCAAAACATGTGTTTCTGCTTCCACAGAGGGACAGAAGTATGACTTCAATTTTATGATTGAACTTATTGAATGTGCTGCCTACGATGCAAAATCTGCTGATTTGAGCAGTTTGGATCTGCCCGATGATGTTACCAAGCTGGTAGCAAAACATTTTGCTGAGCTACGAGAGATTACTAAGGAGTTAAACCAAGCTGTCGAGGACAAAAAAACCTCAAGCAAATGAGGAATAATGCCAGTACTGAATCTGAAAGAAAGACCCTGAACAAGGAAATTCTTGAGCTCACAAAAGCTCTCACTGTTATGAGAAACAATAAGATTGAGTGGCATGCACGACTGAAGTTGGAAGTTTCTCAGCTGTGCGACGGAAGGAATGATGAGATTGCACATCAAGAAGAACATGCTCGATGAAGGGAAAAGGAAGAAAAGCGTCAGCAAGCAAAAGCAAGAGCCAGCAAACCAAAGGCTATCAAAGATCGTTGTATTCAGAATGTTGCAACTGATGCTCCCATTGATCCAGGTACTCCTCTCCAGCAGATACCTCCGTCCCCTCCTCACGAGGATGAACCCCTATAGCAAGTTGAACCTACGACAATTATCATTCCTACCTCTACTGCTCAAGAGGCTGATGTTATTGATATCTTTCTGAACAACCCTGATGAAGGAAAGGTCCAGCCTGAGCAAAAAGCCTCAGAAGAGAAAATTGATGAAGAAATAGAGGTTGAGAAGGTTGTTCCATCGCCACCGAAGGATATGCAAGTTGAGCCCTCCGGATCCGACAAGGAGGATGACAAGGCTGAGGGGGAGCAAAATGCTTCCTGAGGAAATACCACCCCGGTCACATCATCTGGTGCCCCTACCTAGATGGATGTTGATCTTATCCCTGCTTTTGTTGCTTCGCAGCCAGAACAGGAAGAAAAGAGAGCTGAAGAGCCCATGGCTCACGAACAAGTTGTACCATCTGTTGTGCCCCAGGAGACCGAAAAAGATGTTGTTGTGACCCAAGTGTTCGAGGAAGTTGTTGTGCCCCCCACACATGAAAGTTCACCGAAAGAAAAGACCCTAGTTTCTGATAGCCAGAATACCGTTGAAGGAGTTCCAACGAAGGAAAATGAAGGTCAGACTAGTGCTCCAATGCCATCTATGCTTGCGAAGATGAAAAGGCCCCTTGCTCCACTTAAGCCAATCGATGAGAATGTGCCAGCATCTAATGATATTCATCCCATGGAAATAAGCGATGATGAAAATCTGAAAAATCACCAAGAAACATTTCCCTTGTTCCCTGCTGGATATGGCCCAAATGGTCCTGCGTTCAATCAGGAGCTTCGTCTTTAAAAGCTAGCATTTTTTGGAACCAACCCGTATGAAGGAGAAAGGACTTCATTGTCACCCAAGTTTTGGACCGAAGAACAAGTTGTGTATTATGCTCGGATCATGTTTGACAAGAACAAAATCTTCAATCACAAGATATTGAAATTTTGTTGAGCTCAAAGAAATACCTTGTTTCCACAATGCCATCAAGCATATTGAGCATGCCCTTCTGAAAGGCTTCATGCGCTTCAATCATGGCTGTGGAATCAAGAGGTAATCCATCAGTTCTATGCTACATTGTACATCTCAGGAGAGCTTGGAGATAGCTCAACATGGATTCTCGAGTGGATGACTGGAAGGGAAAGGATAAAATGCTCGGCAGATCAGTTTTTGGCTAGGCTCAAACTTCCTCGATGTGAGTTTCAAAAAGGTCGAGAACACAGGCTGCATTATTGGGAAGTGTTCGAAGAACAACTTCACATGTTGATGGATCCCAGTTTGGTCGGAGATGAATGTGTTGGTGTAGATCCCAAGAAGTTGTCCTATGATAACAAAGTGATGTTTCATATCCTATGCAATTCTCTCATGCCAATGGACAGACCAAGATCTTTCAATGGCATCATAGGAAATGCTCTTCTGGCCATCTCCCAAGGAATTTTGTTTGATATTCCAGATCTTTTCATTCGCAACTTGGCATGTGCTGCTGACTGATACGTCTCCAACGTATCTATAATTTATGTAGTATTCATGCCGTTATATTTTTATTCATGGATGTTTTACAATCATTTTGTAGCAACTTTATATCATTTTTTGGGACTAACCTATTGACATAGTGTTCAGTGCTAGTTGTTGTTTTTTGCTTGTTTTTACGTCGCAGAAAATCAATACCAAACGGAGTCTGAACGCAGTGAAACTTTTCAGAGATTTTTGCTGGACCAGAAGACACCCGGTGGGCCAAAGAAGTACCAGAGGGGAGCTTCGAGGAGACAACAACCCAACAGGGCGCGCCTGGGGACCCAAGCGCGCCCAGGTGGGTTGTGCCCACCTCGGTGGCCTCCTGCACCGCCTCTTCGCCCTACAAATTGCCAAATATTCCAAAAACCCTCGGGGTAACCCTAGATCAGAAGTTCCGCCGCCGCAAGCCTCTATAGACACGAAAAAACCAATCTAGACCCCATTCCGGCACTCCGCCGGAGGGGGAAATCATCACCGGTGGCCATCTTCATCATCCCGGTGGCCACCATGATGAGGAGGGTGTTGGGAACGTAGCATGCAATTTAAAAAAAATTCATACGATCACACAAGATCTATCTAGGAGATGCATAGCAACGAGAGGGGAAGCGTGTGTCCACGTACCCTCATAGACTGAAAGTGGAAGCATTATGTTAACGTGGTTGATGTAGTCGAACGTCTTCACGATCCAACCGATCCAAGTACCGAACATACAGCACCTTCGTGTTCAGCAGACATTCAGCTCGATGACGTCCCTCGAACCCTTGATCCAGTAGAGGGTTGAGGGAGAGTTCTGTCAGCACGATGGCATGGCGACGGTGTTGGTGATGTGACCCGCGCAGGCTTCGCCTAAGCACTACGACACTATGACCGGAGGAGTAAACTATGGAGGGGGGCACCACACACGGCTAAGAAACAACTGTTGTGCCTTTGCGTTGCCCCTGCCCACGTATATAAAGGAGGGGGGAGGAGGAGGCCTGCAGCCAAGGAGGGGCGCGCCAAGGGGGGAGTCCTACTTGGCTTCGCCCCCCCCCCCTCCTTCCTTCCAACGGAGGGGGGAAGGGGAAAGAGGTGGAGAGGGAGAAGGAAAGGGGGGCCGCACCCCCACCCCTTGTCCAATTTGGTTTGGGCTTGGTGGGGGCACGCGCCACCTCCTGTTGCTGCCTCCTCCTCTCCACTATGGCCCATGAGGCCCATTAACTTTCCCGGCGGGTCCGGTAGCCTCCCGGTACTCCAAAAAATTCCCAAACCTTATCAGAACCATTCAGGTGTCCTTATATAACCTTCCAATATATCAATCTTCACCTCTCGACCATTTCGAGACTCCTCGTCATGTTCGTGTTCTCATCCGAGACTCCGAACAAACTTCGGTCACCAAAACACATAACTCCTAATACAAATCGTCATCGAACGTTAAGCATGCGGACCATACGGGTTCGAGAACTATGTAGACATGGCCGAGACACATCTCCGGTCAATAAAAAATACCGGAACCTAGATGCTCATATTGGCTCCTAAATGTTCTACGAAAATCTTTACCGGTCAAACCGCATAACAACATACATTGTTCCCTTTGTCATTGGTATGTTACTTGCCCGAGATTCGATCGTCGATATCATCATACCTAGTTTTATCTCGTTACTGGCAAGTCTCTTTGCTCGTCCCGTAATGCATCATCCCGCAACTAACTCATTAGTCACATTGCTTGCAAGGCTTATAGTGATGTGCATTACCGAGAGGGCCCAGAGATACCTCTCTGATACACGGAGTGACGAATCCTAATCTTGATCTATGCCAACCCAACAAACACCTTCGGAGACACCTGTAGAGCATATTTATAATCACCCAGTTATGTTGTGATGTTTGATAGCACACAAGGTGTTCCTCCGGTATTTGGGAGTTGCATAATCTCATAGTGAGAGGAACATGTATAAGTCATGAAGAAAGCAATAGAAATAAAACTAAACGATCATAATGCTAAGATAACGGTTGGGTCTTGCCCATCACATCATTTTCTAATGATGTGATCCCGTTCATCAAATGACAACACATGTCGATGGTCAGGAAACATAACCATCTTTGATTAACGAGCTAGTCAAGTAGAGGCATACTAGGGACACTCAGTTTGTCTATGTATTCACACATGTACTAAGTTTACGGTTAATACAATTCTAGCATGAATAATGAACATTTATCATGATATAAGAAAATATAAATAACAACTTCATTATTGCCTCTAGGGCATATTTCCTTCAGTCTCCCACTTGCACTAGAGTCAATAATCTATATTACATAGTAATGATTCTAACACCCATGGAGTCTTGGTGCCGATCATGTTTTGCTCGTGGAAGAGGCTTAGTGAACGGGTCTGCAACATTCAGATCCGTATGTATTTTGCAAATCTCTATGTCTCCCTCCTTGACTTGATTGCGGATGGAATTGAAGCGTCTCTTGATGTGTTTAGTTCTCTTGTGAAATCTGGATTCCTTTGCCAAGGCAATTGCTCCAGTATTGTCACAAAAGATTTTCATTGGACCCGATGTACTAGGTATTACACCTAGATCGGATATGAACTCC
Organism: Triticum dicoccoides; assembly: GCF_002162155.2. Lineage (NCBI taxonomy): Eukaryota > Viridiplantae > Streptophyta > Magnoliopsida > Poales > Poaceae > Triticum > Triticum dicoccoides. The sequence goes on from NC_041389.1 coordinate 281,799,773, forward strand.
TTCATCCAGACCCCTTCATTTGCTGCTTCCGAAGCAGCTGTGTACTCCACTTCACATGTAGATCCCGCCACAACGCTCTGCTTGGAACTACACCAACTGACAGCTCCACCATTCAATATAAATACGTATCCCGTTTGTGACTTAGAGTCATCCAGATCAGTGTCAAAGCTTGCATCGACATAACCATTTACGACAAGCTCTTTGTCACCTCCATAAACGAGAAACATATCCTTAGTCCTTTTCAGGTATTTCAGGATGTTCTTGACCGCTGTCCAGTGGTCCACTCCTGGATTATTTTGATACCTCCCTACTATACTTATAGCAAGGCACACATCAGATCTAGTACACAACATTGCATACATGATAGAACCTGTGGCTGAGGCATAGGGAATGACTTTCATTTTCTCTCTATCTTCTACAATGGTCGGGCATTGAGTCTGACTCAACTTCACACCTTATAACACATGCAAGAACCCTTTCTTTGACTGATCCATTTTGAACTTCTTCAAAACTTTATCAAGGTATGTGCTTTGTGAAAGTCCAATTAAGCCTCTTGATCTATCTCTATAGATCTTGATGCCTAATATATAAGTAGCTTCATCGAGGTCTTTCATTGAAAAATTCTTATTCAAGTATCCTTTTATGCTATCCAGAAATTCTATATCATTTCCAATCAACAATATGTCATCCGCATATAATATTAGAAATGCTATAGATCTCCCACTCACTTTCTTGTAAATACAGGCTTCTCCAAAAGTCTGTATAAAACCATATGCTTTGATCACACTATCAAAGCATATATTCCAACTCCGAGAGGCTTGCACCAGTCCATAAATGGATCGCTGGAGCTTGCACACCTTGTTATCACCTTTAGGATCGACAAAACCTTCTGGTTGCATCATATACAACTCTTCTTTAAGATATCCATTAAGGAATGCAGTTTGGACATCCATTTGCCATATTTCATAATCATAAAATGCGGCAATTGCTAACATGATTTGGACAGACTTAAGCATCGCTACGGGTGAGAAGGTCTCATCATAGTCAACTCCTTGAACTTGTCGAAAACCTTTCGCAATGAGTCGAGCTTTGTAGAAAATAACATTACCGTCAGCGTCAGTCTTCTTCTTGAAGATCCACTTATTCTCTATGGCTTGCCAATCATCGGGCAAGTCAACCAAAGTCCATACTTTGTTCTCATACATGGATCCCATCTCAGATTTCATGGCCTCAAGCCAATTCGCGGAATCTGGGCTCATCATCACGTCCTCATAGTTCGTCGGTTCGTCATGGTCTAGTAACATGACTTCCAGAACAGGGTTACCGTACCACTCTGGTGCGGAACGTACTCTGGTTGACCTACGAGGTTTGGTAGTAACTTGATCTGAAGTTTCATGATCATCATCATTAACTTCCTCACTAATTGGTGTAGGCATCACTGGAACTGATTTCTATGATGAACTACTTTCCAATTTGGGAGAAGGTACAATTACCTCATCAAGTTCTACTTTCCTCCCACTCACTTCTTTCGAGAGAAACTCCTTCTCTAGAAAGGATCCATTCTTAGCAACAAAAATCTTGCCTTCGGAACTGTGATAGAAGGTGTACCCAACAGTCTCCTTTGGGTATCCTATGAAGATGCATTTCTATGATTTGGGTTCGAGCTTATCAGGTTGAAGCTTTTTCACATAAGCATCGCAGCCCCAAACTTTAAGAAACGATAGTTTGGGTTTCTTGCCAAACCATAGTTCATATGGTGTCGTCTCAACGGATTTAGATGGTGCCCTATTTAACGTGAATGCAGTCATCTCTAAAGCATAATCCCAAAATGATAGTGGTAAATTGGTAAGAGACATCATAGATCGCACCATATCTAATAAAGTACGGTTACGACGTTCGAACACACCATTATACTGTGGTGTTCCAGGTGGCGTGAGTTGCGAAACTATTCCACGTTGTTTCAAATGAAGACCAAACTCATAACTCAAATATTCACCTCCACGATCAGATCGTAGAAACTTTATTTTCGTGTTACGATGATTTTCCACTTCACTCTGAAATTCTTTGAACTTTTCAAATGTTTCAGACTTATGTTTCATTAAGTAGATATACCCATATCTACTTAAATCATCTGTGAAGGTCAAAAAATAACGATACCCGCCGCGAGCCTCAACACTTATCGGACCGCATACATTAGTATGTATTATTTCCAATAAGTCAGTTGCTCGCTCCATTGTTCCGGAGAACGGAGTCTTAGTCATCTTACCCATGAGGCATGGTTCACAAGCATCAAGTGATTCATAATCAAGTGATTCCAAAAGCCCATCGACATGGAGTTTCTTCATGCGCTTTACACTAATATAACCTAAACAGCAGTGCCACAAATAAGTTGCACTATTATTATTAACTTTGCATCTTTTGGCTTCAATATTATGAATATGTGTATCACTACAATCGAGATTCAACAAAAATAGACCACTCATCAAGGGTGCATGACCATAAAAGATATTACTCATACAAATAGAACAACCATTATTCTCTGATTTAAATGAATAACCGTCTCACATCAAACAAGATCCATATATAATGTTCATGCTCAACGCTGACACCAAATAACAATTATTCAGGTCTAAAACTAATCCTGACGGTAGATGTAGAGGTAGCGTGCTGACGGTGATCACATCGACTTTGGAACCATTTCCCACATGCATCATCACCTCGTCCTTAGCCAATCTTCGTTTGATCCGTAGCCCCTGTTTCGAGTTGCAAATATGAGCAACAAAACTAGTATCAAATACCCAGGCGCTACTACGAGCATTAGTAAGGTACACATTAATAACATCTATATCAAATATACCTTTCACTTTGCCATCCTTCTTATCCGCCAAATTCTTGGGGCAGTTCCGCTTCCAGTGACTAGTCCCTTTGCAGTAGAAGCACTCAGTTTTAGGCATAGGTCCAGACTTGGGCTTCTTCCCGAGAGTAGCAACTTTCTTGCTATTCTTCTTGAAGTTCCCCTTCTTCCCTTTGCCCTTTTTCTTGAAACTAGTGGTCTTGTTAACCATCAACACTTGATGCTCCTTCTTGATTTCTACTTCCGCAGCCTTTAGCATCGCGAAGAGCTCGGGAATTGTCTTTTCCGTCCCTTGCATATTATAGTTCATCACGAAGCCTTTATAGCTTGGCGGAAGTGATTGAAGAACTCTGTCAACGAAACTATCATCAGGAAGATTAACTCCTAGCTAAGTCAAGTGGTTATGGTACCCAGACATTCTGAGTATGTGTTCACTGACAGAACTATTCTCCTCCATCTTGCAGCTATAGAACTTGTTGGAGACTTCATATCTCTCAACTCGGGCATTTGCTTGAAATATTAACTTCAACTCCTGGAACATCTCATATGCTCCATGTAGCGACCAGACCTCAAACAGTCTGATCTCTGTGCATCAGTGTCATCCCTGGATCAGTAATGCTGACACGCACAATACTCGAAGGATTTATAACAGAGTAGCAATCACACACTTATTACATCGAATGTCTCAAAAGAGATCTTATTACAATAAATATGGCTTAAGGCCATCTAATAACGATAACAGCGGAAGGCTTGGAAGATAAGTGAGTCCATCAACTCCAACGGCATCACTGAGTATAGAACCACGATCCTAAGGCATCTTACTCGTTGTCTGAAAAGTCTGCAACATGAACGTTGCAGCCCGAAACGGGTCAGCACAGGGAATATGCTAGCAATGTAACACATAGAGAGTAATGAAAGAATAGTGCTATTCTACATGCATATATGGCTGGTGGAAAGCTCTATGGTTACTGTTTTGCAAAAAGCCAATTTTTCCCTACTGCAAAGGAATAAATTTATTTAACTATCATGGTGGTTGTTAAACATTGAGAATGGTTGACAGCATTCTCAATCCCAATTAAAATATCATCATTAAACAAACCCAATAATATTAATTCAAGTAACATGATGAGATTCACATGATAATCCAAGTACTAGATACTCAAAATGTCCATAACCGGGGACACGGCTAATCAAGATTAGTTTATACACTCTGCAGAGGTTTGCGCACTTTTCCCCACACGACTCGATCTCCTCCGTTGGTTTTCTCGCACTACATGGTGTTTGAGAAATGGATGACCGAGACATAGTCTTTCAGAAGCGCTAGCACCTTACGATGGGTAGACCTGTACACCTACTTTCCCCTACATCTGCTAGTCTACCACTTTAAGAGTTCGCACGACTTAGTCAACTATGCTAGAGCCCATAATAGCATGTGGCTGCACATAGAAGTTTCTAGCATGAATAATCTTATGATCCCTTTGAGCCTGGGTGGCGGTCCAAAAACAAACAGGCAATCCTAGAATACCCAAGTGCCTCAATCCACCCAGATGTGTATTAAAGTAGCCACCTTAAATAAACCATTAATTAACAATCTCACATCTGTCATGGAAATTCACTCACCCAATCAACGTCTACTAGCATAGCATGGCATAATAAGCAAACGTAGAAGTAACTCCCAAGGGTTTGATAATAAAACAGGTAATAGGTACTACCTCATCTACTTCCCAAAACCCACATGTTAATCAGATCCTAACCATGCAATTGTTTGAAGATTGATCTAATGCATAAAAACTAGGTAATAAAGAGGTATGATCAAATTGTTACTTGCCTTGCTGATGATCCGTGAAACCTAGGGATTCGAAGTAGCAAGCGGCGCAATCCGGGTACTCTATCGCAAGCAAACAAACAAGCATACAATAAGTACTCATCTCATGCACAGGTAAAACTCAAATAAGAGATCTAACCAGAAAGTTCAACTTAAGAACTCCGGTTGGCAAAAGAAATCAAATCGAACAAAACAACGAAAATCAAACTGCGAAAGAAACAAGCTTTATTTACTAATCTGGACCTAAGTCAAATTTTACAAGCAAAAACTTGTTTGAGTAGATTAAACGGAAAGAGGGTTTCGAGACGAAACTCTAGGCACTTGAATCGCCTGATTCCGATAAACGAGCAAAAAGATAAACTAAAACGAAAATCGGATCAGAAATCGCGATCAGAATAATCGTGGAAAAATCCGATAAAAAGAAAACTGACGAACAGATTAACGAATGGACGTTCGTTAACTGAAACTAAACGGCGAAGAACATTCATTAAAACGAATGAACGGGCGAACGCTCGCTAAATAAATAAACCCTAAAAAAACCAATCTAAAAAAACGAATCTAGGTTTTTTCTAAAAAAAACAAAGTGGTTTTTCAAAAAAAAAAACGGTCCGGCAACGGCGGCGGCAGCGCGAGGCGATGGGGCTGGCGGCTGCAGCGGCGGGGTTCGGCGGCGGCGGCTTGGGGCGAGGGGGCGCCCGGGGAGGATTCCGGCTTGGACTCTCCTCGGCATCCATGCCGCGCATGGCGTCGCGCGCGAGGGAGGCGGAGGCGCTGGGTTGGGCCGGCCTGGCTGGGCTTCGGCCCACTCGGGCGCGGGCGCATTTTTTTAAACAATTCCGCTGGAAAAGAAAGAAAAAAATCTAGAAAAATAAATAAAAATCTAAAAATACCAAAATAAATTTTCATCGTCCAAAAAAAATAATTAGAACAAGATGAACATTTTCTTGGCCCTAAAATGCAGTTTTGAAAAACGTGCAATTTTTCCTAAATTCAAATAAGATAGCAAAAACACCAAAATAAAATTTATTTGATTTTTATTAAACCCTCAATATTTCTTTAGTTTGGGAAAGGCATTTTATTCCCTCTCTCATATTTTTATAATAGAAATAATTGCAGATAAAATAAATAAAATCAAATGATCCTATTTTCAAAATTCGAGAAAACTCAAATATGAAAATAAAAAAATCCCCAACTCTCTCCGAGGGTCCTTGAGTTGCATAGAATTTCTAGGATCACACCAAAAATGCAATAAAATATGACATGCTATGATGATCTGATATATAACATTCCAAATTGAAAATTTGGGATGTTACACTCCATGACGTTCAAAACGTCTTTGAATTTCCAATTCTAAGCCGTAAAGCATGGCATATTGAACTATCGAGTAGTCATCAGCTTTGCTCTGCCAGACATTCATAACATCCGGAGTTGCTCCTGCAGCTGGTCTTGCACCTAGCGATGCTTCTAGGACGTAATTCCTTTGTGCAACAATGAGGATAATCCTCAAGTTACGGACCCAGTCCGTGTAATTGCTACCATCATCTTTCAACTTAGCTTTCTCTAAGAACGCATTAAAATTCAAGGGAACGGTAGTACGGGCCATTGATCTACAACAACATAGATATGCAGAAAACTATCAGGTACTAAGTTAATGATAAATTAAAGTTCAATTAATCATATAACTAAAGAACTCCCACTTAGATAAACATCCCTCTAGTCATCTAAATGATCACGTGATCCACATCAACAAACCATGTCCGACCATCACGTGAGATGGATTAGTTTTCAATGGTGAACATCTCTATGTTGATCATATCTACTATATGATTCACGTTCGACCTTTCGGTCTCAGTGTTCCGAGGCCATATCTGCATATGCTAGGCTCGTCAAGTTTAAACCGAGTATTCTATGCATGCAAAACTGGCTTGCACCCGTTGTATGTGAATGTAGAGCTTATCACACCCGATCATCACGTGGTGTCTCGGCACGATGAACTGTCGCAACGGTGCATACTCAGGGAGAACACTTATACCTTGAAATTTAGTAAGGGATCATCTTATAATGCTACCGTCGTACTAAGCAAAATAAGATGCATAAAAGATAAACATCACATGCAATCAAAATATGTGACATGATATGGTCATCATCAACTTGTGCCTTTGATCTCCATCTCGAAAGCATCGTCATGATCTCCATCGTCACCGGCTTGACACCTTGATCTCCATCGTAGCATTGTATTCGTCTCGCCAACTATTGCTTCTACGACTATCGCTACCGCTTAGTGATAAAGTAAAGCAATTGCATGGCGATTGCATTTCATACAATAAAGCGACAACCATAAGGCTCCTGCCAGTTGACGATAACTTTTTACAAAACATAATCATCTTATACAAAACTTATCTCACACCATGTCTTGACCATATCACATTACAACAAGCCCTGCAAAAACAAGTTAGATGTCCTCTACTTTGTTGTTGCAAGTTTTACGTGGATGCTACGGGCTTCTAGCAAGAACCATTCTTACCTACACATAAAAACCACAACGTTTTTCCGTCAAGTGTGCTGTTTTAACCTTCAACAAGGACCGGTCGTAGTCAAACTCGATTTGACTAAAGTTGGAGAAACAGACACCCGCCGGCCACCTGTGTGCAAATCACGTTGGTAGAACCAGTCTCATGAATGTGGTCATGTAATGTCGGTCCGGCCCGCTTCATCCAACAATACCGCCGAATCAAAGTAAGACGTTGGTGGTAAGCAGCATGACTATTATCGCCCACAACTCTTTGTGTTCTACTCGTGCATATCATCTACGCATAGACCTGGCTCGGATGCCACTGTTGGGAACGTATGCAATTTCAAAAAAATTCCTACGATCACGCAAGATCTATCTAGGAGATGCATAACGACGAGAGGGGAAGAGTGTGTCCACGTACCCTCGTAGACCGAAAGCGGAAGCATTATGTTAACGCAGTTGATGTAGTTGAACGTCTTCATGATCCAACTGATCCAAGTACTGAACATACGGCACCTCCGTGTTCAGCACATGTTCAGCTCGATGACATCCCTCGAACTCTTGATCCAGTAGAGGGTCGAGGGAGAGTTCTGTCAGCACGATGGCGTGGTGACGGTGTTGGCGATGTGATATGCCTCACGACAGCTTAAACCCCATGAGTTGAATTATGCTACACACAATTTGGAGTTAGCAGCCATAGTGCATGCGCTAAAGACATGGAGACATTTTCTCACCGGAAACCATTGTGACGTGTACACGGATCACAAGAGTTTGAAGTATATCTTCACGCAGAAGGAGTTGAATCTTAGGTAGAGGACATGGTTGGAGCTCATCAAGGATTATGATATGAGATTGCATTATCATCCCGGAAAGGCTAACGTAGTAGCTGATGCGTTGAGTCGCAAGAGTCATGTCAACACACTCATGATCGGAGGATTACCCAAGGAGTTAGCAGAGGATCTCCGTGAGCTATGTTTGGAAATAATTTCGAGAGGTTATGTAGCAGCATTGGAGATTCAGTCTACTTTGATGGGTAAGATCCGAGAAGCTCAAAAGACGGACAAGGAGATTGCCGAGATAAAGGAAAGAATGAGCAAAGAAAGGCTAAAGGATTTCATGAGGATGAGCACAATACCTTATGGTTTGAGGACCACGTATATGTGCCTAATGATCTGGTGATCAGGAAGTTGATTCTGCAAGAGGCCCATGATTCGCCGTATTCGATTCACCCAGGAAATACCAAGATGTATCTGGATTTGAAGGACAACTTCTGGTGGACCGGAATGAAGAAGGATATTGCGGAGTATGTAGCAGTTTGTGATGTGTTGGGAATGTAGTAATTTCAAAAAAAAATCCTACGCACACGCAAGATCATGGTGATGCATAGCAATGAGAGGGGATAGTGTTGTCTACGTACCCTCGTAGACCGAAAGCGAAAGCATTAGAACAACGCGGTTGATGTAGTCGTACGTCTTCACGACCCGACCGATCAAGCACCGAAACTACGGCACCTCCGAGTTCTAGCACACGTTCAGCTCGATGACATCCCTCAAACTCCGATCTAGCCAAGTGTCGAGGGAGAGTTCTGTCAGCACGACGGCGTGGTGATGGTCTTGATGTTCTACCGTCGCAGGGCTTCGCCTAAGCACCGCTACGATATTATCGAGGTGTACTATGGTGGAGGGGGGCACCGCACATGGCTAAGAGATCCAAGGGATCAATTGTTGTTGTGCCTAGAGGTGCCCCCCTGTCCCCGTATATAAAGGATCAAGGGGGAGGGAGCGGCCGGCCAGGAGAAGGCGCGCCAAGGAGGAGTCCTACTCCCACCGGGAGTAGGATTCCCCCTTCCAAGTAGTAGGAGTAGGAGTCAAGGAAAGGGGGAAGAGAAGATAAGGAAGGAGGGGGCGCAGCCCCTCCCCCTAGTCCAATTCGGACTAGGCCTTGGGGGGCGCCTAGCCTCTCCTCTCTCTTTCCCCTAAAGCCCAATAAGGCCCATATACTCCCCGGCGAATTCCCGTAACTCTCCGATACTCCAAAAATACCTGAATCACTTGGAACCTTTCCGAACTCCGAATATAGTCGTCCAATATATCGATCTTTATGTCTCGACCATTCGAGACTCCTCGTCATGTCCCCGATCTCATCCGGGACTTCGAACTCCTTTGGTACATCAAAACTCATAAACTCATAATATAACTGTCATCGAAACCTTAAGCGTGCGGACCCTACGGGTTCGAGAACAATGTAGACATGACCGAGACACGTCTCCGGTCAATAACCAATAGCGGAACCTGGATGCTCATATTGGCTCCCGCATATTCTACGAAGATCTTTAGCGGTCAAACCGCATAACAACATACGTTGTTCCCTTTGTCATCGGTTTGTTACTTGTCCGAGATTCGATCATCGGTATCTCAATACCTAGTTCAATCTCGTTACCGGCAAGTCTCTTTACTCGTTCCGTAATACATCATCCCGCAACTAACTCATTAGTTGCAATGCTTGCAAGGCTTAAGTGATGTGCATTACCGAGAGGGCCCAGAGATACCTCTCCGACAATCGGAATGACAAATCCTAATCTCGAAATACGCCAACCCAACATGTACCTTCGGAGACACCTGTAGAGCTCCTTTATAATCACCCAGTTACATTGTGACGTTTGGTAGCACACAAAGTGTTCCTCCGGTAAACAGGAGTTGCATAATCTCATAGTCATAGGAACATGTATAAGTCATGAAGAAAGCAACAACAACATACTAAACGATCGTGTGCTAAGCTAACGGAATGGGTCATGTCAATCATTCTCCTAATGATGTGATCCCTTTAATCAAATGACAACTCATGTCTATGGCTAGGAAACATAACCATCTTTGATCAACGAGCTAGTCAAGTAGAGGCATACTAGTGACAATCTGTTTGTCTATGTATTCACACATGTATTATGTTTCCGGTTAATACAATTCTAGCATGAATAATAAACATTTATCATAAAATAAGGAAATAAATAATAACTTTATTATTGCCTCTAGGGCATATTTCCTTCAGTCTCCCACTTGCACTAGAGTCAATAATCTAGTTCACATCAGCATGTGATTCAACACCAATATTCACATCTGTATGTGATTAATACCCATAGTTCACATCATCATGTGATCAACACCCAAAGGGTTTACTAGAGTCAATAATCTAGTTCACATCGCTATGTGATTAACACCCAAAAGAGTACTAAGGTATGATCCTGTTTTGCTCGTGAGAGAAGTTTAGTCAACGGGTCTGTCACATTCAGAGCCGTATGTATGCAAATATTCTATGTCTTCAATGCTCTGCACGGAGCTACTCTAGCTAATTGCTCCCACTTTCAATATGTATCCAGATTGAGACTTAGAGTCATCTGGATCAGTGTAAAATTTTGCACCGATGTAACTTTTACGATGAACTCTTTTATCACCTCCATAATCGAGAAACATCTCCTTAGTCCTCACTAAGGATATTATTAACCGCTGTCCAGTGATCTACTATTAGATCAAAAATGTATTCCTTTGCCAAACTCAGAGCAAGGTATACAATAGGTCTGGTACACAGCATAGCATACTTTATAGAACCTATGACTGAGGCATAGGGAATGACTTTTCATTCTCTTTCTATTTTCTGCCGTGGTCGGGATTTGAGTCTTACTCAATTTCACACCTTGCAACACAAGCAAGAACTCCTTCTTTGACTGTTCCATTTTGAACTACTTCAAAATCTTATCAAGGTATGTACTGATTGAAAAAACTTATCAAGCATCTTGATATATCTATATAGATCTTGATGCTCAATGTGTAAGCAGCTTCACCGAGGTCTTTCTTTGAAAAACTCCTTTCAAACACTCCTTTATGCTTTCCGAAAAATTCTACATCATTTCCAATTAATAATATGTCATTCACATATACTTATCAGAAAGGCTGTAGTGCTCCCACTCACTTTCTTGTAAATACAGGCCTTTCCAAAAGTCTGTATAAAACCATATGCTTTGATCAACTCATCAAAGCGTATATTCCAACTCCGAGATGCTTGCACAAGTCCATTGATGGATCATTAGAGCTTGCACATTTTGTTAGCACTTTTAGGATTAACAAAACCTTTTGGTTGCATCATATACAACTCTTTTTAAAAAAATCCATTAAGCAATGCAGTTTTGACGTCCATTTGCCAGATTTCATAAAATGTGGCAATTTCTAACATGATTCGGACAGACTTAAGCATCGATACGAGTGAGAAAATCTCATCATATTCAACACCTTGAACTTATCGAAAACCTTTCGCAACAAGTCGAGCTTACTAGATAGTAACACTACTATCAGTGTCTGTCTTCCTGTTGAAGATCCATTTATTTTCTATGGCTTGCCGATCATCGGGCAAGTCAATCAAAGTCCACACTTTGTTCTCATACATGGATCCCATCTCAGATTTCATGGCCTTAAGCCATTTCGCGGAATCTGGGCTCATCATCGCTTCCTCATAGTTCATAGGTTTGCCACGGTCAAGTAACATGACCTCCAGAATAGGATTACCGTACCACTCTGGTGCGGATCTTACTCTGGTTGACCTACGAGGTTCGGTAGTAACTTGATCTGAAGTTACATGATCATCATCATTAGCTTCCTCACTAATTGGTGTAGGAATCACAGGAATAGATTTCTGTGATGAACTACTTTCCAATAAGGGAGTAGGTACAGTTATCTCATCAAGTTCTACTTTCCTCCCACTCACTTCTTTCGAGAGAAACTCTTTCTCTAGAAAGGATCCATATTAAGCAACAAAGATCTTGCCTTCAGATCTATGATAGAAGGTGTACCCAACAGTTTCCTTTGGGTTTTCTATGAAGACGCACTTTTCTGATTTGGGTCGAGCTTATCAGGTTGAAAACCTTTTTCATATAAGCATCACAACTCCAAACTTTAAGAAACGACAGCTTAGGTTTACTGTTAAACCATAGTTCATACGGTGTCATCTCAACGGATTTAGATGGTGCCCTATTAAACGTGAATGCAGCTGTCTCTAATGCATAACCCCAAAACGATAGTGGTAAACCGATAAGAGAGATCATAGATTGCACCATATCTAGTAAAGTACGATTACGACGTTCGGACACACCATTACTTTGTGGTGTTCCAGGTGGCGTGAGTTGCGAAACTATTTCACATTGTTTCAAATAAAGACCAAACTCGTAACTCAAATATTCGTCTCCACGATCAGATCGTAGAAACTTTATTTTTCTTGTTATGATGATTTTCCACTTCACTCTGAAATTATTTGAAATTTTCAAATGTTTCAGACTTATGTTTCATCAAGTAGATATACCCATATCTACTCAAATCATCTGTGAAGGTCAGAAATAATGATACACGCCACGAGCCTTAACACTCATCGGATCGCATACATCGGTATGTATTATTTCCAATAAGTCAGTAGCTCATTCCATTGTTCTGGAGAACGGAGTTTTAGTCATCTTGTCCAAAAGGTACGGTTCGCAAGCATCAAATGATTCATAACCAAGTGATTCCGAAAATCCATCTTTATGGAGTTTCTTCATGCGCATTACACCGATATGACCCAAACGGCAGTGCCACAAATAAGTTGCACTATCATTATTAACTTTGCATCTTTTGGCATCAATATTATGATTATGTGTATCACTACGATCGAGATCCAACAAACTATTTCATCGGGTGTATGACCATTTGAAGGTTTTATTCATGTAAACAGAACAACAATTATTCTATGACTTTAAATGAATAACTGTATTGCAATAAACATGATAAAATCATATTCATGCTCAACGCAAACGCCAAATAACATTTATTTAGGTTTAACACTAATCGCGAAAGTATAGGGAGTGTACAATGATGATCATATCAATCTTGGAACCACTTCCAACACACATCGTCACTTCACCCTCAACTAGTTTCTGTTTATTTTGTAACTCCTGTTTCGAGTTACTAATCTTAGCAACCGAACAAGTATCAAGTACTCAGGGGTTACTATAAACACTAGTAAGGTACACATCAATAACCTGTATATCAAATATACCCTTGTTTAGTTTGCCATCCTTCTTATCCACCAAATATTCAGGGCATTTCCGATTCTAGTGACCATTTCCTTTGTAGTATAATCACTCAGTTTCAGGCTTTGGTCCAGCTTTGGGCTTCATCGCGGGAGTGACAACTTGCTTGCCATTCTACTTGAAGTTCCCTTTCTTTTCCTTTGCCCTTTTCTGGAAACTAGTGGTCTTGTCAATCATCAACACTTGATGCTCTTTTCTTGATTTCTACCTTCGTCAATTTCAGCATCACGAAGAGCTCGGGAATCGTTTTCGTCATCCCTTGCATACTATAGTTCATCACGAAGTTCTAGTAATTTAGTGATGGTGACTAGAGAATTCTGTCAATCACTATCTTATCTGGAAGATTAACTCTCACTTGATTCAAGCGATTGAAGTACCCAGACAATCTGAGCACATGCTCACTAGTTGAGCGATTCTCCTCCATCTTTTAGCTATAGAAATTGTTGGAGACTTCATATCTCTCAACTCGGGTATTTGCTGGAAATATTAACTTCAACTCCTGGAACATCTCATATGGTCCACGATGTTCAAAAAGTCTTTGAAGTCCCGATTCTAAGTCGTTTAAGCATGGTGCACTAAACTATCAAGTAGTCATCATATTGAGCTAGCCAAACGCTCATAACGTCTACATCTGCTCCTGCAATAGGTCTGTCACCTAGCGGTGCATTAAGGACATAATTCTTCTGTGCAGCAATGAGGATAAACCTCAGATCATGGATCCATTCCGCATCATTGCTACTAACATCTTTTCAACTTAGTTTTTCTCTAGGAACACATATAAAAACATAGGGAAGCAACAACGCGAGCTATTGATCTACAACATAATTTGCAAAATACTACCAGGACTAAGTTCATGATAAATTAAAGTTCAATTAATCGTATTACTTAAGAACTCCCACTTAGACAGACATCTCTCTAGTCATCTAAGTGATCACGTGATCCAAATCAATTAAACCATGTCCGATCATCACGTGAGATGGAGTAGTTTTCAATGGTGAACATCACTATGTTGATCATATCTACTATATGATTCATGCTCGACCTTTCGGTCTCCGTGTTCCGAGGCCATATCTGTATATGCTAGGCTCGTCAAGTTTAACCTGAGTATTCCGCGTGTGCAACTGTTTTGCACCCGTTGTATTTGAACGTAAAGCCTATCATACCCGATCATCACGTGGTGTCTCAGCACGAAGAACTTTCGCAACGGTGCATACTCAGGGAGAACACTTCTTGATAATTAGTGAGAGATCATCTTAAAATGCTACCGTCAATCAAAGCAAGATAAGATGCATAAATGATAAACATCGCATGCAATCATTATAAGTGATATGATATGGCCATCATCATCTTGTGCTTGTGATCTCCATCTTCGAAGCACTGTCGTGATCACCATCGTCATCGGCGCGACACCTTGATCTCCATCGTAGCATCGTTGTCGTCTCGCCAATCTTATACTTCTACGACTATCGCTACCGCTTAGTGATAAAGTAAAGCATTACAGGGCGATTGCATTATATACAACAAAGCGACAACCATATGGCTCCTGCCAGTTGCCGATAACTTCGGTTACAAAACATGATCATCTCATACAATAAAATATAGCATCACGTCTTGACCATATCACATCACAACATGCCCTGCAAAAACAAGTTAGACGTCCTCTACTTTGTTGTTGCAAATTTTACATGGCTGCTACGGGTTGAGCAAGAACCGTTCTTACCTACGCATCAAAACCACAACGATAGTTCGTCAAGTTAGTGTTGTTTTAACCTTCGCAAGGACCGGGTGTAGCCACACTCGGTTCAACTAAAGTTGGAGAAACAGACACCCGCCAGCCACCTGTGTGCAAAGCATGTCGGTAGAACCAGTCTCGCATAAGCGTACGCGTAATGTCGGTCCGGGCCGCTTCATCCAACAATACCGCCGAACCAAAGTATGACATGCTCGTAAGCAGTATGACTTGTATCGCCCACAACTCACTTGTGTTCTACTCGTGCATATAACATCTACGCATAAAACCAGGCTCGGATACCACTGTAGGGGAATGTGGTAATTTCAAAAAAAATCCTAGGCACACACAAGATCATGGTGATCCATAGCAACGAGAGGGGATAGTGTTGTCTACGTACCCTCGTAGACCCAAAGCGGAAGCGTTAGAACAACGCGGTTGATGTAGTCGTACGTCTTCATGGCCCGACCGATCAAGCACCAAAACTACCGCACCTCCGAGTTCTAGCACACGTTCAGCTCGATGACGTCCCTCGAACTCCGATCCAGCCGAGTGTCGAGGGAGAGTTCTGTCAGTACGACGGCGTGGTGATGATCTTGATGTTCTACCGTCGCAGGGCTTCGCCCTAAGCACCGCGACGATATTATCGAGGTGGGCTATGGTGGAGGGGGGCACCGCACACAACTAAGAGATCCAAGGGATCAATTGTTGTTGTGCCTAGAGGTGCCCCCCTGCCCCCGTATATAAAGGATCAAGGGGGAGGGAGCGTCCGGCCAGGAGGAGGCGCGCCAAGGAGGAGTCCTACTCCCACCGGGAGTAGGATTCCTCCCCCCCCCTTCCAAGTAGTAGGAGTAGGAGTCAAGGAAAGGGGGAAGAGAAGAGAAGGAAGGAGGGGGCGCAGCCCCTCCCCCTAGTCCAATTCGGACTAGGCCTTGGGGGGCGCCCAGCCTCTCCTCTTTCTTTCCCCTAAAGCCCAATAAGGCTCATATACTCCTCGGCGAATTCCCGTAACTCTCTGATACTCCGAAAAATACCCGAATCACTCGAAACCTTTCCGAACTCCGAATATAGTCGTCCAATATATCGATCTTTATGTCTCGACCATTTCGAGACTCCTCGTCATGTCCCCGATCTCATCCGGGACTTCGAACTCGTTCGATACATCAAAACTCATAAACTCATAATATAACTGTCATCGAAACCTTAAGCGTGCGGACCATACGGGTTCGAGAACAATGTAGACATGACTGAGACACGTCTCCGGTCAATAACCAATAGCGGAACCTGGATGCTCATATTTGCTCCCACATATTCTATGAAGATCTTTAACGGTCAAACCGCATAACAACATACGTTGTTCCCTTTGTCATCGGTATGTTACTTGTCCGAGATTCGATCGTCGGTATCTCAATACCTAGTTCAATCTCATTACCGACAAGTCTCATTACTCGTTCCGTAATACATCATCCCGCAACGAACTCATTAGTTGCAATGCTTGCAAGGCTTAAGTGATGTGCATTACCGAGAGGGCCCAGAGATATCTCTCCGATAATCGGAGTGACAAATCCTAATCTCGAAATACGCCAACCCAACATGTACCTTCGGAGACACCTGTAGAGCTCCTTTATAATCACCCAGTTACGTTGTGACGTTTGGTAGCACACAAAGTGTTCCTCCGGTAAACGGGAGTTGCATAATCTCATAGTCATAGGAACATGTATAAGTCATGAAGAAAGCAACAGCAACATACTAAACGATCGTGTGCTAAGCTAACGGAATGGGTCATGTCAATCATTCTCCTAATGATGTGATCCCGTTAATCAAATGACAACTCATGTCTATGGCTAGGAAACATAACCATCTTTGATCAACGAGCTAGTCAAGTAGAGGCATACTAGTGACAATCTGTTTGTCTATGTATTCACACATGTATTATGTTTCCGGTTAATACAATTCTAGCATGAATAATAAACATTTATCATAAATAAGGAAATAAATAATAACTTTATTATTGCCTCTAGGGCATATTTCCTTCATGATGTATGTCAGAGAGTGAAGGCAGAGCATCAGAAGCCAGCTGGATTGTTACAGCCATTGCCGATACCCGAATGGAAGTGGGATAAACTAGGCATGGATTTTATCATGGGATTGCCCAGGACTCGTTCAGGCTATGACTCGATATGGGTTGTAGTCGATCGTTTGACGAAGATAGCTCATTTCATCCAAGTGAAGACCACTTACACCAGTGCTAAGTTGGCAAAGATATACATGACCAGGATCGTATGTCTGGATGGAGTTCCAAGGACCACTGTATCAGATAGAGGAACCCATTTTACCTCAAGGTTCTGGAATCAGTTGCATGAAACTTTGGGTATTAGGCTAGAGTTCAGTACAGCCTTTCATCCACAGATAGATGGACAGACCGAGAGAGTCAATCAGATTCTGGAGGACATGTTGAGAGCTTGTGCGCTAGATTATGGATCTAGTTGGAATGACAATTTGCCATATGCAGAGTTCTCTTACAACAACAGCTATCAAGCAATTGTTTCCGTTAGTGGCCGGTTGTCACCTCATAATTTTGAGATGTTTTCCATAAGCCCACTACAAGCTTGTGCTTTTCGTTGTTGATTTTCCAACAACTCCGTTCAATTCTTCTTTGCAAGGATGCTTTCCAAACTCATTTGTGGGAGAAGTTGGCATTTTCTTCTCCATTCTGTTATTCCAATGATATATCTTCTATTATTTCTTTCGGAGGCATTGTGACGTTGCTCTTTTCACTCACCATCTCGATTCGTGAGGATCGTGTTCTTTTCTTGCTTATCCATTTAACCGGAGTGTCGTGTTTTCATTCGAGTTCTCTAATCTTATCAAGTTTTCCATCCTTTCTCAACTGGAGAGCTGTCTGAAATCCTTCTTACCCATTGTGTCATTCTTTCAATAGTTCCGGAGGCAGTGTGTTGTTGATTTCATCAAGTAACATCCCATCTTCTCAAGTTCATGTTCTATTCCTTCCATGTTCAACCGGAGTACTGCCCGAATTCTTCCCCTCTCATCTTGTTTTAACCGGGGTGGTTTCAAATTCTATCTTGTCCATTAAACTCTTGATTCATGTCTTTGCAACCTTCAAGTTCTCGTAATGTTCCTTGTTCCTCTTTCTAACAGATTGTTTGCAATCTCGTTCATCTCCTTTGTATTCTTTCTTTCAATTGCTCAACCTCTCAAGGTTCGTGGTTTCACTCATTGGTCGAAGAAGCAACTTAGTTTTACCGCTTATCTTCCTCTTCCGTTTCCCTCCGGTGCCATCCTAGATCTCGGGACGAGATCCTCTCGTAGTGGTGGAGTGTTGTGACGCCCCGAGACCGACGCTCCAGAAGACTTCCAGCTATTCCGAGTTTCGTCGTGTGATTTGTTTTATTTGTTGCATTCATCCTTGCATCATGTGCATTGCATCATGTCATCATGCCATCATATCATTAATTTTTAAAACCTCTCTAAATAAAATCATATGCATCTTCGGTCCATTTAAATCGAGGGATATTCACATGGTGATTCTCTTTAAAACATATCCTCTCGATATTTAGAGAGCTATAAAAATATTCCATTCTTTTGGAATTAACCAAAACACACTTGAAAAATCCCCACTCCCTTTCTACTTCAAGTTTGGTCCCCAAACTTTGCCAACATTTCTTTTCCCATTTATCGAGGCTCCTCCTAAATTCTCAACATTTTTGGACTCTTCTAAATCCTAGTCCTTGTTCAAACCTTTTAAATTAAATTCAAATGACTTTGAATTTAATTCTTGCAATCTTGCCCACTCCATTTTTCTTGGGTCAAACTCATTTTTGCGAGTCCGGAAAAATTATCCCCGTGCCCAACTCTTTCTCTAACCTTTCTTTTCTTCCCTTTTTCATTCTCTTTATTTTTTTCTGTTTTGCAAAGAGATTTAGAGAGAGAGAGAGAGGAGCCCAGCAGCCTGGGCCTCCCAACCTCCCGCGCCGGCCCAAGGCCAAGGCCCAGCCGGCCCCTGCCTTCTAACCCTAGCCGCACCCTTCTCCCGATCCCATCTCCCTCCCGCAGCGCCTCCATCTCCCACCTCTGCGCCCCATCGCTCCTCGTCCCGATCCCCATCTCCTCCCTCGCGCCACCTTCTCCCTCGCTCGACCCCATCGCTAGCAGCCGCCGCTTTGTTCGTGGCGTCGGCCGGACCTCCAGCGCCGCCGCCTCAAGCTCCAGATCCGGTCGGCCCCTGCCCATGCTCTGCCGCCCCGTTCAAGTACCTCCATCGGAGCACGCCCGCTGAGCTCCGTCGCGCGCCCTCATCGGCCCTCGTCCCCGCCTCCTCGTCTACCTGACGCCGCCGCCGGCCTCTGCTTCTCAGCAGCCCCGCGTCCCCCTCTGCTCCACCACGCACGCAGCGCCCGAGCCCGGCCGCGTCGCAGCCTCTGCTGCCGGCGACCTCGCCACCGGCCTGCTAGCTCGTCCCCAACCCCAAGCTCTCCTCTGCGTCGTCATCAGCCGCAGTTGCAGAGGAGTTCGTCTGCCGCCATGGAGTTTCGCCACCAGCCAGGATTCGGCGTCCCGAGGCCGATCCGTCCACCCCAGCCGTCCCTGTGCCTCCCCGTCGTGCTACATCATCAGAGCTTGCGGCGCTGCCGTTGCCCTCCTGCCTCCACGCCGTCTTTGTTCAGGCGGAGATCGAACACACGCTGCCCCTGCGCGTTAACCAAACCACCCAATCGCACCCTGCTGCTTCGGTCGCTATTGGTTTGTTTGGCCATCATGGATATGTTGCTGCGGACGCCAAGTACGACTACACCACGGTGATACATGAACGACTACACGGCTACGACATCCTGGAATCGCTAAGTACCGTGGCACCAAAGACTTTTGATGCGTCAAGTCCCTCTCCGACAATTGTTGGACTACCATCCCGTGCATTGCACCAAGTACCACGACATCGTCGGCCCTACAAGTTCAACTATGGTTGCCGTGTACGACTACCGTCGACCCTCGAAGACCCCGTGGACCCCGATTCATCTACGGGACATGAACAACTGCTACCACTACCGTCGCCGTGAACAACTACTTCCACTATGATATGTACCACTACCGTCGTCATGTACAACTACTTCCCACGACGACCCGAGAACGTCTACTTCCTCTACATCGTACCGAACTTGAACCGCTCCAAAAACGCACGCTTCGAAGGTATAACCCCGAGACGCCGTCCGTGGACCGAATGCATGTGTTGTATGAGATGCACCCTATGTTTGCACCGTGCCCGTTTGCTTCATGCACGTTCCTCCTCGTTCGCCATGCCGATGAACCGTGGGAACCCGGTAACCGGGATCACCCCACCATCTCTAGCATGTTCCGCACATCCGCACGCCTCCTTTTGCACCGGTATCTTCGTGAGCTACCGGAACCGATATGTTGCCGTGGCATCATTTTCGGATATGTTGCCATGGCACCATTTTTGTTTCGCCGCCGTGGCACCTTTTTCCTTCCGCCATGGTGACAAATGCTTCATAACATGCTCATGTCAACATTTTCATAAAATTGCATAAAACTGGTATATGTCATCCGCATCATGATAACAACATTTAAAATGTTTAAACTTGTTGTTGCATTAAATTGCTAAATGCATATGGGGATTTACCGGATTTGTTGTTTTTATATCCGGCCCCATTTAAATTGTTTAGATGGTATAGTTTATGTTATGCTTCACCTCTTGCCATGTTTAACAACAGTTAATATTGTTGGGTAGCTTAATATTGTTCCGTCAAGCTACCCAACAGTTAATATTGTTGGGTAGCTTGACGGAACACCACATCAATTATTTAGTTCTCTCTCGGTTAAGCTACCCAACAATATTAACTGTTGTTAAACATGGCAAGAGGTGAAGCATAACATAAACTATACCATCTAAACAATTTAAATGGGGCCGGATATAAAAACAACAAATCCGGTAAATCCCCATATGCATTTAGCAATTTAATGCAACAGCAAGTTTAAACATTTTAAATGTTGTTATCATGATGCGGATGACATATACCAGTTTTATGCAATTTTATGAAAATGTTGACATGAGCATGTTATGAAGCATTTGTCACCATGGCGGAAGGAAAAAGGTGCCACGGCGGCGAAACAAAAATGGTGCCACGGCAACATATCCGAAAATGATTCCACGGCAACATATCGGTTCCGGTAGCTCACGGAGATACCGGTGCAAAAGGAGGCGTGCGGATGTGCGGAACATGCT
This sequence comes from Triticum dicoccoides, assembly GCF_002162155.2. NCBI lineage: Eukaryota > Viridiplantae > Streptophyta > Magnoliopsida > Poales > Poaceae > Triticum > Triticum dicoccoides. The sequence goes on from NC_041389.1 coordinate 281,821,061, forward strand.
AGAGATGGTGGGGTGATCCCGGTTACCGGGTTCCCACGGTTCATCGGCATGGCGAACGAGGAGGAACGTGCATGAAGCAAACGGGCACGGTGCAAACATAGGGTGCATCTCATACAACACATGCATTCGGTCCACGGACGGCGTCTCGGGGTTATACCTTCGAAGCGTGCGTTTTCGGAGCGGTTCGAGTTCGGTACGATGTAGAGGAAGTAGACGTTCTCGGGTCGTCGTGGGAAGTAGTTGTACATGACGACGGTAGTGGTACATATCGTAGTGGAAGTAGTTGTTCACGGCGACGGTAGTGGTAGCAGTTGTTCATGTCCCGTAGATGAATCGGGGTCCACGGGGTCTTCGAGGGTCGACGGTAGTCGTACACGGCAACCATAGTTGAACTTGTAGGGCCGACGATGTCGTGGTACTTGGTGCAATGCACGGGATGGTAGTCCAACAATTGTCGGAGAGGGACTTGACGCATCAAAAGTCTTCGGTGCCACGGTACTTAGCGATTCCAGGATGTCATAGCTGTGTAGTCGTTCATGTATCACCGTGGTGTAGTCGTACTTGGCGTCCGCAGCAACATATCCATGATGGCCAAACAAACCAATAGCGACCGAAGCAGCAGGGTGCGATTGGGTGGTTTGGTTAACGCGCAGGGGCAACGTGTGTTCGATCTCCGCCTGAACAAAGACGGCGTGGAGGCAGGAGGGCAACGGCAGCGCCGCAAGCTCTGATGATGCAGCACGATGGGGAGGCGCAGGGACGGCTGGGGTGGACGGATCGGCCTCGGGATGCCGGATCCTGGCTGGTGGCGAAACTCTATGGCGGCAGACGAACTCCTCTGCAACTGCGGCTGATGACGACGCAGAGGAGAGCTTGGGGTTGGGGACGAGCTAGCAGGCCGGTGACGAGGTCGCCGGCAGCAGAGGCTGCGACGCGGCCGGGCTCGGGCGCTGCGTGCATGGTGGAGCAGAGGGGGACGCGGGGCTGCTGAGAAGCAGAGGCCGGCGGCGGCGTCAGGTAGACGAGGAGGCGGGGACGAGGGCCGATGAGGGCGCGCGACGGAGCTCAGCGGGCGTGCTCCGATGGAGGTACTTGAACGGGGCGGCGGAGCATGGGCAGGGGCCGACCGGATCTGGAGCTTGAGGCGGCGGCGCTGGAGGTCCGGCCGACGCCACGAACAAAGCGGCGGCTGCTAGCGATGGGGTCGAGCGAGGGAGAAGGTGGCGCGAGGGAGGAGATGGGGATCGGGACGAGGAGCGATGGGGCGCAGAGGTGGGAGATGGAGGCGCTGCGGGAGGGAGATGGGATCGGGAGAAGGGTGCGGCTAGGGTTAGAAGGCAGGGGCCGGCTGGGCCTTGGCCTTGGGCCGGCGTGGGAGGTTGGGAGGCCCAGGCTGCTGGGCTCCTCTCTCTCTCTCTCTAAATCTCTTTGCAAAACAGAAAAAAATAAAGAGAATGAAAAAGGGAAGAAAAGAAAGGTTAGAGAAAGAGTTGGGCACGGGGATAATTTTTCCGGACTCGCAAAAATGAGTTTGACCCAAGAAAAATGGAGTGGGCAAGATTGCAAGAATTAAATTCAAAGTCATTTGAATTTAATTTAAAAGGTTTGAACAAGGACTAGGATTTAGAAGAGTCCAAAAATGTTGAGAATTTAGGAGGAGCCTCGATAAATGGGAAAAGAAATGTTGGCAAAGTTTGGGGACCAAACTTGAAGTAGAAAGGGAGTGGGGATTTTTCAAGTGTGTTTTGGTTAATTCCAAAAGAATGGAATATTTTTATAGCTCTCTAAATATCGAGAGGATATGTTTTAAAGAGAATCACCATGTGAATATCCCTCGATTTAAATGGACCGAAGATGCATATGATTTTATTTAGAGAGGTTTTAAAAATTAATGATATGATGGCATGATGACATGATGCAATGCACATGATGCAAGGATGAATGCAACAAATAAAACAAATCACACGACGAAACTCGGAATAGCTGGAAGTCTTCTGGAGCGTCGGTCTCGGGGCGTCACATTCTAGTTGAGTGCTTATTATATGCTTGTTTGTTTGTGATAGAGTACCCGGAGTGCGAAGCATGCTACTACGAGTCTCTAGGTTTCACGGATCATCAGCAAGGCAAGTAACACTTTGATCATACTCTTTACTACCCAGTTTTATTGCATTAGATCAATCCTTAAACAATTGCATGGTTAGGATCTGATTAACATGTGGGTTTTGGGAAGTTGATGAGGTAGTACCTATTGCCCCGTTTATTATCAAACCTTGGGAGTTATTTATACGTTGCTTATATTGCTATGCTATGCTCGTAGACGTGGTTTGGTTCGAGTGATTCATGACAAATGTGAGTGTTGATACTTAATGGTTAACTTAAGGTAGCTACTTTAATATACATCTGGGTGGATTGCTTGAAGGCACCCTGGAGTACCCAGTGGTTTTCAGGGCACCTGGAGAATCCAGTGTTGTCCTAGGTTATCCCGAAGTACCCGTGTGATCATCCTACAGTCCGACACTCAGGATCAAAGGGATCATAAGATTATTCATGCTAGAAACTTCCGTGTGCAGCCACAAGCTATTACGAGCTCTAGCATAGTTGAGTATGTTGCAAGACCTCTTTCAGTGGTGGGTAGCAGATGTAGGGGAAAATAGGTGTAACTGTCCACCCAGAGTAAAGAGTTATTGTTTCAGAAAGACTGTATCTCGATTCTTCGACCATGGATGTATTCGAGTCTTGTGGGGAAAAGTGTGCAAACCTCTGCAGAGTGTATAAACTAATCATGGTTAGCCGTGTCCCCAGTTATGGACATCTTGAGTATCTAGTTCTTGGATTATCATGTTGATCTCATCACTTTTAATATAATTTGATTGGGTTTAATGATGATGTTTAATTGGGATTGAGTTGGAGGAACGTTCTCAATGTTTAACAACCACCATGATAGTTAAATAAAATTTATTCCTTTGTTGTAGGGAAAAACTGGCTTTATGCAAAACTGTAACCATAGAGCTTTCCACCAGCCATATATGCATGTAGTGATAGCATTTATTCTGTTCATTACTCTCTTGTGTTACATTGCCAGCATATTTCATGTGCTGACCCGTTTCAGGCTGCAACGTTCATGTTGCAGACTTTCCAAACAACGAGTAAGGTGCCATAGGTCATTGTTTTTCACTCAATGATGCCGTTGGAGTTGATGGACTCTCTTTATCTTCCAAGCCTTCCGATGTTATCGCTTTTAGTTGGCCTTAAGCCATATTTATTGTAATAAGTTCTCTTTTGAGACATTAGATGTAATAAGTGTGTGATTGCTACTCTGTTATAAATCCTCAAGTACTGTGCGTGTCAGCATTACCGATCCAGGGATGACACTGATGCACAGAGATCAGACTGTTTGAGATCTGGTCGCTACAATGTGTGTTTCCCCTATGTAATTGGATGCTGCCACCCAATTATGCTTCATGGTTGAAACATCCTCGGAAGATGTGTTCCCCTACATGTAATGGATCAGGACTTTTTTTTATTGAGCCAATGGACCAAAACCTTGAAAATGTATACTATGTAACATATTAGGTGTGTCTCCTCTCCCTATGTAGAAAAGTTCTCTCCTGCTTGATCGATTAGGTATTTAGGTCTGTGCAATTGATTCTCTTATAGCCTACACATGAATGGCCTTTCACACACGAACTAAAATACATAACGCAACTTAACTCACGAAGGTGCACCCTAGATTCTAGTTACATAATAATGTGCATGCACATTCGACAAGAACCTAAGGATTCACCACAATTAATTGTTGTTGGTTTTACCACTCTTTCCATGAGCACTTTGCCAGAAAAATATGGTCGACATATTTACAAAGTGAAAAAAATATCAGCATTGTAACACAGGATGTTACTAGGGTAGTACATACTTAGTATTGGAAGCATCACGCCTATGGTGTTCAACTTTGTTCAGTAATGAAATCTTAGAGGTTATCTTGTCTAGAATATAAATATTCACAAACACCATTTATACCGAAGAATGTCACATAGCACTTTCATCGTTACTAAATTATGCACGAGCATCATTTTCAATGGCTTTCTTCATCTTAGTGCTATATGAACCATTCAAACATAAATGTTCCACCCATTTTAGACATCACTTAAACATACAAAATTTTAGACCCAAAAGCGTCCTCTCACATTTTAAAATTTATTTAGGCAATATAGAAAACATTTTGGAAAAACCAACCATCTTGTTTTGATTATTATGCCATGCCTTTGGATACACACGACGAAGGCAAAATCTTACACCAAAAGGCAAAGGAAATACATGTGTCTCGTGAAAAAACTTTTTGGATGAATATGTGAATTGCATAATGATTCCAACAAAATATCAGGTCTTCCTCAATCTAGGGAGCTTACAACAACTACAATTCTAGCTCTGACTCAAAATTTCAAATTCCATCAACTATATTAGTTACTTCTAGTTCTACATTGTTCCGTTGCAATTCAAATGTGTCCAACCCATCTATATAACAATACAATGTGCCATGTATAATTTGTTCTGAATAGATTGCAACATTACAATGAAGAGTCATTATTATGCCATATTTACCTACACAAACTATAACCAGATAATGAATCAATTATCATTGTTATTTTTTGGAGCAATGTTGTTGCACCGTATTAATGCACACCAACCATTGTGTACTGGCTTATCACTAAAAGTTATGATGAAACATCCCTATTACACTACATGGATTTATAAAACATATTATAGTATTGTGAAGCCATTTTTCTTTACCCAGAACTATAGAACAATCGTTCCATGGCAACTTTAATAAATAAATAGGATGTAGATGGAAAACTAATGACTAATGTCCATGAAAAACAGACAAAAGACATCAAAAGCTATTTAGAAAAACCTAGTTACCTAGTGAGTGAGTGGCGCAAAAGATGCCCTTTTGGTCTGATGAACCAACAAAGCTAATTCATCTTTAAATATCTTCTCGCATGCGTATAATCTCAGCTCTCTCTCCTCTTGAAAATATTGTCGTTACAACAAATTCATATACTTTAGTAGACAAGAATGATTAATTCCTCGAATAATGTCACTGCTAGTTGTTGATTTGAGAGGTTTGCATGGAGATTATCTGAAACTTTGGCGACCAAGGCATTAGTATGACTAGCAACGTTGGGTGAAGTTGCATGATAGTAAGTGGTATATGCATTCTAAATGTGGGCTCACATGACACTCATTTAAGGGAAGATAAAAGATATTTTGTTGAAGAAGTTGTCGAGGGTCCAATCTATCCATCAGCGATGGGCAAAATTTTATTATTAAGTATTCTCCGTGCACATGTCTTCCATTTTCCAAGTGATGGAAACTGGGGTATCATGATTTCAGACTAGAAATTTCTATGCTCGGGGAGTCGAGAAATTAGGCCCCCATGTATATATCCATGTATCATCGTCTTGGGAGACCCGTGGAATCCCATCATTTTGTAGGAGAAGCAGAAACTAAGCATATGCACTTTGGGATATAGGTGAGATGAAAAAGATCAACCAAGTCCTCCTAATACAAGACATACTCGATTGTAGACATTTCATTTATCACAAAAGAGTGCAACTACGCCATTTCAACGAAAAGCTTGGGGTCAATCAATTATCTTCCCAAAGCAGAATTGGGTTGCCATTTTTGACGTTGCATCTAGATATCTCTTTAAAGATGGCATTAACCTAATGGTGTCTCTCTGCCAGAAAGAGTCATCAACAGCAATAGTCATGGAGGGCTGCTGGGATAATGCAATTCCCAAAGCAAATTCAACCAAGAGATATGAAAGGCGATTGTAAAACTTGTGATTGTTTTTTAGAGTGAAACAAATATTTTGCTTTAAATGATCTAGAATTCTAGTTCTTCTTCTGTTTGGGGCCTTCAAACTAGCTCCTACACTGTCAGGGGCGGATTCTTTTTGTTATATCCTAACACCTACATAACAAATGCTTTCCATATTGATCTAATTACTTAATAATCCCTTTTGGCAGCATGAAGGTACACATGTCAAACACGAGGGGGGGGGGGTGAGAGAACTGAATTCACTAATTGCAATCTGGATGCATTGGTTAGGAAATCATACCAACATGCCAATCTCCTTTCAAATGTTTGAACTTGGGGAAGTACCTCATGAACCCTTGGTTTAGTTAATTAGACCCAAAGGCAACCATAAGTATGTAAAAGGTAGAGCACTAAGCTGGCAATTTAGGTCTTTAGTTAGATGTAAAGACTTGACCTCATCCACATTGACTGGAATGGAAAAATATTTGTGAAAATTAACATTAAGCCTTGCTGAAAGACCGGAATCTTCCAATAATCGATGCAAGTGTCTAACTGGAGCAATATCTGCATATATACTGACTAGAGTATTGTTTGTATATGCCCTGTTGAGTACTCAAGCGGCGACGTCAACTGAGTCGGTCTCTGCAAATGATGTTTTTTCATGGCTCTGTTAACAATATAGACCGAAGGGGTCTACAACTAAGACAAATAACAAAGGTGATAAAGGATATCCTTATCTAACTCTCCTCTTGCAATTTAAAACTTGCCATATACTAGTGGTGGAGCTTGCAGCAAAAAATCTGGGTCGGGCAAGCGGCAAGGGATTGCTCCTAGCCGGCTTTCCATGACCCATGGGTTGGCTGTAATATGAGTAGATGCCACAGAGTTGGGCGGGCTGAGCTGCAAGGGATTGCTCCTGGTTGGCTTTCCACGGCCCATGGGTTAGCTATAATATGAGCAGATGCTACAGAGCTAGGCGGGCCATGATGCGTGTTGGCCCACATGAAACTTTACCACTGCTAGGCACTCCATTTAATAGTCTCGATCCAATAGCACCATTTGCTACCACATTTGCTTCAGAATTCACGAATCACTTTATGCTCAATTTTACGGAAGGCATTTCAAAATCTAATTTAGGATCATAAGTTCTTTATTTGACTTATGACAGTAATGTAGGTACTCAAAGCCTATGAGACACAATCTAGAATTGTTCTTTGATAAAATCATATTGATTCATGTGGACCAACTTTAGAAATCTATTGGCAAGCAACTTGGTGAGGTGTTGGACAGAGCTACTAAGCAAGGTAAGGTGTTGGCTGGTGTGAACTGGTTGCGTTGTTATTTATGACAAAGCCTCAATATTACGGGCTATTGGCGTATAAACACCAGCGTATAATCGGTGCGCACCAGCTGTCACTGGTATTTACTGCGAAGCACATTCACTGCACCCGTCAAAGTATAACCGTCGCACACTAGCTGGCTGGTATGTACCGCGAAGCACGTTCACTGCACCAGTCAAAGTATAACTGCCGTGCACTAGCTGTCACTGCTGTAAAGCGTCATTGCTGCATCGCGTTAATGTATAGAAGACAACGTATAACAGGGGCGCACCAGTTGTCGTTATTTACACCAACCATAATACATCACCGTATTAACGTATGAAACGACAATGTAAACACGTTGTACCAATTGTCACTGTTATTTACGATGAAGTACAACTATTGCAATGGACTAATGCAACATGTAACATTGTGCACAATCGTGTTCATATGGAGGAGTGAGAACCTAAACTAAAGACTCGCAACGGCGAACTATTGTGATCTTTACGCATCACCAAAAAACGTCCCACTAACATTTGGTTGGAGGATAGACCACGAAAACAAATCAAACATGCCTACAAGATTGGAATGACCAAACCAACAACTCAAAATTTGAAACATGATAAATTTTTGCCTCGATCCAGGTGTTGACCACAGCACACCCTTGGCGCACAAGCAAAGCCGTGGTGATTTCTGAATGAAGCAGGCACCAAAAAACCAAGCCCAAAAATTTGAAAGAGGGGAACCGAAAAAGAGGGGAAAGGAGACAAAACAGCCAACTTTCCCTCTCCCCAAGACCACGCCCCAACCGCGCTATTTAATTCACCGTGCAACCTACACCTTCCCTTCACAGGCCCCCCTTCCGCTCCCCCTCCCCTCCTCTGTAACTTCGTCTTTCACCTTCCCATCTCCTCTCCCCATCAAAACCGCACCGGGAGGAGCGAAAGCAGACTGCCATCCATGGACGCCTACGAGGCCACCAAGGTTGTGTTCGCGCGGGTGCAGGCGCTGCACCCGGACCTCGCCTCCAAGATCATGGGCATGCTCCTCATCCAGGACAAGAGCGAGGAGGACATGATCCGCCTCGCCTTCGGCCCCGAGCACCTGCTCCACGCCGTCGTCGCCAGGGCACGCGCCGACCTCGCCGCCGCCCACCACAGCAAGCCCTCCTCTCCGCCCACCGCGTCCTGGGGCGCAGGGATGTCAGCGGAGGACGCGCCTTTCCCCGGCGTCGATCAGGCGAGGTACGAAGGCGGCGGGGAAGGGTTTTACCCGCCGGAGGAGTTCGGGTGCTGGTCCCCGGCGAGCGGCGGACAGCACCGCCGGAGCTTCTCGCTGAGCGACGCCGAGGCGGCGGCCGGCGGGTGGAAGCCGTGCATGTACTACGCGCGCGGGTTCTGCAAGAACGGCTCCTCCTGCCGGTTTGTCCACGTCCTGCCTGACCACGTCACCGAGCAGGACACGGAAGTCTGGACGGCGGCCATGCGGTCGGAGCTCATGTCGCCCGCCTTCCCCTTCTCGCCGTCGCCCAGAGGCCTCAACTTCCTGCTCCAGCAGCAGCAGCAGCAGAGCGACTCCCAGAGGTGAGACGATTACCGATTTACCCCCAAAGATTACATTTTTAGTTGCTCTTTCCGGTGCTAATCTTCCTTGCTATTCCAGGGCGGCGGCGGCGGCCATGCTTCTCGGCGGTGGAGGCGGCGACGACATGCACAAGTTCTCCGTGCGGTCGCCTCGGATGGACCGCGGCGGCGACCTCGCCTCCAGCCCCGCCGCGCGGCAGATCTACCTGACATTCCCGGCCGACTCCACCTTCAGCGAGGAGGACGTGTCCTCCTACTTCAGGTACCGTGCCAAGCGCGCCGTCGCGGCCATGGCCGCTCTCCTTTGTCCGTTCAAGCAGCAAGCATTTTGCAGCCTTTCTTTCCTAACAATGAGAATCGACCCATCCATGGAGCAGTTACTACGGGCCGGTGCAGGACGTGCGCATCCCGTACCAGCAGAAGCGCATGTTCGGCTTCGTCACGTTCGTGTACGCGGAGACGGTGAGGCTCATCCTCGCCAAGGGGAACCCGCATTTCGTCTGCGACGCGCGCGTCCTCGTCAAGCCCTACAAGGAAAAGGGCAAGGTCCCCGACAGGTTCAGGCACGTTCCGCCATCGCCGCCATACATTTCCTTTTCCACTTTCCGTTGCTGAGGAGTAGATGGTTTCAGTTAATAATGGCAGGTTTTCTGGGATGGAAACGCATTTTTCTGACCTTGATTCATTGCTGTATGAACTGCAGGAAGTTCCAGGCTCCGCACCATGGCGACTTCGCCGGATGCACGACGCCCACCGGGCTGCTCGATTCCAGGGACCCCTTCGACCTTCAGTCGCCGCAGATCGGTGAGCGATACAACCGCGCTGCTGCATTCTTCTTTTCTCGCCGATCACAAATTAATGGGTGTTGCGATTGGTTTGTCAGGGCCGAGGATGATGTTCGGCAACATTGGCAGCCACGAGGCGTTCCTGCGGAGGAAGCTGGAGGAGCAGCAGCAGGCGGCGGAGCTGCAGCAGGCCATCGACCTGCAGAGCCGCCGCTTCATGGGGCTGCAGATTCTCGACCTCAAGAGGGGCCACCACCATCTCGGCTCCACTGTCGCCCCGCCGTTGGCTCTCCGGCAGACCGATGGCATCGGCAACGGCAATGCCATTCATCTGGAGGATGCTGCAATCCAAGGTTTTACTTTACTCACCTCTTGATCTTGACATGTTATCCTATTCTTGCATGCCATGGCATGGCAGGAAATTTGCTCTTTGATTGATCACTTGGAGAGAAATATCACTGATCAATGTGCTGTGACTTTACTGTGGCTTGTGGTTGGTAGCAGATCACAAGATGAGCAGTGCCATGATGATGACATCTGCTCCTGCTGCTATTTGTGCCACCATTGCCACAGAAGGCAAGCAGGAGGAGGAGGGCGACGGGAGTGCCAACCAAGGGGTCAACTCCGGGGAAGATGAGAAGAGGGAACGTGGTCCTCCTGGAGCAGCAGCGGCCAGTGCTAATGGATTCCAAGAAAGGTAGGATTTGTAGCAAACAATTACCAAATGGAGGTGTTCTCTTTTGGGGGAAAGGAAATAAAGGGCCGGGCACACATAGCATAGGAGAAAGTAAAGAAAGCAAGCTTGCTGCTTCTTACTTTTGCCTGCCTGCTTGATTGCTTTTCTTCTCTTTCTTTATCTATGTACAAGTAGTGTGTTAGTACTAGTAGTATATTATTCTCATTGACCAACAAAATGAGGCCCCAAAAGCCAAGGAGGTCAGGGTATATAGGCTGTTAACAGCGAGTGCTGATCATAGGTTGCCCCTGATTGGTGCTTAACAAAGGGCAAAAGAAATGCAAAGGCAAAGGGTGGGATCATCATAATAAAAGATGAAAGAAACTTGAGGAATGATTTCTCAACTAATGGCTATTTTCTATGCTTGTTCTTGTGCAAGTTGTGCCTTATTTTCGCAGGATTGTTATACTAGAGTGTTTGCTTAATTATGATTATTGATTATTGTTTGAACTGAACTGCAGCGGCGTGGAGGAGCACAACCTGCCTGATAGCCCCTTTGCATCTCCCACAAAGACAAAGGATGCTGCTGCTTCTTCTTCCTCTGCAGAACCAGCCCTCGCTGGCAGCATCATGAACAACAACGGCAGCCCTCATCTGGTGGCCTCGTCTCTGTTTACACCAACTGCCCTTGAGCTGCCCCCTTACAAATCCTGCTTCTTCCAAGTGCCCAGGTGGGAGAAACATCAATACTTTTCTTTGCTTTATCCTTCCATGTTCTTGGCTGTTGCTTGATGTAACATTATGAATATCTGATGTGTGTGTTCTGCTTCAGGTTCTCTCCTGGCCATGGTGCCATCGGGCTGTGAATATTAAGCAGAAAACAGGGGTCTCCTTTCCTCTTAAGCAGAGTAAGTAGACCACTTATCAGCAGCCAAGCCATTATGATGCAAACACAGAGCAAGCCCTGATGGTTATGTTGTGCATATGCAGCGAAGCCATGAGCACCCCATGAAGTGAGTGAATGGAAGGTAAAAGGCTCTAACAAATAATAGAAGTGATCCCGAGAGAGGAGCAGGGACACCACCAACAACAACAGCAACAGAAGAAAGGAAAGAAAAATCTAGGTTGTTTTAGCTCTAGCCAGCCTTAATTAAGTCAGTCAGTCAGTCAGTATATGATAGTAGTAGTATAAATAATACCCCTCCTTAGTAGTCAGCTGCTCCAAGAAGTAGTAGTAATCCAGAAGAAGAAGAAGAAAACTGTGTGTGTGTCTGTCTATCTTCATGCATCATTTTGTATGCTGTGCTCTGTAATTTCATGGATGGATCTCAGAATGGCGATGATAGTAGTGGTAAACTGAACCAGTCCGTCCTGGTGTGTGTGCTGTGGTGGCCAGTTGTTGTGAAGTGACGTGTCTGCATACATACAGATATCGAAAGCAAACAGGTAGGCGGAGAGAGAGAGAGAGAGGAGTGGACAAAAGCCAGACAGAGGTCGCAGAGGGGAAAGTGATGACCGGGACCAGGGCACGCACTCAGTCACGGGCGCAGAGGCAGAGAGAGAATCCTAGTGGAATCGCCTCAGCGGAGCAGTGAGGCAGCGGCCGTCCTCTCTTTTGCCCATGCCCTTGTCAAAATGGACAAGGTCATGCTAGTAGTACTCCTCAATGTGCATCCTCTGCATCTTACATTTTCTTCCTTTATTTTGCCCTTCTCCCTTTTCAACATCCTTTTCATCATTCTTGAGCATATATGCTTTAGTCTGAATCAAAAATCTGAACTGACGAGAGAGAGGCCAACTCCACCGCATGGCCCTAAACGGACGTTCGGATTGGCCAGATTTTGTCCGTTTGAGGCGTCGATGGGTTCACCCGTGTCCGGCTATGTCCGTTGGGTCGTGCGTGCGCCCACCGCGTGGCCGCACCCCAAATCGTGTCCGGGGTGAACGGGAATAAAAAACTGAATGGAATAACTAAAAAAAGCAAATAAACGCATTTAAAAAAACATAAAACATATATAGGGGTCGGCCACAAAACGACCCAGTTTCAACGGCCACTTAAAAGGCCCAGTTTCATAATTAACATAATAATAAAATAAAATAAAAACTCGTCCTGCGCGCTCCTGCCGTGGCCGTCGCCGTCTTCACTGGCCGCCGGTGTCGTCGTCGTCGCTGACGAGGTCGACGTACTCCGGCAGCGTCCAGAGGTGGGGCGACGGTGCGTGGTGGACGGGGGGCGGGCTGGACGACCAGAGGTGCCTGCACCACCTCCTCCCGCGGCGACGCCTCCCGCTCCGGTGACCGCGGCGGAGTGGGGCACCAGTTCACGCCCAGGCCGGCGGCCACCTCCGGCGCAGTGCAGGACCAGCCCCACCCCTGGCCCACCAGCTGCTCGAACGCGGTGGGTCCTCCTCCTCCGGCTCCCCCGTGACGGCCGCCAGCTGCAGCTCCGGGAACGCGACTTCCCCGGCGGCAGAGAGGGCGATGGCCTCCTCCAGGCCATCCCACTGCCGCTCGTCGTGCGTGTTCATGGAGTCGTCCATGATACGCTGCAGGAGACGGGCCTCCTCCTCCACTGTCATGCGAGGAGGGGGAGGTGGCGACGGAGACGGGGAAGGCGACGGCGTGGGCGTCAGGCCGCGCACCCGCGTACGCCCGCGCGGCTCTGCACGTGGCCTCCGCGGCCCCTCCACGGTGCCGGCGAAGTAAGACGCGCGCTGCACGTCGTGCTCGTCCTGGAGCCATGTGTCCCACAGCAGGGAGTCGGAGGCATACCTGTGGTCGTAGTACAGGTCGTCGGGGAGGAGGAGGCGGCGGCGGTTGATCTCATCGCGCCGTGCATGGCCGGTCGCCGGCACTAGCGGGATGGGGACCCGGTCCGCGGAGAGGTGCCATCCGTTGGGGAGGTGCGCGTCGCTCCACGGGATCGGCGTCCTCGTCTCCCAGTACCTCCGGCACACGTCCGCGCAGATGTACTGTCGGTCGCGCTCGCGGGAGGGCCTAGGGGCAATGGTGAAGGGGGCCGGCGCGTGGGCTCGACGGGAGGAGTGCGGCGGTGACGCGGGGGCTCGACGGGAGGAGCGTGGCGGTGATGCGGGCTCCTCCTTTTTCACGGATCCGCGGCGGCGGCCTGAGGAGGAGCCGGCCTCGAGGTCGTGCTTCCCCTTGCGGTTCCACAGACCCATGGCTGCGGCCGGCCGGCGAGCTCGAGGGCGGGGAGTGGCTAGGGTTTGGGCGTGTCGGCTTTCGAGGGGGCAGAGAGGGGCCGGCGTGGGGATGAGGACGACGGCCGGTCCACGGGTCCCATTTAAGAAGGACGCCGACCCGTCGCTGTGCGGATGACAGGTGGGGCCACCCGCCCGTGCGCATTTATGTTGGCGGGTGGGAGGTAGGTGGCCGCCTGCCACGCGGCCCCGACGCGGACGCTCGAAGCGTCCGTTCGCTGTCCGCCGCGACCCAAACCCGACGTAAGTTTGCGCTTGAAATGGGTCGACACGGACACAGAACGGATCGAATGGGTCCGGGCCGTTACGCGCTGGACCGTCTCATTTGTCCTTTTTACCTCAAACGGACAGGGCCGAACAAGATAGGGTCGTGCGGTGGAGTTGACCTGAGCCAAGTCGGAACAGTTTTCCATCCGAACGGGTTCTTGCTTTGGGCTAGTCTGGATTACCGGTGGCAACGAGTGGAAAGCAGATATCCGGGGCATGTCTCGTAACTCGGAGACACTGGCTGCATCTGTTTCCACTATTATTAAATTTCAATGTGCGCATGCAATAATTTTATAATCATGGGGGTATGTTACCACGCCTTGAAGTTGGAGTAAGAAAACAAGGTGGGTCCTCAGCCCCAGGCTGAACATGGCGACAGTGCTTCTTGGCTCTTGCATGGTCAACATCTGGTCAAGCAAGCAAATCATCACCTCACCTCGCCTGTTCAACCAACAGGGCATCCACTTCCACTGATCCTCGCCATATGGAACATCGCCTTGACTTTAATTTTTTGAACTTTCATATACAGTATTTTTAACAAAATAGTTTAAATCAAATTCTGTTTTCATATTTGTGTTTCTAGTGACTAGGGCTTTTAAATAATAGATATTAAGTTTCGACTCTTCAAATCTAATACGGGCGACCGATAAAATTACGATTTTTGTGTATGAGAAAATGGCAAGTTTTAGTTCGTAAGTTCGAACGACTAAAACTTAAAACTTAAAACTTACTGTGTGTTTACTGTGTCCTCATGCAGGATTCAACTACTTCGCGAATCGCGAGGCAATCGAGCAGCTGGGCAGGGTTTGGTTGGTACGTAGCCCCATACCTCTGTGCCCCTACGAGTTTTCGTCCTTCAAACCGTTCCTTTATTATTCAAGCAGACAAGCCCCGTCACCGCTCGGACACAAATTCGCCATTCGATCGGACATCTGATAGCCGTCCCAATGTTTAGGATGATCGCACCCTCAAACCCGACCCATATGGGTTCTAAAAAAAATCTCAACTTTCGATTTTCTTTGCATGGTAAATACGTGTCTCATTTATATAGTATCATAATGGTCATAGTGCAAGCCATGTAAACACAAAGGGCGGGTTTGATAGCCTGCATGAGGCCCGGCCTAGCTCGCGCGGGACGAAAACGGGTCGATTGGTTGCCTGCTTTCACTGTTCGGCCTGCATGGCACGAACCTTAAAGCACTCCCGAGCCTGGCTCCCTGGAAACACACGAATCGGCAGTTTCTCCAGGGTCAGGCCCGAGTGGTGCACGTGGGCGGCGGCGGCTACACGCGCGCGGCCACGCTCGAGAAGCCGCGTTGCTTCCCGAAGCGCCGACAGTTATTAGCCTCACCGTCCCTCACCGCTCCCTCTCCCCACTCTCCCCCACTCTCCCAACTCTCACCGGCGGCGGCAGATCGGAGCAGAGCAAGAAGACCACCAGACTCCATCACCGGCGAGCGGATCATCACTTGGCCCGCGGCAATGGCGGTAAGCACTTCTCTCTGTTCGACATGCAGAACTTTTCCCGTTCGATCCGGCGATAGATTCGATCCACGACGGAGGGGAATGGGGAGTAGAGGTAGATAAGCATGTAGAGTAGTTCATACTAGATCATACGAGTTCATACAAGTTCATAGTACTTCAAACTAGTTCATGCAAGATCGGAATAGAGGTAGATGCGGATGCAGAAGGGGGATTGGGGGTACACAACGGACACCGGCTCACCGCGGCGGCCGTCACGGGCGTGCGGAGCGGCGGGTCGAGCCGCTGGCCTTCATCTTCTTCTTCATTGCCGTGCGGGGCGGCGGGTCGTCGTCGTCCTCGGCGGAGTCGAGGTTGATCTGCCAGGTACGACGGCGTGGCTCCGACGCCCTCCTTGGCGTCTGCATCGGTTCTTCCTCCTCCTTAGGCTCCCCATCGATGATCGCCGGCACCGTGATTGCCGCCTCCCAGTACACTGTGGCACGATGGTCATTAGGAGCCCAATAGTTCTTGTACTTGCACCACTTCTTCCTCTCTTTAGCGTCGTCCGAGACGGCCTGATTCACGGCCCAGCCAATGATGTCAACTGCCATCGCGCTCTTCGCTGGGTCAGGAATCAGCGTCTTCAGCTCTTGTGCAGTGGCCCTCATGAGCACTGCATTAGATTCCTTCTGCATGTCTTGCATGGAGCCGAAGTTCGAGCACACCTCCATGGTGTTCTCGAACTTGGTGCGGTCACCAGCCAACCACCCGAGGAAGAAGGCCCTCCAGCCAATACCCCAAGGGAAGGGGTTGGCATTGGAGCTGGAGCTAGAGCTCATGGCGATGGGGAGGAGGAAGGTTGACAGTGAGAGAAGAGAGGGGGTGGGTAAGTAGTGGTGGGCAGGGTGAGTAAATATAGGGGGGATGGAGAGAAGAGTGACAGTCATGTCATTTTAACTACATGCTCTTCAATAAGCCATGAACTCTGTGCTGTGCTTGACTCCATGAATTGTGTGCAGATCGAGGAGAGCAATGAGATGGGCACAGAGGTGCTCCCGGCCGTTTACAACAAGGGCAAGCAGCCCCTTCACCCAATGCCCGACGAGGTTGTGCTGCCGCCCACCGCCGAGGAAGACCCGAAGACGCCTGAGGGTGGCGACGACAAGGGCATGGAGGAGCCCCCCAGCAACAAGCGCCGTAACTACGGCCACTACCATCAGGAGGATGTCCCAACTCACTTCTGCAAGGTCATCCTTGCACTGAAGCTTGAGTGCATCCCATGCCCCTGGACTTCACCAAGCACTTCGTCGCGGTGCCGATGGAGTTCAAGCTCAGGAACAACACCGGCTGCTCCTGGAAGGTGATGGTGAAGCTGAGGAACGGCAGGGTGACCCTGGATCAGGGTTGGGCCACCTACGCAGCCGTTCATCAGATAAAGATCGACTACATGGTGACGTTCAAGCTCCTCACTCCCGACACCCTCAAGGTCATCATCTTCGACGACGATGGCATTGAGGTCGTCAACAAGTGCGGGAAGCACGACGAAGCCTTCGCCGCCAAGGAGTAGGGTCGGGGCCTCCCTAAGTACTATCAAGTCTGCTTTGAACTATTTATGTTTATGGCTTATGCGTAGAACTGTTATGAAGTGTGGTACTGCTTATCTGAAATATGCTCTTAAGTAGTTGATCCTCTGTTTATACTCTGCTCTTGAAAGGGATCGAGATGGACCTAGAGGGGGGGGGGTGAATAGGTACAATTACAAATTTTAATTATTACTTAGCAATTTTAGGAAATAGTGCGGAATATGAAAGTGAGCCTAACAATTGCAAGAGTGATGCTAAGAGCTAAGCAAGATAAACAAGTAACCCAAGTATGTAAGTAAGCAAGCACAATATGGTATAAGTAAGTGCTAAGAGACAAGTAACCACAAGTAGAGAGTTAGGGATAGGAATAACCGCAACTTCGGGAGACGAGGATGTATGCCGATGTTCACTTCCTTGGAGGGAAGCTACGTCACCGTTAGAGAGGTGGATGTTACCACGAAGGCACATCAACGCCACGAAGGCTCACCCTATTCTCACTTTGAGACAACACCATGGAAGCGTTTCTCAACACTAGTTGTAGACTTTGGGGTGGTCTCCAAACCCTCTCAAACTTTACCGGGAGTAATCACAATGGTTGATTCCTCTTCGAAAGACTCCTACCGCCTAGGAGTCTCCAACCTCCAAGAGTAACAAGAACGATGGGAAAAGCTCAAGAAATTGCTCAAATCACGAATTCCTTTGGTGAGAAGAAGGGGAAGGAGTGGATCTATCACTTGATTGGAGAACTTCTCTCAAATGTTCCCAAATCCCTTGGGGATCTAGGATTTGGTGTAGGGAATCAAGAGAGGGAGTGAGATGTGTTCTTGGAAGGCTCAAAGTGAATGGTCAACCTTATCCCGTGGGGGGAAGAAGGCTATATATAGTGGACGTGGAAAAGTAACCGTTTGAGCCACTTAAGTGCACTATAGAGGTTGGACGTCCGGTGGTACAGATAGGTGCGGACGTCCGACGGAGATCGGTCATCCGATCGCTGGAGATCCACAGGCCACGAAACAGCACACAACCATCGGACGTCCGGAACGTGCCGGTCGCCCGGGGGCTGGACGTCCGGAGAAGATCGGAAATCCGTAAATAATGTTCTGTTGAGAAAGTGTCGGACCTCCGGAGGAAAACGGACGTCCGGTGACCGGACATCCGGAGAAGCTCGGATATCCGTAAATATCGTTCTGTGAAGAAACACCAGACGACCGTGAAGAGCCGGAAGTCCGGGCAGCTGCGAGGGATCAGACGTCCGGTGAAAAAAGGAGTTGGTGGGTTTTGAGCAACTCTTTCACTAGATCCAACGATCTCCTCTTAATAGTGCGGGATCCCTATACTCAAGAAACAAAGTCGTAAAGAAAGAAAATCTAAAGCTATTTTCTTGTAACTCCAATCTTGAATGATATGCATTTGTCCCTAGTTATGATCCACACACGCCCTTGAGACTTAATCCTGAGATATACTTGATAAAAATGATTAGTCCTTGTATGCATGTTGTCATCAACATCAAAATAAGATTAAGGGCATGATTGCACTTTCAATCTCCCCCTTTTTGGTAGGTGATGACAACATACATGCACTTCTCAATAATAAAAAACGTTGAATATCGAAAGGATTTGTTGCGGAGCTCCCCCTAACTATGTGCACCATTATAAATAAGCATGAGAGGAGCTCCCCCTTAGTGTGATACCAAAACACCCAAATCTCAAGTAACACATGATACCATAATACCATAAATAGGTTCATCACTCACATCATAGAACATAAAGCAACAATAGTCATAACAAGGTTCCTGGTACCATACATAACATGGTTCGATACAAGCTATATCACATATAACAGTACTAAGAGGATAAGTGCTTACTCCCCCTTGGCAGCAAGTACCAAAAGGGGCCAAGAGGAGCAACCAGAACATCATCATCATGATCATCAAAACCCAACATCATCATGGTCAGCATGAGCCCCACTGCCACCGACCTCGTCAAAGAAATCAGACCATTCAGGACCCAAAGGAAATCCAAAGTCAGAAGAGGGAGCATCAGGAAGACGGTCATCATCACTCACATCGAAAACTCCGGAGTCTCTCAGATGAGCCTTCAGAGCATTCTTGGAGGTGATCAACCGAGTGACAACATCGTGATTTTGGGAGCAGTTAAAGGTAACAACCTTCATCAAGGCAGAGTGAGCCTTCCCAAGAAACCGAGCAATGCGACCAAATGGTGCAAATCCGGAGGGAGCAGAACGAGGAATGCTAGCAGCAGCGGGCGCGGATGAGCAGAAGAGGAAGAGTCCTTGGGAACATAATCATCTGCCATGTGTGCGGGAATGACACATCGCTCATGCAAATGAGTGCCGACAATAGGAAATGGAGCCACACTCTCAATGAATGCCTGAAGAAAGGGAGCATGAGGAAAGGCCCGCTTGTGCTGAAGAGAAGCGAGGCGAATTTCATGCCATAGAAAATGAGGGACATTGACCTTCCCTTTCGGAGATGCGTAAAGGCGATGCATGAGACCGATGCAGTAGCTACTGCAAGAGCCCTTGTCACCCATCTTAGGATAAATGGTGCGAATGACACATTGATAGATAATGAAGAAAGGAGCATGCCAAATGGAGACTTGGTTAAAGCCCGTATGTTTCTCCTCATCAGTCAGTTCTGCTATGGGTTTGATAAGATCAGCACATGCATCAGTGCCCTTGGGTCTATGTTCGGGGTCATCATTGTGAATTTTGAACCCAGTGTCAGGAAAACCAAGGGCAGAAACAAATTGAGAATAGGAAGCCGAGAGCTTTGTGTCGGAGGTCATCCAAGTAACAGTGTTATTTGGACCGAAGAAACATGTGGCATAGAATTGATGAATGGAAGCTTGGTTAAAGTCATGCTGAAATGCAAATGGAGCAGCAAGATTGGATGACTCAATGAGCTCAATAGCCCGGAATATTTCTCCGGATGAGTACGAATATGCTCTAAATCAATGCACAAATGTAGAGAAAGACCCTTAGGAATGATGACAGTGGTAAAAATGTCAGCTTGGACATCAGTGCGAAAACGATTGTCCCGAGAGTCACGAGCAACCGTAAATTGATCAACATCACGACACAACTTAAGATAGGAAGCAATGGGCACCTCGTTGAACCACTTAACGTGGCGGCCTTGTGGTAAAGGAGGTTCAAGAGAGATATGACGAGCATCACTGTGAGGTTGCACCGGAGGAGGAGGAGGCTTGAAGGTGGGCCGCCGAGTCCCGGGCTTGGGAGCAGTGGTGCGAACAGGGATAGACACTCCTCTCTCCATATGAGCCAACTCATCTTCATAGTCGGAGTCCTCTGACGAGTCTTCGCTTGGAGAGCGGCAAGGCAGAGGAGCACGCTTCTGAGGACGAGCCCGTTCTTGGGAATCATCGAAATCACCGTGATGGGATGGACGAGAGGACCCAGACGGGGGCCCCTTACGAGCAGAGTGCTTGGTCTTCACCATCCCGACCTAGAGGAGGAGGGAGACCCAAATCAACAACCCACCAGCATAGATCGAAGAATCGATGGATGAGGAGAGAAGAGATAGGTGCTACCTCGGAGTGAAGAACATGGAGGGAGACGACTGACACGTCTCCAATGTATCTACTTTTCCAAACACTTTTGCCCTTGTTTTGGACTCTAACTTGCATGATTTGAATGAAACTAACCCGGGATGACGCTGTTTTCAGCAGAACTGCCATTGTGTTGTTTATTGTGCAGAAAACATAAGTTCTCGGAATGACCTAAAAATCCACGGAGATAAGTTTTGGAAAATATAAGAAATACTGGCAAAAGAATCAAGGCTAGGGGGCCCACACCCTGACCACGAGGGTGGGGGGCGCGCCCCCTTGCTGCTCCACCGACCTCAACTCCAACTCCACATATTCCGTTTCGCGGAGAAAAAATCAGAGAGAAAGTTTCATCACGTTTTACGATACGGAGCCGCCGCCAAGCCCTAATCTCTCTCGGGAGGGCTGATGTGGAGTCCGTTCGGGGCTCCGGAGAGGGGGATTTGTCGCCGTCGTCATCATCAACCATCCTCCATCACCAATTTCATGATGCTAACCGTCGTGTGTGAGTAATTCCATCGTAGGCTTGCTGGAGGGTGATGGGTTGGATGAGATTTACCATGTAATCAAGTTAGTTTTGTTAGAGTTTGATCCCTAGTACCCACTATGTTCTGAGATTGATGTTACTATGACTTTGCTATGCTTAATGCTTGTCACCAGGGCCTGAGTGCCATGATTTCAGATCTAAACCTATTATCTTTTCATGAATATATGTGTGTTCTTGATCCTATCTTGCCAATCTATAGTCACCTATTATGTGTTATGATCCGACAACCCCGAAGTGACAATAATCGGGATACTTCTCGGTGATGACCGTAGTTTGAGGAGTTCATGTATTCACTATGTGTTAATGCTTTGGTCTGGTACTCTATTAAAAGGAGGCCTTAATATCCCTTAGTTTCCACTAGGACCCCGCTGCCACGGGAGGGTAGGACAAAAGATGTCATGCAAGTTCTTTTCCATAAGCACGTATGACTATATTCGAAATACATGCCTACATTACATTGATGAATTGGAGCTAGTTCTGTGTCACCCTATGTTATAGCTATTACATGAGGAATCGCATCCGACATAATTATCCGTCACTGATCCAATGCCTACGAGCTTTTCACATATTGTTTTTCGCTTATTTACTTTTCCATTGCTACTGTTACAACTACCACAAAACTATTATATTTACTTCTGTCACTTTTACCTTTATTATCATACTACTTTGCTACTAAATACTTTGCTGCAGATACTAAGTTATCCATGTGTGGTTGAATTGACAACTCAACTGCTAATACTTAAGAATATTCTTTGGCTCCCCTTGTGTCGAATCAATAAATTTGGGTTGAATACTCTACCCTCGAAAGCTATTGCGATCCCCTATACTTGTGGGTTATCAACAACGACCGGAACAAATCAGGCAGTGGGCCGCGCCGGGGATTGGGGCGACCCGAGCGATGTGGCGTCGGCAAGGGGCACGGGCGGCGAGCGGCCGCGGTGAGGAGTGATGTCTACTACGCAACCTTCTTCTTGTAGACGTTGTTGGGCCTCCAAGTGCAGAGGTTTGTAGGACATTAGCAAATTTCCCTCAAGTGGACGACCTAAGGTTTATCAATCCGTGGGAGGCGTAGGATGAAGATGGTATCTCTCAAACAACCCTGCAACCAAATAACAAAGAGTTAAAGGAGAACTTAAACTCATTAGCAAATATGCTTCTATGGTTACCACTCAAGCTGAGCAAGTACTTAAAGCTCAAAGTGATTTGCTTGATGAATTAAATAATAAATATGACTTTGCTGTTAGAGTGGCTATTAGAACTGGTAGAATGACTTAGGAACCTTTGTATCCTGAAGGCCACCCTAAGAGAATCAAGTAGGATTCTCAGAGAAATAATTTAGAGGCACCTAGTTCTTCTAAAAAGAAGAAAAAGAAAAACGATAGGACTTTGCATGCTTCTAGTGAACCTGTCGTAGACACACCTGAGAACCCCAATGATATTTCTATTTCTGATGCTGAAACACAATCAGGTGATGAACATGAACCTAGTGATAATGTTAATGATAATGTTCATGTTGATGCTCAACCTAGCAAAAACAATGAAGTAGAGATTGAACATGTTGTTGATCTTGATAACCCACAATCAAATAATCAATGTTATGATAAGAGAGATTTTTTGCTAGGAAGCACGATAGAGAAAGAGAACCATGGGTTCAGAAACCCATGCCCTTTCCTCCTAAACCATCCAAGACAAAGGATGATGAGGATTTTGAGTGCTTTGCTGAAATGATTAGACCTATCTTCTTACGTATGCGCTTAACTGATATGCTTAAAGTGAATCCTTATGCTAAATATATGAAGGATATCATTACAAATAAAAGAAAGATACCGGAAGCTGAAATTTCCACCATGCTTGCTAATTACACTTTTAAGGGTGGAATACCAAAGAAACTTGGAGATCCAGGGGTACCAACCATACCATGCTCCATTAAACGAAACTATATTAAAACTACTTTATGTGATCTTGGAGCCAGTGTTAGTGTTATGCCTCTCTCTTTATATCGTAGACTTGAATTGAATAAGTTGACACCTACTGAAATATCTTTGCAAATGCATGACAAATCAACTGCCATACCAGTCGGTATTTGTGAGGATGTGCCTGTTGTGGTTGCAAATGTCACTATCTTACCAGACTTTGTTATTCTTGATATTCCCGAGGACGATACTATGTCGATTATCCTTGGTAGACCCTTTTTGAATACCGCAGGGGCTGTTATTGATTGCAACAAAGGCAATGTCACTTTTCATATTAATGGTAATGAGCATACAGTACACTTTTCGAGGAAACAATCTCAAGTTCATAGCATAAATTCTATTGGAAAAGTTCCAACTATTATTATTGGAGGTTTTGAATTTCCTCTTCCTACTGTCAAGAAAAAGTATGATATTCTTATTGTTGGGGATGTTCATATCCCCGTTGAGGTAACCTAGTGTTATTCGAAAGTTCTCCGGTTCCGTGTTATTCGGAATGAGTTTGTTAACAAGACTTGATCAACCTTGTTAGTGGATCCATTTTGATGATCACGAGATGGATGAAACTAGAAGGCACAACCTTCTGTACCCTCTTTTTACTTTCTATTATTTAAAATAAATAAAACAAAAATAGTATTATCCGTCTGTTTTCTGAATTATGCGTGCAATAAAAAAAATCCCAAAAATAAAAGTGCTCCAAATGCCCTGCAAATTTAGTATGATTTTTTATGGAATATTTGAGGATTTTAGGCATTGAAAACACTGCAGGAGGGGCAAGCACCTGGCCACGAGGGTGGAGGGCGCGCCCACACCCCTGGGTGCGCCCCCTATCTCGTGGGCCAGGGTGGCCCCCTTCACTTATTCCTGCACCCACACACTCCATCTTCTTCCCAAAAAAATCCCCATCCAGCTCAAGCACGAGTTCTAGCTCATTTTGCTGCGATTTCCGATCTCCTTGCTCAAAGTTCCATTCACAAAACTACTTTGGGAGATTGTTGCTTGGTATGTGACTCCTCCATTGGTCCAATTACTTTTTGTTCTAGTGCTTTATTCATTGCAAATTTTTGCTGCATAGGTGACCCTGTTCTTGAGCTTGCATGTTAAATTTATGAGGTCCCAAGCAATTCTAATGCATGATATAGGCTCTAGGCACTTGTAGGAGTAGTTGCTATCAATCTTGTTTAGTTTCATTCACTTCTATTTAGAAGTTAGGGGATTTTTGAGGGGCTCTTCTAGCCAAGGCTCCCAGGAAAAACAAGCTAAAGAGAAGGAAAAGGCCAAGTATAATCTTCGTCGCATAGCGGAAGTACGACCGTGTGAATGGCCATGCGATAATTTTTTGAGAGAAGCCGGGATTTATGAAGACTTTTATTCTTTGATTGAAAATGCAGGCCTCACCGACTTCCTCCACGACCGGATCGATCAGTATCTCTTACTCACCAACACTTTCGTGCAAAACTTTTATTACTATGCTAAGAAATCACCTCCTTCAGTATCGTTCCATTTATATGATGAGTTCAAGGAAATGTCTTTACGTAATTTTTGCGCGGTATGTAGGATATCCTTTGAGGGAAAATTAGATGAACCACATCGTAAAGATATGGATGGCTTTGTTAACACTATCACTGTAGGGGATCCAAAGAAGGGTTCCGATGCGAGAATCTCTAGCATACACTTTCCTGTTTTACGCTACTTTGCCTTATTTGCTAGTAGATGCTTAATTGGTCGTGAAAATAGTGGAAACTTCAGTGTGCCTGATATTATTATTCTATTCCATGCCATGTTTGGTGATAATAGTTTTAGTATGGGTGCCGTCATTGCTAAACGGCTAAGCCTGGACCGTACAAAAGGCCCCATCTTTGGAGGTATCTATGTTGCACGCCTTGCTAAACATTTTAAGATACCTATTAGGCACCATGAGAAAGAGGAGACAATATTGCCTCCTTACATTTTAGATTACAGGAGCATGGTAGCACATGAGTTTATTGTTCATAATGATGATAAGATGCTCCTGTATAACTTGAGATTTAATAAGAAACACAATGAGACTATTATTCTGCCTGTGCCTCTGTTGTTTGATTTGACTGCAGTTAATTATCTTGTTACGCTGGAAGCGGTGTACACTCATCGAGGCCAAGCATCCACTCCAGAGCCTGAGCCTGAGCCGGAACCTTCACCTGACCCTTATCGTGCATCATCCTACCAGTGGGATCCGAAGGAGATGGCCAACCAGTGGTATCCTGATTACACCCCTCAGTACACCAGGGAGAGTAGCCGTTGTCCTTGGCAATAGACCAACTTAGGCCAAAAGCCTAAACTTGGGGGAGTACGTATTTCTCACCGACTTTACATTCATGTTCACACACTATTCTAGTTGTCGGTGCACATACTATTTCATTGTATTATCCATGCTAGTTCAATTTTCTTTTTCTAGCTTTCTTCTTGTGTGTTTGCTAAACCTTAATAAAAACCAAAAAAATTAGTTAGTTTAATTTCCATGCTTGTAGTAGAAATTAAAATGAAAACCCAAAAATATTTCTCATTCTTCTTCTTGCTTGTTGGGAGCTTTCCTGTGTAAATAGTTTTCTTTTCTTTTCTTTTCTTTGGGGGTCGAGAGTAGAAGACCATATTGAATATGTTTAGTGGCTCTCATATGCATGATTGTTGATTTAACTTAAAGCCCATATTATTTTGTCTTCTCTCTTGAGTTGAATGCTTGCAGATTCCAACTTAGTCCAATGCACGTGCACTATTATTATTATACACGTCGTTCGGTCGTGCAAGTGAAATGCAATAATGACGACATATGATGGACTAATTGAGATGAGAAAAGCTGGTATGAACTCGACCTCTCTTGTTTTTGTAAATATGATGAGTTCATCGTTCCTGATTAAGCTTATTATGAAGTAAACATATTTGCAATGACATTTAGAGATTATAGTTTCTTGTGCCATGCTTGATTAGCTATGAGTTATAATGGTTTACCTTGTGTGCCAACATGCTATTAAAATGATTGTGACGTGGTATGATGGGATGGTATCCTCCTTTGAATGAATTGAGTGACTCGACTCGGCACATGTTCACGCATGTAGTTGAAACAAATCAACATAGCCTTCATGATATTTATGTTCATGGTAGATTATATCCTACTCATGCTTGTACTCGGTGTGAATTAATTTTAATGCATGTTTATGACTATTGTCGCTCTCTCAGTTGGTCGCTTCCCAGTCTTTTGCTAGCCTTCACCTGTACTAAGCGGGAATACTGCTTGTGCATCCAAACTCCTTAAACCTCAAAGTTGTTCCATATGAGTCCACCATACCTTCCTATATGCGGTATTTACCTGCAGTTCCAAGTAAATTTGTATGTGCCAAACTCCAAACCTTCAAATGAAATTCTGTTTTGTATGCTCGAGTAGCTCATGTTTCAACTAGGGCTGCCTATATCTTCCATGCTAGGTGGGTTATTATCAAGAGGAGTGGACTCCGCTCCTCATTCACGAGAAAGGGCCGGTAACCGGGATGCCCAGTCCCATGATCCAAAAAGATCAAAGCAAATCAATATAATTAAACAAAACTCCCCCAGGGCTGTTGTTAGTTGGAGGCACTCGTTGTTTCGAGCAAGCCATGGATTGATGCTTGTTGGTGGTGGGGGAGTATAAACTTTTACCATTCTGTTTGGGAACTGCCTGTAATGCATGTAGTATGGAAGATATCGCCATCTCATAGTTGTTGCGTTGACAGTGAAAGTATGCCGCTCAAAATGTTATTCATCTCTATTTTAAAATCGAGCTCTGGCACCTCTACAAATCCCTGCTTCCCTCTACGAAGGGCCTATCTATTTACTTTTATGTTGAGTCATCACCTTCTTATTAAAAAGCACCCGCTGGAGAGCACAGTGTCATTTGTATTCATTACTATTGGTTTATATTGGGTATGACTTGACCGGATCTCTTTTACCATGAATTACAATGTTTAGTCAATCCTTGATCTTTAAAGGTGCTCTGCATTTATGTTTTGCGGTCTCGGAAAGGGCTAGCGAGATACCATTTTGTTATATCATATTATGATTTTTTTGAGAAAGACTTGTCATCCGAGTTTTATTATTATGGCTCGCTAGCTGATTATGCCATTGATATGAGTAATTGTGAGATCTAGGTGTTATTGTGAGTATGGTTAGTTCATAATACTTGCTGAAAACCTGAATGTTGGCTTTACATATTTACAACAACAAGAGCAAACAGACTTTGTAAAAGTTTTTCTTTATCACTTTCAGTTTATCAACTGAATTGCTTGAGGACAAGCAAAGGTTTAAGCTTGGGGGAGTTGATACGTCTCCAACGTATCTACTTTTCCAAACACTTTTGCCCTTGTTTTAGACTCTAACTTGCATGATTTGAATGAAACTAACCCGAACTGACGCTGTTTTCAGCAGAACTGCCATGGTGTTGTTTATTGTGCAGAAAACAAAAGTTCTCAGAATGACCTAAAAATCCATGGAGACAAGTTTTGGAAAATATAAAAAATACTAGCGAAAGAATCAAGGCCAGGGGCCCCACACCCTGACCACGAAGGTGGGGGCGCACCCTCCCCCCTGGGCGCGCCCCCTGTCTCGTGGGCCCCCTGCTACTCCACTGACCTCAACTCCAACTCCATATATTCCGTTTCATGGAGAAAAAAAATCAGAGAGAAAGTTTCATCGCGTTTTACGATACGGAGCCGCCGCCAAGCCCTAATCTCTCTCGGGAGGGCTGATCTGGAGTCCGTTTGGGGCTCCGGAGAGGGGGATTCATTGCCGTCGTCATCATCAACCATCCTCCATCACCAATTTCATGATGCTCACCGCCGTGTGTGAGTAATTCCATCGTAGGCTTGCTGGACAGTGATGGGTTGGATGTGATTTACCATGTAATCAAGTTAGTTTTGTTAGGGTTTGATCCCTAGTATCCACTATGTTCTGAGATTGATGTTGCTATGACTTTGATATGCTTAATGCTTGTCACTAGGGCCCGAGTGCCATGATTTCAGACCTGAACCTATTATGTTTTCATGAATATATGTGTGTTCTTGATCCTATCTTGCAAGTCTATAGTCACCTATTATGTGTTATGATCCGTGATGTCTACTACACAACCTTCTTCTTGTAGACGTTGTTGGGCCTGCAAGTGCACAGGTTTGTAGGATAGTAGCAAATTTCCCTCAAGTGGATGACCTAAGGTTTATCAATCCGTAGGAGGCATAGGATGAAGATGGTCTCTCTCAAACAACCCTGCAACCAAATAACAAAGAGTCTCTTGTGTCCCCAACACACCCAATACAATGGAAAATTGTATAGGTCCACTAGTTCGGCGAAGAGATGGTGATACAAGTGCAATATGGATGGTAGATAAAGGTATTTGTAATCTGAAATTATAAAAACAGCAAGGTAGCAAGCGACAAAAGTGAGCGTAAACGGTATTGCAATGATAGGAAACAAGGCCTAGGGTTCATACTTTCACTAGTGCAAGTTCTCTCAACAATAATAACATAGATAGATCATATAACAATCCTTCAACCTGCAACAAAGAGTCACTCCAAAGCCACTAATAGCGGAGACAAACGAAGAGATTATGGTAGGGTACGAAACCACCTCAAAGTTATCCTTTCTGTTCTATCTATACAAGAGTTCATAGTAAAATAACATGAAGCTATTCTTTCCGCTCAATCCATCATAGAGTTCATACTAGAATAACACCTTAAGACACAAATCAACCAAAACCCTAATGTCACCTAGATACTCCATTGTCACCTCAAGTATCCGTGGGCATGATTATACGATATGCATCACACAATCTCAGATTCATCTATTCAACCAACACAAAGTACTTCAAAGAGTGCCCCAAAGTTTCTATCGGAGAGTCAAGAACGTGTGCCAACCCCTATGCATAGGTTCATGGGTGGAACCCGGAAGTTGGTTAACAAAATATACATCAAGTGGCACATGATATCCCATTGTCACGACAGATAAGCACGGCAAGACATACATCAAGTGTTCTCATAAAAGACTCAATCCGATAAGATAACTTCAAAGGGGAAAACTCAATTCATCACAAGAGAGTAGAGGGGGAGAAACTGTTGGGGAACGTTGCAGAAAACAAAAATTTTTCCTACGGTTTCACCAAGATCCATCTATGAGTTCATCTAGCAACGAGTACTTAGATGCATCTATGTACCTTGTAGATCGCGAGCATAAGCGTTCAAAGAACGGGGATGATGTAGTCGAACACGACGTGATCCAAATCACCAGAGATCCTAGCACCGAACGGACGGCACCTCCGCGTTCAACACACGTACGGAACAGCCACGTCTCCTCCTTCTTGATCTAGCAAGGGGAGAGGAGAGGTTGAGGGAGATGGCACCAGCAGCATCACGACGGCGTGGTGTTGATGGAGCTGTAGTACTCCGGCAGAGCTTCGCCAAGCACTATGGAGGAGGAGGAGGTGTTGGAGAGGGAGAAGGAGGCAACCAAAGGCATGGGATGAAAGCCCTCCTTCCCCCACTATATATAGGATGGCCTGGGGGGGTGGCCGGCCCTAGGAGATCCAATCTCCTAGGGGGGAGGCGGCCAAGGGGGGTTTCCCTCCCCCCCAAGGCACCTAGGAGGTGCCTTCCCCTCCTAGGACTCTTCCCCCTTAAACCCTAGGCGCATGGGCCTATGTTGGGGCTGGTGCCCTTGGCCCATGCAGGCCAAGGCGCACCCCCTACAGCCCATGTGCCCCCCGGGGCAGGTGGCCCCACCCGGTGGGCCCCCGGGACCCTTCCGGTGGTCCCGGTACAATACCGATAACCCCGAAACTTGTCCCGATGCCCGAAACAGGACTTCCCATATATAAATCTTTACCTCCGGACCATTCCGGAACTCCTCGTGACGTCCGGGATCTCATCCGGGACTCGGAACAACATTCGGGTTACTGCATATACATATCCCTACAACCCTAGCGTCACCGAACCTTAAGTGTGTAGACCCTACGGGTTCGGGAGACATGTAGACATGACCGAGATCGCTCTCCGGTCAATAACCAACAGCGGGATCTGGATACCCATGTTGGCTCCCACATGCTCCACGATGATCTCATCGGATGAACCACGATGTCGAGGATTCAAACAACCCCACAATTCCCTTGTCAGTCGATATGTTACTTGCCCGAGATTTGATCGTCGGTATCCCAATACCTCGTTCAATCTCGTTACCGGCAAGTCACTTTACTCGTACTGTAATGCATGATCCCGTGACCAGACACTTGGTCACTTTGATCTCATTATGATGATGCATTACCGAGTGGGCCCAGTGATACCTCTCCGTTATACGGAGTGACAAATCCCAGTCTCGATCCATGTCAACCCAACAGACACTTTCGGAGATACCTGTAGTGCACCTTTATAGTCACCCAGTTACGTTGTGACGTTTGATACACCCAAAGCACTCCTACAGTATCCGGGAGTTCCACGATCTCATGGTCAAAGGAAAAGATACTTGACATTAGAAAAGCTCTAGCAAACGAACTATACGATCTTACGCTATGCTTAGGATTGGGTCTTGTCCATCACATCATTATCCTAATGATGTGATCCCGTTATCAATGACATCCAATGTCCATAGCCAGGAAACCATGACTATCTATTGATCAACGAGCTAGTCAACTAGAGGATTACTAGGGACATGTTGGTGTCTGTTATTCACACATGTATTACGATTTCCGGATAATACAATTATAGCATGAATAAAGACAATTATCATGGACAAAGAAATATAATAATAATGCTTTTATTATTGCCTCTAGGGCATATTTCCAACAGTCTCCCACTTGCACTAGAGTCAATAATCTAGTTACATTGTGATGAATCGAACACCCATGGAATTCTGGTGTTGATCATGTTTTGCTCTAGGGAGAGGTTTAGTCAACGGATCCGCTACATTCAGGTCCGTATGTACTTTACAAATCTCTATGTCTCCATCTTGAACATTTTCACGAATGGAGTTGAAGCGACGCTTGATGTGCCTTGTCTTCTTGTGAAACCTGGGCTCCTTGGCAAGTGCAATAGCTCCAGTGTTGTCACAGAAGAGCTTGATCGGCCCCGACGCATTGGGTATGACTCCTAGGTCGGTGATGAACTCCTTCACCCATATTGCTTCATGTGTTGCCTCCGAGGCTGCCATGTACTCTGCTTCACATGTAGATCCCGCCACGACGCTCTGCTTGCAACTGCACCAGCTTACTGCCCCACCATTCAAAATATACACGTATCCGGTTTGTGACTTAGAGTCATCCAGATCTGTGTCGAAGCTAGCGTCGATGTAACCCTTTACGACGAGCTCTTCGTCACCTCCATAAACGAGAAACATTTCCTTAGTCCTTTTCATGCACTTCAGGATATTCTTGACCGCTGTCCAGTGTTCCTTGCCGGGATTACTTTGGTACCTTCCTACCAAACTTACGGCAAGGTTTACATCAGGTCTGGTACACAGCATGGCATACATAATAGAACCTATGGCTGAGGCATAGGGGATGACACTCATCTCTTCTATATCTTCTGCCGTGGTCGGACATTGAGCTGAGCTCAATTTCACACCTTGCAAAACAGGCAAGAACCCTTTCTTGGACTGATCCATTTTGAACTTCTTCAAAATCTTATCAAGATATGTGCTTTGTGAAAGACCTATGAGGCGTCTCGATCTATCCCTATAGATCTTGATGCCTAATATATAAGCAGCTTCTCCAAGGTCCTTCATTGAAAAACTCTTATTCAAGTAGGCCTTAATGCTGTCCAAAAGTTCTATATCATTTCCCATCAAAAGTATGTCATCTACATATAGTATGAGAAATGCTATAGAGCTCCCACTCACTTTCTTGTAAACACAGGCTTCTCCATAAGTCTGTGTGAACCCAAACGCTTTGATCATCTCATCAAAATGAATGTTCGAACTCTGAGATGCTTGCACCAGCCCATAAATCGAGCGTTGGAGCTTGCACACCTTGTCAGCATTCTTAGGATTGACAAAACCTTCCGGCTGCATCATATACAATTCTTCCTTAAGGAAACCATTAAGGAATGTCGGTTTGACGTCCATTTGCCAAATTTCATAATCATAAAATGCGGCAATTGCTAACATGATTCGGACGGACTTCAGCTTCGCTACCGGTGAGAAAGTCTCATCGTAGTCAACCCCTTGAACTTGTCGATAACCCTTAGCGACAAGCCGAGCTTTATAGATGGTCACATTACCATCCGCGTCTGTCTTCTTCTTAAAGATCCATTTATTTTCTATGGCTCGCCGTTCAACAGGCAAGTCAGTCAAAGTCCATACTTCATTTTCGTACATGGATCCTATCTCGGATTTCATGGCTTCTAGCCATTTGTCGGAATCCGGGCCCGCCATCGCTTCTTCATAGTTCGAAGGTTCACTGTTGTCTAACAACATGATTTCCAAGACAGGGTTGCCGTACCACTCTGGTGTGGAACGTGTCCTTGTGGACCTTCGAATTTCAGTAGGAGCTTGATCAGAAGTATCTTGATCATCATCATTAACTTCCTCTCTAGTCGGTGCAGGCACCTCAAGAACATTTTCTTGAGTTGCGCCATTTTCCGGTTCAAGAGGTAATACTTCATCAAGCTCTACTTTCCTCCCACTTACTTCTTTCGAGAGAAACTCTTTCTCCAGAAAGGACCCATTCTTGGCAACAAAGATCTTGCCTTCGGATCTGAGGTAGAAGATATACCCAATAGTTTCTTTAGGGTATCCTATGAAGATGCATTTTTCCGATTTGGGTTCGAGCTTTTCAGGTTGAAGTTTCCTGACATAAGCATCGCATCCCCAAACTTTTAGAAACGACAGCTTAGGTTTCTTCCCAGACCATAATTCATACGGTGTCGTCTCAACGGATTTCGACAGTGCCCTATTTAAAGTGAATGCGGCAGTCTCTAAAGCATAGCCCCAAAAAGATAGTGGTAAATCGTCAAGAGACATCATAGATCGCACCATATCTAATAGAGTGCGATTATGACGTTCGGACACACCATTACGCTGAGGTGTTCCAGGCGGCGTGAGTTGTGAAACTATTCCACATTTTCTTAAGTGTGTACCAAACTCGTGACTCAAGTATTCTCCTCCATGATCCGATCGTAGAAACTTGATTTTCCTGTCACGTTGATTCTCAACTTCACTCTGAAATTCCTTGAACTTTTCAAAGGTCTCAGACTTGTGTTTCATTAAGTAGACATACCCATATCTAGTCAAGTCATCAGTGAGGGTGAGAACATAACGATAGCCACCGCGAGCCTCAACACCCATTGGACCGCACACATCAGTATGTATGATTTCCAATAAGTTGGTTGCTCGCTCCATTGTTCCTGAGAATGGAGTCTTGGTCATTTTACCCATGAGGCATGGTTCGCACGTGTCAAATGATTCATAATCAAGAGACTCTAAAAGTCCATCAGCATGGAGCTTCTTCATGCGTTTGACACCTATGTGACCAAGGCGGCAGTGCCACAAGTATGTGGGACTATCACTATCAATCTTACATCTTTTGGTACTTACACTATGAATATGTGTAGCATTACGCTCGAGATTCATAAAGAATAAACCATTCACCATCGGAGCATGACCATAAAACATATCTCTCATATAAATAGAACAACCATTATTCTCGGATTTAAATGAGTAGCCATCTCGAATTAAACGAGATCCTGATACAATGTTCAAGCTCAAACTTGGCACTAAATAACGATTATTGAGGTTCAAAACTAATCCCGTAGGTAAATGTAGAGGTAGCGTGCCGACGGCGATCACATCGACCTTGGAACCATTCCCGACGCGCATCGTCACCTCGTCCTTCGCCAGTCTCCGTTTATTCCGCAGCTCCTGCTGTGTGTTACAAATATGAGCAACGGCACCGGTATCAAATACCCAGGAGTCACTACGATTACTGGTAAGGTACACATCAATTACATGTATATCAAATATACCTTTGGTTTTGCCGGCCTTCTTGTCCGCTAAGTATTTGGGGCAGTTTCGCTTCCAGTGACCACTTTCCTTGCAATAAAAGCACTCAGTCTCGAGCTTGGGTCCATTCTTTGGCTTCTTCCCGGCAGCTTGTTTGCTGGGCGCGGCAACTACCTTGCCGTCCTTCTTGAAGTTCTTTTTACCCTTGCCCTACTTGAACTTAGTGGTTTTATTGACCATCAACACTTGATGTTCCTTCTTGACTTCTACCTCTGCTGATTTCAGCATAGCAAATACTTCAGGAATGGTCTTCTCCATCCCCTGCATATTGAAGTTCATCACAAAGCTCTTGTAGCTCGGTGGAAGCGACTGGAGGATTCCGTTAGTGACCGCATCATCCGGGAGATTAACTCCCAGCTGAGTCAAGCGGTTATGTAACCCAGACATAGTGAGTATGTGCTCACTGACAGAACTATTTTCCTCCATCTTACAGCTGAAGAATTTGTCGGAGACTTCATATCTCTCGACCCGGGCATGAGCTTGGAAAACCATTTTCAGCTCTTCGAACATCTCATATGCTCCATGTCTCTCAAAACGCTTTTGGAGCCCCGGCTCTAGGCTGTAAAGCATGCCGCACTGAATGAGGGAGTAGTCATCGGTACGTGCCTGCCAAGCGTTCATAACGTCTTGTTCTGCAGGGAGAACAGGTGCGTCACCCAGCGGTGCTTGTAGGACATAATCTTTCTTGGCAGCTATGAGGATGATCCTCAGGTTCCGGACCCAGTCCGTGTAGTTGCTGCCATCGTCTTTCAGCTTAGTTTTCTCTAGGAACGCGTTGAAGTTGAGGACTACATTGGCCATTTGATCTACAAGACATATTGTAAAATATTTAGACTAAGTTCATGATAATTAAGTTCATCTAATCAAATTATAATGAACTCCCACTTAGATAGACATCCCTTTAGTCATCTAAGTGTTACACGATCCGAGTCGACTAGGCCGTGTCCGATCATCACATGAGACGGACTAGTCATCGTCGGTGAACATTCTCATGTTGATCGTATCTTCCATACGACTCGTGTTCGACCTTTCGGTCTCCGTGTTCCGAGGCCATGTCTGTGCATGCTAGGCTCGTCAAGTTAACCCTAAGTGTTTTCGCTGTGTAAAACTGTCTTACACCCGTTGTATGTGAACGTAAGAATCCATCACACCCGATCATCACGTGGTGCTTAGAAGCGACGAACTGTAGCAACGGTGCACAGTTAGGGGAGAACACTTCTTGAAATTTTGTAAGGGATCATCTTATTTACTACCATCGTTCTAAGTAAACAAGATGCATAAATCATAATAAACATCACATGCAATTATATAAAGTAGTGACATGATATGGCCAATACCATATAGCTCCTTTGATCTTCATCTTCGGGGCTCCATGATCATCTTGTCACCGGCATGACACCATGATCTCCATCATCATGATCTCCATCATTGTGTCTTCATGAAGTTGTCACGCCAACGACTACTTCTACTTCTATGACTAATGCGTTTAGTAATAAAGTAAAGTAGTTTACATGGCGTTCTTCAATGACACGCAGGTCATACAAAAAATAAAGACAACTCCTATGGCTCCTGCCGGTTGTCATACTCATCGACATGCAAGTCGTGATTCCTATTACAATAGCATGAACATCTCATACATGACATATAGATCATTCATCATTCATCACAACTTTGGCCATATCATATCACAAAGCACTTGCTGCAAAAACAAGTTAGACGTTCTCTAATTGTTGTTGCAAGTTTTACGTGGCTGAAGTAGGGTTCTAGCAAGAACGTTTTCTTACCTACGTGAAAGCCACAACGTGATTTGTCAACTTCTATTTACCCTTCATAAGGACCCTTTTCATCGAATCCGCTCCAACTAAAGTGGGAGAGACAGACACCCGCCAGCCACCTTATGCAACTAGTGCATGTTAGTCGGTGGAACCGGTCTCACGTAAGCGTACGTGTAAGGTTGGTCCGGGCCGCTTCATCCCACAATACCGCTAAAGCAAGATAAGACTAGTAGTGGAAAGAAAGTTGACAAATCTACGCCCACAACAAATTGTGTTCTACTCGTGCAAGAAGAACTACGCATAGACCTAGCTCATGATGCCACTGTTGGGGAACGTTGCAGAAAACAAAAAAAATTCCTACGGTTTCACCAAGATCCATCTATGAGTTCATCTAGCAACGAGTACTTAGATGCATCTACGTACCTTGTAGATCGCGAGCGGAAGCGTTCAAAGAACGGGGATGATGTAGTTGAACACGACGTGATCCAAATCACCGGAGATCCTAGCACCGAACGGACGGCACCTCCGCGTTCAACACACGTACGGAACAGCCACGTCTCCTCCTTCTTGATCCAGCAAGGGGAGAGGAGAGGTTGAGGGAGATGGCACCAGCAGCAGCACGACGGCGTGGTGTTGATGGAGCTGTAGTACTCCGGTAGAGCTTCGCCAAGCACTATGGAGGAGGAGGAGGTGTTGGAGAGGGAGAAGGAGGCAACCAAAGGCATGGGATGAAAGCCCTCCTTCCCCCACTATATATAGGAGGGCCCAGGGGGGGGTGGCCGGCCCTAGGAGATCCAATCTCCTAGGGGGGGCGGCGGCCAAGGGGGGTTTCCCTCCCCCCCAAGGCACCTAGGAGGTGCCTTCCCCTCCTAGGACTCTTCCCCCTTAAACCCTAGGCGCATGGGCCTATGTTGGGGCTGGTGCCCTTGGCCCATGCAGGCCAAGGCGCACCCCCTACAGCCCATGTGGCCCCCCGGGGCAGGTGGCCCCACCCGGTGGGCCCCCGGGACCCTTCCGGTGGTCCCGGTACAATACCGATAACCCCGAAACTTGTCCCGATGCCCGAAATAGGACTTCCCATATATAAATCTTTACCTTCGGACCATTCCGGAACTCCTCGTGACGTCCGGGATCTCATCCGGGACTCCGAACAACATTCGGGTTACTGCATATACATATCCCTACAACCCTAGCGTCACCGAACCTTAAGTGTGTAGACCCTACGGGTTCGGGAGACATGTAGACATGACCGAGATCGCTCTCCGGTCAATAACCAACAGCGGGATCTGGATACCCATGTTGGCTCCCACATGCTCCACGATGATCTCATTGGATGAACCACGATGTCGAGGATTCAAACAACCCCGTATACAATTCCCTTTGTCAATCGATATGTTACTTGCCCGAGATTCGATCGTCGGTATCCCAATACCTCGTTCAATCTTGTTACTGGCAAGTCACTTTACTCATACCGTAATGCATGATCCCGTGACCAGACACTTGGTCACTTTGAGCTCATTATGATGATGCATTACCGAGTGGGCCCAGTGATACCTCTCCGTTATACGGAGTGACAAATCCCAGTCTCGATCCATGTCAACCCAACAGACACTTTCGGAGATACCTGTAGTGCACCTTTATAGTCACCCAGTTACGTTGTGACGTTTGATACACCCAAAGCACTCCTACGGTATCCGGGAGTTACACGATCTCATGGTCAAAGGAAAAGATACTTGACATTAGAAAAGCTCTAGCAAACGAACTATACGATCTTACGCTATCCTTAGGATTGGGTCTTGTCCATCACATCATTATCCTAATGATGTGATCCCGTTATCAATGACATCCAATGTCCATAGCCAGGAAACCATGACTATCTATTGATCAACGAGCTAGTCAACTAGAGGCTTACTAGGGACATGTTGGTGTCTGTTATTCACACATGTATTACGATTTCCGGATAATACAATTATAGCACGAATAAAGACAATTATCATGGACAAAGAAATATAATAATAATGCTTTTATTATTGCCTCTATGGCATATTTCCAACAGAAACATCATAAGATCCAACTATAATAGCAAAGCTCAGGATACATCAAGATCGTGCCATAGAGGGAACACGGGAGAGAAATCAAGAGAGAGAGATCAAACACATAGCTACTGGTACATACCCTCAGCCTTGAGGGTGAACTACTCCCTCCTCGTCATGGATAGCGCCGGGATGAAGAAGATGGCCACCGGTGAAGGATCCCCCCTCCGGCAGGGTGCCGGGAAGGGCTCCCGAGAGGTTTTTTGTGGCTACAGAGGCTTGCAGCGGCGGAACTCCTGATCTATCTTGATATTCGATGGTTTTAGGGTACGTAGGCTTATATAGGCGAAAGAAGTCGGTCGGGAGGTGCTCGAGGGGCCCACGAGACAGGGGGCGCGCCCAGTAGGGGGGGGGGGCGCCCTCCTATCTTGTGGCCTCCTCGAGGCTCTTCTGACGTGAACTCCAAGTCTCCTGGGTGAATATTGGGATAAATATTGGGTTGTCTCCCAACAAGCACTTTTCTTTAATGCCTTTCTAGCTAGGCATGATGATGACAATGATGCTCACATACAAGATAAGAATTGAAACATAAAGAGAGAATCATGAAGTATATGACTAGCACATTTAAGCCTAACCCTTTTCCTATGCATAGGGATTTTGTGAGCAAACAACTTATGGGAACAATAATCAATTAGCATAGGAAGGTAAAACATGCATAGCTTAAAAAATTAAGCACCTAGGGAGGAAACTTGATATTATTGCCATTCCTAATAGCATATATTCCTCCCTCATAATAATTTTCGGTAGCATCATGAATGAATTCAACAATATAACCAGCACCTAAAGCATTCTTTTCATGATCTACAAGCATAGAAAATTTACTATTCTCAACAAAATAATTATCATGTGAGGCATAATCCAATTGAAAACTAAAATCATGATGAAAACTTTCATGGTTATCACTATTCTTAATAGCATACAAGTCATCACAATAATCATAATAGATAGCAACTTTGTTTTCATAATCAATTGGAACCTCTTTCGAAATAGTGGAATCATCACTAAATAAAGTTGACACTCTTCCAAATCCACTTTCATATTCATCACAATAAGATTCAACATCCTCCAAAATAGTGGGATCACTACTTCCTAAAGTTGACACTCTTCCAAACCCACTTTCATCAATATAATCATCATAAGTAGGAGGCATGCTATCATGAAAATAAATTTGCTCATCAAAACTTGCGGGACAAAAAATATCATCCTCATCAAACATAGCATCCCCAAGCTTGTGGCTTTGCATATCATTAGCATCATGGATATTCAAGGAATTCATGCTAACAACATTGCAATCATGCTCCTCATTCACATATTTCATGCCAAGCATTCTATGTAATTCTTCTTCTAGCACTTGAGCACAATTTTCCTTTCCATCATTCTCACGAAAGATATTAAAAAGATGAAGCGTATGAGACAAACTCAATTCCATTTTTTTGTAGTTTTCTTTTATAAACTAAACTAGTGATAAAACAAGAAACAAAAAGATTCGATTGCAAGATCTAAAGATATACCTTCAAGCACTCACCTCGCCAGAAAAGAGCTTAGTTGACGGGGTGTGAGTACCGTTTACCTAGCCTCCCCGGCAACGGCGCCAGAAAAGAGCTTGATGTCTACTACACAACCTTCTTCTTGTAGACGTTGTTGGGCCTTCAAGTGCACAGGTTTGTAGGACAGTAGCAAATTTCCCTCAAGTGGATGACCTAAGGTTTATCAATCCGTAGGAGGCGTAGGATGAAGATGGCCTCTCTCAAACAACCCTGCAACCAAATAACAAAGAGTCTCTTGTGTCCCCAACACACCCAATACAATGGTAGATTGTATAGGTGCACTAGTTCGGCGAAGAGATGGTGATACAAGTGCAATATGGATGGTAGATAAAGGTATTTGTAATCTGAAATTATAAAAACAGCAAGGTAGCAAGCGACAAAAGTGAGCGTAAACGGTATTGCAATGATAGGAAACAAGGCCTAGGGTTCATACTTTCACTAGTGCAAGTTCTCTCATCAATAATAACATAGATAAATCATATAACAATCCTTAAAGATGCAACAAAGAGTCACTCCAAAGCCACTAATAGCGGAGAACAAACGAAGAGATTATGGTAGGGTGCGAAACCACCTCAAAGTTATCCTTTCTGTTCTATCTATTCAAGAGTTCATAGTAAAATAACATGAAGCTATTGTTTCCGCTCAATCCATCATAGAGTTCATACTAGAATAACACCTTAAGACACAAATCAACCAAAACCCTAATGTCACCTAGATACTCCATTGTCACCTCAAGTATCCATGGGCATGATTATACGATATGCATCACACAATCTCAGATTCATCTATTCAACCAACACAAAGTACTTCAAAGAGTGCCCCAAAGTTTCTACCGGAGAGTCAAGAACGTGTGCCAACCCCTATGCATAGGTTCATGGGTGGAACCCGCAAGTTGGTCACCAAAACATACATCAAGTGGCACATGACATCCCATTGTCACCACAGATAAGCACGGCAAGACATACATCAAGTGTTCTCATAAAAGACTCAATCCGATAAGATAACTTCAAAGGGGAAAACTCAATTCATCATTAGAGAGTAGAGGGGGAGAAACATCATAAGATCCAACTATAATAGCAAAGCTCGGGATACATCAAGATCGTGCCATAGAGGGAACACGAGAGAGAAATCGAGAGAGAGAGAGATCAAACACATAGCTACTGGTACATACCCTCAGCCTCGAGGGTTAACTACTCCCTCCTCGTCATGGATAGCGCCGGGATGAAGAAGATGGCCACCGGTGAAGGATCCCCCTCCGGCAGGGTGCCGGGAAGGGCTCCCGAGAGGTTTTTGGTGGCTACAGAGGCTTGCGGCGGCGGAACTCCCGATCTATCTTGATATTCGATGGTTTTAGGGTACGTAGGCTTATATAGGCGAAAGAAGTCGGTCGGGAGGTGCTTGA
The DNA here is from genome assembly GCF_002162155.2 of Triticum dicoccoides. Taxonomy (NCBI): domain Eukaryota; kingdom Viridiplantae; phylum Streptophyta; class Magnoliopsida; order Poales; family Poaceae; genus Triticum; species Triticum dicoccoides. The sequence goes on from NC_041389.1 coordinate 281,861,740, forward strand.
GGGGCCCACGAGACAGGGGGCGCGCCCAGTAGGGGGGGGGGGCGCCCTCCTATCTCGTGGCCTCCTCGAGGCTCTTCTGACGTGAACTCCAAGTCTCCTGGGTGATATTCTTTCCAAAAATAATGCCGCCGAAGGTTTCATTCCGTTTGGACTCCGTTTGATATTCCTTTTCTTCGAAATACTGAAACATGCAATAAAACAGCAATATGGGCTGGGCTTCCGGTTAATAGGTTAGTCCCAAAGTAATATAAAGTGTATAATAAAGCCCATAGTCATTCAAAACGGATAATATAATAGCATGGAACAATCAAAAATTATAGATACGTTGGAGACGTATCAATCCGACAACCCCGAAGTGACAATAATCGGGATACTTCTCAGTGATGACCATAGTTTGAGGAGTTCATGTATTCACTATGTGTTAATGCTTTGGTGCGGTAATCTCTTAAAAGGAGGCCTTAATATCCCTTAGTTTCCACTAGGACCCCGCTGCCACGGGAGTGTAGGACAAAAGATGTCATGCAAGTTCTTTTCCATAAGCACGTATGACTATATTCGGAATACATGGCTACATTACATTGATGAATTGGAGCTAGTTCTGTGTCACCCTATGTTATAGCTATTACATGAGGAATCACATCTGACATAATTATCCATCACTGATCCAATGCCTACGAGCTATTCACATATTGAGTTTCGCTTATTTACTTTTCCGTTGCTACTGTTACAACTACTACAAAACTATTATCTTTACTTTTGCCACTGTTACCTTTATTATCATACTACTTTGCTACTAAATACTTTGCTGCAGATACTAAGTTATCCAGGTGTGGTTGAATTGACAACTCAACTGCTAATACTTAATAATATTCTTTGGCTCCCCTTGTGTCGAATCAATAAATTTGGGTTGAATACTCTACCCTCGAAAGCTGTTGCGATCCCCTATACTTGTGGGTTACAACGATGGAACAAATTAGGCAGTGGGCCGCCCCGGGGATTGGGGTGACCCGAGCGACGTGGCGTCGGCGAGGGGCACGGGCAGCGAGCGGCCGCGGTGAGGAGTGATGTCTACTACGCAACCTTCTTCTTGTAGACGTTGTTGGGCCTCCAAGTGCGGAGGTTTGTAGGACAGTAGCAAATTTCCCTCAAGTGGATGACCTAAGGTTTATCAATCCATGGGAGGCGTAGGATGAAGATGGTCTCTCTCAAACAACCCTGCAACCAAATAACAAAGAGTCTCTTGTGTCCCCAACACGCCCAATACAATGGCAAATTGTATAGGTGCACTAGTTCGGCAAAGAGATGATGATACAAGTGCAATATGGATAGTAGATATAGGTTTTTGTAATCTGAAAATATAAAAACAGCAAGGTAACTAATGATAAAAGTGAGTGTAAACGGTATTGCAATGGTAGGAAACGAGGCCTAGGGTTCATACTTTCACTAGTGCAAGTTCTCTCAACAATAATAATATAATTGGATCATATAACTATCCCTCAACATGCAACAAAGAGTCACTCCAAAGCCACTAATAGCGGAGAACAAACGAAGAGATTATGGTAGGGTACGAAACCACCTCAAAGTTATCCTTTCTGCTCGATCTATTCAAGAGTCTGTAGTAAAATAACATGAAGCTATTCTTTCCGTTCAATCTATCATAGAGTTCATACTAGAATAACACCTTAAGACACAAATCAACCAAAACCCTAATGTCACCTAGATACTCCATTGTCACCTCAAGTATCCATGGGCATGATTATACAATATGCATCACACAATCTCAGATTCATCCATTCAACCAACACAAAGTATTTCAAAGAGTGCCCCAAAGTTTCTACCAGAGAGTCAAGACGAAAATGTGTGCCAACCCCTATGCATAGGTTCATGGGCAGAACCTGTAAGTTGATCACCAAAACATACATCAACATCATGTGATATCCCATTGTCACCACAGATAAGCACAACAAGACATACATCAAGTGTTTTCAAATCCTTAAAGACTCAATCCGATAAGATAACTTCAAAGGGAAAACTCAATCCATTACAAGAGAGTAGAGGGGGGAGAAACATCATAAGATCCAACTATAATAGCAAAGCTCGCGATACATCAAGATCGTATCACCTCAAGAACACGAGAGAGAGAGAGAGATCAAACACATAGCTACTGGTACATACCCTCAGCCCCGAGGGTGAACTACTCACTCCTCGTCATGGAGAGCGCCGGGATGATGAAGATGGCCACCGGTGAGGGATCCCCCCTCCGGCAGGGTGCCAGAATGGGCTCCCGAGAGGTTTTTGGTGGCTACAGAGGCTTGCGGCGGCGGAACTCTCGATCTATTGTTGTCTTCCGAAGGTTTTAGGGTATATGGACTTATATAGGCGAAAGAAGTCGGTCAGGGGAGCCACGAGGGGCCCACGAGGGTGGAGGGCGCGCCCCCTACCTCGTGGCCTCCTCGAAGCTTCCCTGACTTCAGATCCATGTCTCTTGGATCACGTTCGTTCAAAAAATCACGCCCCCGAAGGTTTCATTTCGTTTGGACTCCGTTTGATATTCCTTTTCTTCGAAACACTGAAGTAGGCAAGAAAACAACAATATGGGCTGGGCCTCCGGTTAATAGGTTAGTCCCAAAAATAATATAAAAGTGTATAATAAAGCCCATAAACATCCAAAACAGATAATATAATAGCATGAATGCTTCATAAATTATAGATACGTTGGAGACGTATCAAGGAGCCGCGAGACAGGGGCTGCGGTGGTGGGGAACAGAGGAGGGGAGCGAACGAGGATTAGGGCAAACTGACCCGAACCGCACCCCGCGCTATATATGTGCCCTAGAAAACCCCAGACAACTGGTGCCTAGGCCAGGGGAAAAATTAACGGAAGACTGGATAGACCGAACGACCGGCCTGAGGGCAACAAAAGGCTTTTTATGGACGACCGGAGTTCTACGGACGTCTGGTGCCTGGGCCAGGAAAATTAACGAAAGACCGGATAGACCAGACGACCGGAAGGGGGAAAACAGAAGGCTTTTTACGGACTTCTGGACAGTACCGGACGACCGACACACAGGAAGTTTTTCTGTAAAAGATAATGGAGATGATGACAAAGGTAGGAAATGATGATGACAATGATGATCTAACCCATGTGTAAGGGTACTAACGATGATTTCAGTATGGAGTAAGAAGAATTAGTATAGTGTCAAGTAGTGAGTATCCTATTTCAATGAAACAACAACAACAAACATAGATCACACCGATATAACCCATGTTTGAGTATACGCGACATGGCACCGCAAGAATTTGAACTTTGGGTGCATAATCACTACTCCATCATTGTAAGGCACCGTAGTTAGAATAACATCATAGCTTTGAGAGTGTTTGTTCTATTTATGCATCGCATAGGGTGAGAGTACTCATGAGTTGAGTGTCCCCCCTAAATATATGCCTACATCAATACAAGACATTAAGTTCATGCATGAATGGGTACTATATTTCACATAATATTGTCAAGCTCCAAGATACCAAGTTCACGCCTAAGTCGACAAAACCTTGCTTCATCCAATGGCTTGGTGAAAATATCTGCAAGTTGCATATCTGTTCCAACATGAGCAATGTCAATATCACCCTTCTCCACATGATTTCTCAAGAAGTGATACCTAATATCAATGTGCTTGGTGCGGGTATGATCCTTGGGGTTCAGCAATATTGATGGCACTTTCATTATCACATAGAAGAGGCACATGTCTATAGGTGATACCGTAATCCTTCAAAGTTTGACTCACCCATAGTAATTGAGTTGCACAACTGGCGGTTGCAATGTATTCAACTTCTGCGATAGAGAGGGCAATACAATTTTGTTTCTTCGAGGACCAACTTACCAAGGAGCGTCCAAGAAACTGACATGTGTCAGAGGTGGACTTATGATCCACTTTGTCTCCAGCCCAATCCGCATCCATGTACCCAATGAGATCAAACTTAGCATCCTTGGGGTACCATAGACCCAACTTTGAGGTGTGAGCAAGGTATCTAAGAATATGCTTAACCGCCTTATGATGACTTTCCCTAGGGGAAGCTTGAAATCTAGCACACATGCATACACTAAACATGATGTCTGGTCTAGATGCACAAAGATAGAGCAATGAACCAATCATAGAGCGGTAAATAGATGGGTCGAACGGAATACCATTTGTGTCTTCAGTGAGTGCAATTTTGGTTGGCATGGGTGTCTTACATGGACTAGCATCTGACATGCCAAACTTCTCTAGGATATCCTTGAGGTATTTTGCTTGAGACATGAAAATTCCTTCTTGAAATTGTTGAATTTGAAATCCGAGGAAGAACTTCAAATCCGCATTGAGTGACATTTCAAAATTCTTGGTCATGGAAGCCGCAAACTTCTTGCACAAATGAATGTTAGGAGAACCAAAAATAATATCATCTACATAGATTTGACATAAGATCAAATCACCCTTGTCCCTCTTAGTAAAAAGAGTGGGATCGATCACCCCTCTCACAAAACCATCATCGAGTAAAAACTTCTTAAGATGATCATACCAAGCACGAGGTGCTTGTTTGAGGCCATACAAAGCCTTATGAAGTTTATACACATAGTCTTTGTGATCGGGATCAACGAACCTAGGTGGTTGTGATACATATACTTCTTCTTGTAGAGGACCGTTAAGGAAAGCATTCTTCACATCCATTTGATGTAATGTAAAACCATTGAAAGCAGCATAAGCAAGTAAGATGCGAATGGATTCAAGACGGGCAATGGGGGCAAAGGTCTCACCAAAGTCCAAACCTTCAACTTGTGAGTACCCTTGTGCCACTAACCTTGCCTTGTTACGGATGATTACACCATTCTCATCTTGCTTGTTCTTGAAAATCCATTTTGTTCCAATGACGTTGTGCTCGGTAGTTGGCCTCTTGCCTAATGACCACACTTGGTTGCGTTCAAAACTGTTCAACTCTTCTTGCATAGCAACGAGCCAATCGTTGTCCATCAATGCCTCTTGTACCTTGAGAGGCTCAACACTTCCGATATGCCGGTGAGAATTTTGTCAACATCAACATGATCGGCCACATGAGGCATGATGGATGTAAGAGTTTCACGAGGTTCAACTTCATGTCCATCATCCACGTCCTCAACATATGGATCCTTAACGTGTGGTGGAAGATCTTCTTCATCTTGCATTTGTTGAGGTTCATCGTCAATGATTGCACTTTCTTGTTCTTGCCCGTGAGGATGATCTTGTTCTTGATGATTATCATGAAGTGGAACTTGATCATCATCTTGTACTTGGTCTACGGGCATTGGTTGAGCAATAGGAGCTTGTGGTGGTATGGGTGTTGAAGTAGTTTGATGATGCGTGAAGCTTCCATCTTATTCTTCTTCATCATGAGGTTCTTGATCCATTGGAAGAAGTGCACCAACACCCATGGTCAAAATATCTTGAGAGGAATCTTCTTCACCTACATCCCTTAGATCAACTTTCTCCCCATGGGAGCCATTAAATTCATCAAACACCACGTCACAAGTTTCTGCAACACATCCATTTGATTTGTTGTAGACTCTATAGGCGTGATAGTTTGATCCATAGCCAACAAATATGCCCTCAATGGTTTTGGATTGAAATTTTCCTAACCGTTCTCTTTTGTTGAGAATGAAACATTTGCACCCAAATACACGAAAGTACTTGACATTCGGCTTGTTCCCTGTTAGGAGCTCATATGGAGTCTTTTCCAATATAGTGTGGAGGAAGAGTCGGTTTGATGCATGGCATGCGGTGTTGATGGCCTCGGCCCAAAAACTATGTGGCGACCTGTATTCATCCAACATGGACCTTGCCATCTCCACAAGTGTGCGGTTCTTCCTTTCTGCTACACCATTTTGTTGGGGAGTGTATGGAGCTGAATATTGATGCTCAATCCCTTCATCACTAAGAAACTCTTCCAAGGTGTAGTTCTTGAACTCAGAGCCATTATCACTTCGTATTGCCAAGATTTCTTTGTCAAACTTGCGTTGTGCTTGCTTGGCAAAATAAATGAAGGTGGTCTTCGTCTCGTCCTTGGATTTGAGGAAGAAGACCCATGTATATCTTGAGTAATCATCAACAATGACAAGTCCATACTTTTTCCCACCAAGTCTATCCCATGAAGGAGGCCCAAAAAATCCACATGAAGGAGCTCCAAAGGCCTTGAAGTAGACACAATATTCTTGGTGGGTGCTTTGATTGATGTTGCTTCCCGGCTATGAATGCACTACAAACACGATCTTTCTCAAAAGAGACATTGGTTAGTCCAAGGATGTGATTACCTTTTAAGAGATCCTGAAGACTTCTCATGCCGACATGGGCTAGCCGGCGATGCCATAGCCACCCCTTGTCAGCCTTGGCCATTAGACAAGTTGCATGGAATGTGCTCTCTTTCGAGAAATCAATCGTGTAAAGGTTGCCATCCAACTCTCCAACAAAGGCCACTTCGAGAGTATCTCTCTTAAAGACTTTCACATCCGTTAGTCCAAAGAGTGTATCATAACCAACAGAAGCCAATTGGCGAACAGAAAGCAAATGGTATTTAAGGGATTGGACAAGCATGCCATTTGTAAGAGACATGTCATTTGTGATAGCCACCATGCCCAACCCGAGTACCTGTCCTTTTGATCCTCCACCAAACATAATGCTCATAAATGGTTGAATAGCTTCCATGAAATCGTAGAGCAATTTGCTATCTCCGGTCATATGATTGGTACATCCACTATCAATCACCCATTTTACTCCACCGGAGAAGATAACCTACACACAATTATTACTTGGTTAGAGGCACCCATTTTGCAATGGGACCTCTCAAGTTAGTCACAAGGGTCTTAGGGACCCAAATAGCATAAAACCGAAATGCATTTCTAGGACCAACAAAGTTTGCATAAACTTCTCCATCCTTAGTCTTACGAAGTACATAGGATGGAGGCATGAACTCTTTTGGCTTGTTGAGAGTGGGCATGCACCTTGTGGCCTTCCCACTAACAACCTTACCTTTCTCCTTGTGCCCTTCTTGTACAAATGTTTCTTTTAGAGGGGTGGTGCATTTTTGAGCGGACGTCTTCTTCTTGCTTGTGCTTGGGTCAAACCCGAGTCCCTCTTTGGCAAACACCTCATTGTGTTGGCTCAATACCTCATTAAGGTTATTTTGCCCTTGAGCACATGTCATGAGACCTTTCTCGATTTGAGCCTTGAGAAAGCGATTCTCCTCAAGAAAATATGCTAGATCACTACTAGAGTTAGTAGTACAAGCATCAACATTGATAATAGGAGAAGAATAAGCATTGGCTAGAGTTTCAAGATAAGTAAGCTTGAGCGTCTCAAAACTCTTTGTAAGAAGGGCGAGCTCTTCTTCCTTAGCCTTGAGACACACGGATAGGAGCTCACAATCCTTAGAGAGAGAAGCATAAATTTCACAAGCTTACTTTTATCATTCATCAACTCTTCGCAAGAGTCAATAGCCTTTTACAAGGAGGCACTATCTTTAGTATGAACATCAATGTTTGCACCAATTTTCAAGCATAGTTCATCATTTCGTGCTTCCTTATATTGGACTTTCCACTCAAGGATTTCATATTTTTCCTTTTCCTCGGTGACGAGGGTTTCGAGTTCCTTAATGGTGATGGTGTGCTTACTCACTGATGTCTACTACACAACCTTCTTCTTGTAGGCGTTGTTGGGCCTGCAAGTGCACATGTTTGTAGGACAGTAGCAAATTTCCCTCAAGTGGATGACCTAAGGTTTATCAATCCGTAGGAGTCGTAGGATGAAGATGGTCTCTCTCAAACAACCCTGCAACCAAATAACAAAGAGTCTCTTGTGTCCCCAACACACCCAGTACATGGGTAAATTGTATAGGTGCACTAGTTCGGCAAAGAGATGGTGATACAAGTGCAAAATAGATAGTAGATAAAGGTTTTTGTAATCTGAAATTATAAAAACAGCAAGGTAGCAAGCGATAAAAGTGAGCATAAACGGTATTGCAATAATAGGAAACAAGGCCTAAGGTTCATACTTTCACTAGGGCAAGTTCTCTCAACAATAATAACATAGATAGATCATATAACAATCCCTCAACATGCAACAAAGAGTCACTCCAAAGCAACTAATAGCGGAGAACAAACAAAGAGATTATGGTAGGGTACGAAACCACCTCAAAGTTATTCTTTCGGATCAATCTATTCAAGAGTTCGTACTAGAATAACACCTTAAGACACAAATCAACCAAAACCCTAATGTCACCTAGATACTCCATTGTCACCTCAAGTATCCGTGGGCATGATTATACAATATGCATCACACAATCTCAGATTCATCTATTCAACCAACACAAAGTACTTCAAAGAGTGCCCCAAAGTTTCTACCGGAGAGTCAAGAACGTGTGCCAACCCCTATGCATAGGTTCATGGGCAGAACCCACAAGTTGGTCACCAAAACATACATCAAGTGGCACATGATATCCCATTGTCACCACAGATAAGCACGACAAGACATACATCAAGTGTTCTCATAAAAGACTCAATCCGATAAGATAACTTCAAAGGGAAAACTCAATTCATCACAAGAGAGTAGAGGGAGAGAAACATCATAAGATCCAACTACAATAGCAAAGCTCGAGATACATCAAGATCGTGCCATAGAGAGAACACGAGAGAGAGAGAGAGATCAAACACATAGCTACTGGTACATACCCTCAGCCTCGAGGGTGAACTGCTCCCTCCTCGTCATGGATAACGCCGGGATGATGAAGATGGCCACCGGTGAAGGATCCCCCCTCCGGCAGGGTGCCGGGAAGGGCTCCCGAGAGGTTTCTGGTGGCTACAGAGGCTTGCGGCTGCGGAACTCCCGATCTATATTGATATTCGATGTTTTTAGGGTACGTAGGCTTATATAGGCGAAAGAAGTCGGTCAGGAGGTGCTCGAGGGGCCCATGAGACAGGGGGGCGCGCCCTCCTATCTCGTGGCCTCCTCGAGGGTCTTCTGACGTGAACTCCAAGTCTCCTGGATGATATTCTTCCAAAAAATCACGATGCCGAAGGTTTCATTCCGTTTGGACTCCGTTTGATATTCCTTTTCTTCGAAATACTGAAACAGGCAATAAAACAACAATATGGGCTGGGCCTCCGGTTAGTAGGTTAGTCCCAAAAATGACATGAATGTGTAAAGTAAAGCCCATAAACATCCAAAAAGGGTAATATAATAGCATGGAACAATCAAAAATTATAGATACGTTGGAGACGTATCAAGCATCCCCAAGCTTAATTCCTGCTCGTCCTCGAGTAGGTAAATGATAAAAACAAAATTTTTGATGTGGAATGCTACCTAGCATAATTCTCAATGTCATTTTATTTATTGTGGCATGAATGTTCAGATCCAAATGATTCAAGATAAAAGCTTACAAAACATAAAAATAATAATGCTTCAAAGCATACTAACAAATAATCATGTCCTATCAAAATAGCATAGCCAAAGAAAGCTTATCCCTACAAAATCATATAGTTAGGCCATGCTTCATTTTCATTACACAAAATACTCCCATCATGCACAACCTCGATGACGAGCCGAGCAATTGTTTCATACTTTTTAACGCGCTTCAGCTTTTTTCAACTCTTACGCGATACATGAGCGTAAGCCATGGACATAGCACTATGGTGGTAAATGGTGGTGGTTGTGAGGACAAAAGGAGGGAGAAGATAGTATCACATCAACTAGGCGTATCAACGGGCTATGGAGATGCCCATCAATAGATATCAATGTGAGTGAGTAGGGATTGCCATGCAACGGATGCACTAGAGCTATAAATATATGAAAGCTCAACAAAAAGAACTAAGTGGGTGTGCATCCAACTCGCTTGATCATGAAGACCTAGGGCATTTTTGAGGAAGCCCATCATTGGAATATACAAGCCAAGTTCTATAATTAAAAATTCCCACTAGTATATGAAAGTGACAACATAGGAGACTCTCTATCATGAAGATCATGGTGCTACTTTGAAGCACAAGTGTGGAAAAAGAGATACTAGCATTGTCCCTTCTCTCTTTTTCTCTCATTTTATTATATTTTTTTCTTTTCTCCCTTTTTTTTCTTTGGCCTTTCCCTTTTTTTGGCCTTTCTCTTTTTCTTTCTTTTTTTTCTTTTTTTTAAGTCTGAAGTCTCATCCCGACTTGTGGGGGAATCGTAGTCTTCATCATCCTTTCCTCACCGAGACAATGCTCTAATAATTAAGATCATCACACTTTTATGGATTTACAACTCAAGAATTACAACTCAAAGCTAGAACAAGATATGACTCTATATGAATGCCTCCGGCGGTGTACCGGGATATGCAATGAATCAAGAGCGACATGTATGAAAATTATGAAGGTGGCCTTGCCACAAATACGATGTCAACTACATGATCATGCAAAAAGCAATATGACAATGATGGAACGTGTCATAATAAACGGAACGGTGGAAAGTTGCATGGCAATATATCTCGGAATGGCTATGGAAATGCCATAATAGGTAGGTATGGTGGCTGTTTTGAGGAAGGTAAATAATGGGTTCAAAACCGGCAAAAGTTGCGCGGTAATAAGAGATGCTAGCAAAGTGGAAGGATGAGTGTGCGTATATCCATGGACTCACATTAGTCATAAAGAACTCATATACTTATTGCAAAAGTCTAATTAGCCCTCGAGGCAAAGTACTACTACGCATGCCCCAAGAGGGATAGATTGGTAGGAAAAGACCATCGCTCGTCCCCGACTGCCACTCATAAGGAAGACAATCAAAAGAGTACCTAATGCAACAAATTTGTCACACAACTTTTACCATACGTGCATGCTACGGGACTTGCCAACTTCAACAAAAGTATTTCTCAATTTCATAATTACCCACTAGCATGACTCTAACATTACTACCTTTATATCTCAAAATAATTATCAAGCAACATATTGATCATAGCATCCAATTCACTTCCTATGATAGTTTTCAATCAAATTACATGTTGTTTAAGACTCTCAAAATAATATAAGTGAAGCATGAGAGTCTAGCAATTTCTTCAAAATATAACCACCGCCGTGCTCTAAAAGATATAAGTGAAGCACTAGAGTAAACGACAAACTACTCCGAAAGATATAAGTGAAGTTCAATGAGTAGTCAAATAATTGTGCAACTATGTGAAGACTCTCTAATATTTAAGAATTTCAGATCTTGGTATTGTATTCAAGCAGCAAGCAAAACAAAATAAAATGACAATGCAAGGATAGCACAACTCATGTGAAGAAGCAAAAACTTAGGCTCAACCGATACTAACCGATAGTTGTTGAAGAAGAAAGGTGGGATGCCTACCTGTGCATCCCCAAGCTTAGATGCTTGAGACTTCTTGAAATATTATCTTGGGGTGCCTTGCGCATCCCCAAGCTTGAGCTTTTATGTCTCCTTAATTCCTCTCATATCATGGTTTCTCTTTTTATCAAAAGCTTCATCCACAACAAACTCAACAAGAACTCGTGAGATGGGTTAGTATAAACCAATGCAAAACCTTATCATTTTCTACTGTAAAAAATCACTAAAATTATTATTTAATATTGAATACTAAATGCCTCTGCATATTTAATACTCCTATCCTCAAATAGAATCATTAAACAAGCAAACATGTGCAAACAATGCAAACATAACAGCAATCTGCGAAAACAGTACAGTCTGTAAAGAATGCAAGAGTATCAATACTTCCCTAACTCCAAAAATTATAAGAAAAATACTACGCCGGAGAAGATTTATCAGAGCTCAATATTCAAAAGTATTCAACATTATACCATTCTCTGACTTTTCTAGGGAATTTTTGCAACAGCGGTAAACTTTCTATTTTCAAACAGCAACATGTATACTAGCAAAATAAGCATGGTAAAGGCTATCCTTGACATTCTTATTGAAACTAAAGATGCAAAACATTATTCTAACTAAAATCAAGCAAAAACTAACAAAAGAAATTGGCCCTCCAAGCAAAACACACATCATGTGGCGAATAAAAATATAGCTCCAAGTAAAGTTACCGATGAACGAAGACGAAAGAGGAAATGCCTTACGGGGCATCCCCAAGCTTAGTTGCTTGGTTGTCCTTGAATATTACCTTGGGGTGCCTTGGGCATCCCCAAGCTTGGGCTCTTACCACTCCTTATTCCATAGTCCATCGAATCTTTATCCAAAATTTGAAAACTTCAACCACACAAAACTCAAAACAAAACTCGTAAGCTCCGTTAGTATAAGAAAATAAATCACCACTTTAAGGTACTGTAATGAACTCATTCTTTATTCATGTTGGTGTTAAACCTACTGTATTCTAACTTCTCTATGGTTCATACCCTTACATACTAGCCATAGATTCATCAAAATAAGCAAACAACACAATGAAAACAGAATCTGTCAAAAACAGAACAGTCTGTAGTAATCTGTATCAAACGTATACTTATGGAACACACAAAATTATGAAATAAATTGGTGGACCTGAGGAATTTGTCCATTAATCATCTTCAAAAAGAATCAACCTAAAATCAGTCTCAAGTAAAAAATGGCAGCTAATCTCGTGAGCGCTAAAGTTTCTGTTTTTCACAGCAAGATCATAAAGACTTCACCCAAGTCTTCCCAAAGGTCCTACTTGGCACTTTATTGAAATAAAAGCTATAAAACATGATTAATACAGTAGCATAATCATGTGGACACACAAAAACAGTAAAGGTAAATATTGGGTTGTCTCCCAACAAGAGCTTTTCTTTAATGCCTTTCTAGCTAGGCATGATGATGGCAATGATGCTCACATAAAAGATAAGAATTGAAACATAATGGGAGCATCATAAAGCATATGACTAGCACATTTAAGCGTAACCCACTTCCTATGCATAGGGATTTTGTGAGCAAACAACTTATGGGAACAATAATCATCTAGCATAGGAAGGTAAAACAAGCATAGCTTCAAAAATTGAAGCACATAGAGAGGAAACTTGACATTATTGCAACTCCTACAAGCATATGTTCCTCCCTCATAATAATTTTAAGTAGCATCATGAATTAATCCAACAATATAACCAGCACCTAAAGCATTCTTTTCATGATCTACTAGCATAGAAAATTTACTACTCTCCACATAAGCAAAATTCTTCTCATTCGGAATAGTGAGAGTATCATAAGAGACTTGAACACTAAAAAATGTTTCCACATTAAAAGAGTAATGTTCAGAAAAAGGGTAATCATAATCATGACAAGATTTGTAAATATAATCATCACTACTTTTTATATCATAAGTTTCATCACAATAATCATCATAAGTAGCAACATTGTTCTCATCATAATCGATTGAAACCTCTCCCAAGATAGTGGAATCACTAAATAAAGTTGACACTCTTCCAAATCCACTTTCATATTCATCACAATAAAATTCAACATCCTCCAAAATAGTGGGATCACTACTTCCTAAAGTTGAAACTCTTCCAAACCCACTTTCATCAATATAATCATCATAAATAGGAGACATGCTTTCATCATAATAAATATTCTCATCAAAACTTGGGGGACAAAAAATATCATATTCATCAAACATAGCTTCCCCAAGCTTGTGGCTTTTCATATCATTAGCATCATGGATATTCAAGGAATTCATACTAACAACATTGCAATCATGCTCATCATTCACATATTTCATGCCAAGCATTCTATGTAATTCTTCTTCTAGCAATTGAGCACACAATTTTCCTTTTCATCATACTCACGGAAGATATTAAAAAGACGAAGCGTATGAGACAAACTCAACTCCATTTTTTTGGTAGTTTTCTTTTATAAAATAAACTAGTGATAAAACAAACTCAACTACACAATCTTCTTCTTGTAGACGTTGTTGGGCCTGCAAGTGCACAGGTTTGTACGACAGTAGCAAATTTCCCTCAAGTGGATGACCTAAGGTTTATCAATCCGTAGGAGGCGTAGGATGAAGATGGTCTCTCTCAAACAACCCTGCAACCAAATAACAAAGAGTCTCTTGTGTCCCCAACACACCCAATACAAGGGTAAATTGTATAGGTGCACTAGTTCGGCGAAGAGATGGTGATACAAGTGCAAAATAGATAGTAGATAAAGGTTTTTGTAATCTGAAATTATAAAAACAGCAAGGTAGCAAGCGATAAAAGTGAGCGTAAACGGTATTGCAATGATAGGAAACAAGGCCTAAGGTTCATACTTTCACTAGTGCAAGTTCTCTCAACAATAATAACATAGATAGATCATATAACAATCCCTCAACATGCAACAAAGAGTCACTCCAAAGCAACTAATAGCGGAGAACAAACAAAGAGATTATGGTAGGGTACGAAACCACCTCAAAGTTATTCTTTCGGATCAATCTATTCAAGAGTTCGTACTAGAATAACACCTTAAGACACAAATCAACCAAAACCCTAATGTCACCTAGATACTCCATTGTCACCTCAAGTATCCGTGGGCATGATTATACGATATGCATCACACAATCTCAGATTCATCTATTCAACCAACACAAAGTACTTCAAAGAGTGCCCCAAAGTTTCTACCGGAGAGTCAAGAACGTGTGCCAACCCCTATGCATAGGTTCATGGGCAGAACCCGCAAGTTGGTCACCAAAACATACATCAAGTGGCACATGATATCCCATTGTCACCACAGATAAGCACGGCAAGACATACATCAAGTGTTCTCATAAAAGACTCAATCCGATAAGATAACTTCAAAGGGAAAACTCAATTCATCATAAGAGAGTAGAGGGAGAGAAACATCATAAGATCCAACTACAATAGCAAAGCTCGGGATACATCAAGATCGTGCCATAGAGGGAACACGAGAGAGAACACGAGAGAGAGAGAGAGATCAAACACATAGCTACTGGTACATACCCTCAGCCTCGAGGGTTAACTACTCCCTCCTTGTCATGAATAGCGTCGGGATGATGAAGATGGCCACCGGTGAAGGATCCCCCCTCCGGTAGGGTGCCGGGAAGGGCTCCCGAGAGGTTTCTGGTCGCTATAGAGGCTTGCGGCGGCGGAACTCCCGATCTATATTGATATTCAATGTTTTTAGGTTACGTAGACTTATATAGGCGAAAGAAGTCAGTCGGGAGGTGCTCGAGGGGCCCACGAGACAGGGGGGCGCGCCCAGTAGGGGGGCGCCCTCCTATCTCGTGGCCTCCTCGAGGGTCTTCTGACGTGAACTCCAAGTCTCCTGGATGATATTTTTCCAAAAAATCACGATGCCGAAGGTTTCATTCCGTTTGGACTCCGTTTGATATTCCTTTTATTCGAAATACTGAAACATGCAATAAAACAGCAATATGGGCTGGGCCTCCGGTTAGTAGGTTAGTCCCAAAAATGATATAAATGTGTAAAGTAAAGCCCATAAACATCCAAAAAGGGTAATATAATAGCATGGAACAATAAAAAATTATAGATACGTTGGAGACGTATCACTCACCATCTCCATAAGCATACAAAACATAGTGAGCTTCTTTCCTTTGAGGGAGCACATGAACTTATTTAGTTTAGCAAGCATAGGATCATCTATATCATCATCCTGATAACTATCCTCCGCATCAAGATACTCATCACTAGAAGTAGGAGGAGTGAAAAGAGGAGGGTTAATTTGATCATGGAGTTACCTTGACCTTGTCAGGAGAGCTTTGGTCCTCTCCATCTTCCACCACGCCCTTTGTCATTAGGCATTTGTGAGCGTTGCCCTTGTAGTCCTTCATATAGTTGTAGGTGACAACATCACCACTCTTGTTGACTAGTCTCAACGTGTTTTGAGAATCTTGAGCAACTCCGGCAACACCACTAACATCATCCGGATCAGATTCTTAATGAGCAATCATTGCTTTCCCATCTTTGTTCTTGAGCTTGGAGTTCAAAGGATTTGGCAACTTCTTCTTGGGAAAGGTCTTGGGAAACCTTGGTTTATCTTCTCTCTTCTCATAAGGGCACTCGTTGGAGAAGTGTTTGGTTTCTTCACAATTGTAGCATTTCCTCACTTTCTTCTTCTGGAATCTTCCCTTGAATTTTCCTGCGCTAAACTTCTTGATAAAGAGAGAAATGTCTTCATATGACGGGCTCTCATCTGAATCAATCTCATCACCATCCTCCTCCTCCTCATCTTCTTCTTCTTCACTTTGCTCTTCTTCACATACATGCTTGGCCATCAATGCAAGATTGATCTTTGATGTTGAGGTACCATGCATGGCAAGATGCTTTGTGGCATTTGCCTTTGACTCTTAAAATTGTTGGAAAGTAGATATGATGTCACCTGAAGTCATTTCCTTGAATCCATGGTGTTTTCTTATGCCCCACACCATTTGGTGATGATATGGAGCAAGAGCATGAAGCAATTTATCCACAAGAAATCGCTTGGTCAAGTTAAATCCATCTTGAGTCTTGTCACATTCACATGACTCAATGTTGGCGGTGAGAGTCATGAGACGCTCAAGTAGTTTCTTGGGAGATTCACCTTTCTCCATACAATTTTTTTGTGGTTGACCCTTGGCAATTTCATGCAAGCCGGAGAGTGGAGGTGCTGGTCTTGGTTCTCACAATGGTATCCCATAATTCCTTGGTACTTGTGATATGTATGTATGGTCTCCTTTTCTTGTCGGTCATACCTCTTCTTATGCACATGGTTGCTGTGTCATTGAGATTCTTGTCATATACCTCTCTTGGAGTAAGATTCTTCGGGTCAACAGCTTGGTAGCCATACTCCAAGATCTCCAACATCTCATCATTTCCATATCAAAGATGATCCTGCATAGCAACTCTCCACAAAGCAAAATCGGTAGTTTCATCAAGTAAAGGAGGTTTGCCTTGAGGGTTATACTTAGGTTTCTCTATTTGAGGTCTTTCATAAAGCCAAGGAACATTGGAGGGGAGGTTGTTGGCCAAGTGAAGGAGTAGGCATAGCTGGCCTCGAGGCCACACCACTAGAAAGTGGTGCAAGCATCGTGGTTAGTGTAGCTAACCTCATTTGGACCAAGGCCTCAAGAGAGGCATCATGCTCCTCCTTTTGCTTAGCAAGAGGTCGTTCCAGATCCTCTGAAGTGAAGGACTTGGCTTCCGTGGAAGCCGCACCCGTATTCTTCGGATCTGCAACAAGGGGAGTCCCATCAGGGTTCATCTCGCTCTAGGGCGGTTAAGCCACAAGAATAGAGCACGAGGCTCTGATACCAATTAAAAGGGATCGAGATGGACCTAGAGGGGGGTGAATAGGTACAATTACAAATTTTAATTATTACTTAGCAATTTTAGGCAATAGTGTGGAATATGAAAGTGAGCCTAACAATTGCAAGAAAGAGCTAAGAAAGATAAACAAATAACCCAAGTATGTAAGTAAGCAAGCACAATATGGTATAAGTAAGTGCTAAGAGACAAGTAACCACAAGTAGAGAGTTAGGGTTAGGAATAACCGCAACCCCGGGAGACGAGGATGTATGCCGATGTTCACTTCCTTGGAGGGAAGCTACGTCACCGTTAGAGAGGTGGATGTTATCACGACGGCACACCAACGCCACGAAGGCTCACCCTATTCTCCTTTTGAGACAACACCACGGAGGCGTTTCTCAACCACTAGAGGTAGACTTTGGGGTGGTCTCCAAACCCTCACAAACTTTTCCGGGGGTAATCACAATGGTCGATTCCTCTCCGAAACACTCCTACCGCCTAGGAGTCTCCAACCTCCAAGAGTAACAAGAACGATGGGAAAAGCTCAAGAACTTGCTCAAATCACGAATTCCTTTGGTGAGAAGAATGGGAGGGAGTGGATCTATCACTTGATTGGAGAACTTCTCTCAAATGTTCCCAAATCCCTTAGGGATCTAGGATTTGGTGTAGGGAATCAAGAGAGGGAGTGAGATGTGTTCTTGGAAGGCTCAAAGTGAATGGTCAACCTTATCCCGTGTGGGGAAGAAGGCTATATATAGTGGACGTGGAAAAGTAATCGTATGAGCCATTTAAGTGCACTGTAGAGGTCGGACGTCCGGACAGGACCGGATGTCCGGTGGCATAGATAGGTCCGGACGTCCGACAACCATCGGCCGTCCGGTCGCTGGAGATCCACAGGCCACGAAACAGCACACAGCCATCGGACGTCTGGAACGTGCCGGTCGCCTGGGGACCGGATGTCCGGAGAAGACCGGAAATCCGTAAATAATGTTCTGTTGAGAAAGTGTTGGACCTCCGGAGGAAAACAGACGTTCGGAGACCGGACGTCCGGAGAAGCTCGGATATCCATAAAAATCGTTCTGTGAAGAAACACCGGACGACCGTGAAGAGCTGGAAGTCCGGGCAGCTGCGAGGGATCGGACGTCCGGTGAAAAAAGGAGTTGGTGGGTTTTGAGCAACTCTTTCACTAGATCCAACGATCCCCTCTTAATAGTGCGGGATCCCTATACTCAAGAAACAAAGCCGTAAAGAAAGAAAAGCTAAAGCTATTTTCTTGTAACTCCGATCTTGAATGATATGCATTTGTCCCTAGTTATGATCCACATACGCCCTTGAGACTTAATCCTGAGATACACTTGATAAAAATGATTAGTCCCTTGTATGCATGTTGTCATCAACATCAAAATAAGATTAAGGACATGATTGCACTTCCGGCTCTGCTTATGATGTGTGCTACATGGTTGTGTTGGAGTGTGCTGGTAACCTTACCAACTAGCAAAAGAGGTTACCACACACTAGGCGTTGCATACAACCAAACACCATGCCTTGGGTTTGTCCACTAACATGCAGGCAACCAAACACCAGGCAGTGTGGTTCTGTCCATGTAGGCAAGAGGGCATGCAGGCAACCAAACAACATGCAGATGATGCATTTGAGGCTGCATTTACATACAGGCCCGACCCTGATGGGGGGGCAGGGGGGCGGCCGCCCCGGGCCCCCGAAACAGAGGGGCCCCCACGTATGTGTGTTCTCTGTATCAGGCCCATGAGGAAAAATGATTCTAGGCAAATTTTGATGCAACAGACCTGTACATGCGAACATTACATGCGGTAAATCAGCGATTCCCTAAATTGGTGGAACTTCCGCTTCCCTCGCATAGGTCCGCGCATGATGATATGAGCGATATCACGCACGACTCCTCAAGTCCCGCAAGTCCATGTGCGACCCCGCCGCCGACACAGCCTCCTCCCGCAGATCCCTCCCCCGATGGTTCCTCCTCCAATGGCGGATCGAGTAATTTCATGTTCATCACCATGCAAAGGAGTAACAATACCACCGGCCCTGGCAGGCAGAAACTACAGATTGATCAGGTTAGCATCTTCCTGATGCATCATCCAACAAAGCTAGATAGATTGATATGTGATTTATTAGTGGCAGAATTAGGAGATAGTGAATTAGCGAGAAGACTAGGATGCCCGTCTGACTAATTTTTGAATGGCAATCCTTCTGACTAATTAATCTGGTTGTGTTGGATATCGATGAAAGACGAGGGTAGAGGATGTGTAGAATCTATGGAACAATGATGATAGCCAAGCTTAAATTAATTGGAGGATTCATGGTCGATTCAATATTATTAGATGGCAAAATTAATTTTTAATGTTGCAAATTATAAAGTTATTCCAGCTATGCGGGGGAGCTCAAATTATTTTTGTTTGCCAAACTATGATGAAATATACAATGGATGAAACTTCCCTGTCAAAATCTTAACAAAAGTGAGAAATAATTAATATAACAATATATAATTAGATCCTGGAACTAGGTCGCAAGCTGGTTTTGCACCCCATGATAAAAAAAGAGCAATTTATGTTTAAAAAATTATCTTTTTTTGAGTTGATTTTTAAAAAATTAGCTAAGCATGCACATAATGATTATAATTTTGGATAATAAAGGACCCCAAGTTTTATTTTCGCCCTGGGCCCCCGAAATCTCAGGACCGGCCCTGTTTACATAGCCAGGCTGGGTGAAAAAGGTACGCAACGCAGGTAGTGTAACGCGCGGCAATCAAACACGCCCAAGATGCACTGGACTGTATATATCTTTTTTTTGCGGGGTAGGACTGCATATATCATGCTAGTACAAGCAATCTTATTTTAACTGAAAGACGCAGACAGTGGCTTTGATCTAGCCCATGTTCAGAAAGGCTTCACGCATGGCTCGGTACCTGGGTTTCAGCCTCTCCACTGGCGGCGGGTGATCCTTCACCGGCGGCGAGTCCAAGAATCGGCCCATCCACGCCGACAGAGACGGGAACCTCTCCTCGGTGACCAGCCTCACGCCGATGATCTCCTCGTACATCGGGACCACGTATGCCATCGCGCCCAGCGACAGGTCGACGAGCCCGACGCTCTCCCCGGCGAAGAACTCCTTGCCGCCGACGGCGAGCAAGTCCTCCAGGACCTGCAGCTGCTCCACGGCGGCCCCCAGCGCGGCCTCCTGCCCCTCGCCTGGCGCCGCCGTGAACCACTTCCAGATCGGCGGCGAGAGCTGCATGCAATATATTGCTCAGAGTCGGATCATATCGTCTGCGACGAACTAACCGACTTGGATCGAACTTGGGAACAGAAGAAAACCGCTGCGCTGACCTTGTCATGCACGAACCTCACCCAGAAGCGGGCCATGGCGCGCTGGTAGGGGTCGTCAGGGAGGATGCGGCCGCCGCGGTGGCTCCACGCCTCATCAACGAACTCGACGATGACGTCGGACTCCGCCACCGGTCTGCCGCGGTAGAGCAGCACGGGGACCTTCTTGTGCACGGGGTTGTGCTCCAGGAGGTCGCTGCTCTTGTTCCTCAGGTCCTCCTCCACGTACTCGTACTCCACGCCCTTGATGCTCAGCGCCCATCTCACCTTGAGCGCGTAGGGGCTCGCCCACATGCCGAAAAGCTTCACCTTCTCCGGCCCCTCCTCTTGATGATCATCCATGGCGGCGATGGCTATCTAGTATTCTAATGATCCGTTTGGCCAGTTTGCTGGATTTGTAGTGTTTTCTTGTGGCGGAGATATTTTGATGGCTCCAGTGTTTGATTAGTCAGGTCCGGTGGCTTGACTTCCGACTGAGCAGTCTGGACGATCGACGTTGCTTCCTTCGTTTTCACAGTTAATGAAAGGCCCAGCCAATTCAAACATGAAGACCTGCAATACCAGATCACCGTATTTTTTTTTGGCCATGCTTCAGCCGACAGATCTTTTCAAAAAATCTGCCGCCTCGACGGCCGTTAGATGTGACGCATCACCGTCTTCAGCACTGTAACAAATGTAGTATTGCAGAGCTCTAGCTCTTTGCAATAGAGCTCATGTTGCAGAAACCATTTGCAATATGGGTGATGTTGCAAAAGGAATTCGGCTTCACATTTTTGCAACATGGGTGTTCTTGTGGAAGGAAATTTTGCAGCACAAATGATCTTGCCGAAAAAATTGCAATGGAGATGATGTTGCAGAAACGCCGCCGTCGTTCGCCGTCGCCCCTTGCAACCCGGTCGTCGCAATTACAACAGGGAGGCGACCGGTGATGGTCAAAAACGTCATGGAGGAGGTCGGCGGCGGCCGTGCCGAGCTCAGGCGCACCGCACGGCCGACGGTAGTAGTGGAGGCGGGCGGCTGAGGCGGTGACCACGACCGACCCTAGCTGCAATAACGCACCGCAACGGCTGACGGCCATGGTGGAGGCGAGCGGCAGAAGGACGGCGGACGATGGAGGTCCCCAGCAATGGAGAAGAGGAGGTCGGCCATGGTGGCAGCTGGAGTTCATGGTTGGCTGCAAAGACGAGAAGAAGAGAGGTGGAGGAGGCAGGTAACAGGGTGCAATGATGGACGCGGGGCTCGCCGGCGACGGCTCTCCCAGCGATCGGCCGGATGGAATCAGGCGATGAGGTATCGAGGGAAACGTTGTGTTGACATTGTTTAGTGTCTGATAGACCTGTATTACGTCTGATAGACATGTATTGCAAGAATTGCAACAAGGGCCGTATTGCAGAAGTTAGCCTATGGTGTGGGTTGCTAAGTATCGTCTGATCAAACGGTTGTGGAGGTGGTGCAGGGGGCTGGACGCACGCGGTATTATCAGTCGGGTGGAACATAGCGTTTCTGCTTTTTTATAGTTATTACTTCCTCCAATTCGTATTAATTGATGGTATTTTAGTATAAATACACTAAAACAACGTCAATTAATATGAATTGAAGAGAGTAATATATTAATTCAAACCTATTCACTCGATATATAAAACTCCCCCTGTAAACTACTCCCTCCATTTCAAAATATAGTGCGCTCGCGCTTCTTGAGGTCTAACTTTGACCATAAATTTAACCAATGAGACCGACTGCAGCAGGAGAAAAAATTATATAACTGAAAACTTCTTTTGAATAAAATACGAATTAACTGGTATAACTTTTGCTCCCGCCGCAGTCGGTCTCGTTGGTTAAATTTATGGTCAAAGTTAAAGCACGGGGATAGAGGAAGCACTATATTTTGGAACGGAGGGAGTAATATAAGAGTAAACGCCTCACTTCTTTTGGGGTAATGTTGGAGATAATCATAAATACCATTTGGCCAATTGGGGGCTGATTTCTCAAAGGAAAGAATGGGGTGGTTTGGGTGTCCCTAATCTTAAGGAGTTCAATATGTCTTTCTGCATGGAGTAAACGTTTTTTTGATGATAGAGAGAGTGATTGGAAAAAAATTCTTAGATTTAAGTACAATGTGGATAAACCAAATATCCTTTGGTCCAGAACTGGGGTGGGCTCTCCTTTTTGGAAGAGTATCACTTCGGCATTTTCTGCTGCTAATTTTTTTTATAAGTGGATCCCTGGGAATGGGAGGAATGTATCCTTTTGGCATGACACCTGGATGGTGATTATTCACTTAAAACCAGGTTCTGGGATTTGTTTGTTATCTGTCAGCAACAAGATGCCTCGGTGGCCCAGGTTTGGGATGGATGAAGATACTTTACGTTCCTGGGAGGAAATGCTAAATCTGGTTAGAGGGTTCTCTCTGTCTAATGCTGCTGATAAGCCTGTGTGGACCTTAGAAAGTAGAGGTGTTTACTTGTGAAATCTCTTTACAAAATGATCAATTTTTGGGGAATGGTTTTTGTTTGGAAAGATTACATCTGGAGAATTAAAGTTCCACCTAATATTCATGTTTTTCTTTGGTTAATGGTGCATAACAAGAGCTTAACTAGGGATAATTTATCAAAACGTCAGTATGTGGAGGATTTGACCTGTGTCTTCTGTAATGAACTTGAAAGTATTCATCATCTATTCTTTGACTGTGTGGTGGCCCGACAAGTTTGGCCGGTGATAGCTGAGTGTGTTGAGATTCCTATACCTGAATCATTCAAGTCTTTTATTCCTTTTTGGAAGAAGAAAAAAAATGCTATGATGCAATCAACTTGATCTCTACTACTACCTTGTGGAGCTTATGGTTGCTTCGGAATGAATTTGTTTTCCAAAGGAAAAGTTGGCGAAGTATCAGGTGTGTGCTGGATTTGGTGGGAAGACATATTCGCCAATGGAAAATCCTGTGTGTGGACTCCCAAGCTGCGCTACTCCTTCGTTGCTTGAGGCTGCTCGACCATCATCGCGGGGAACTGCTTAGAATCGCTTGGTGGATGGATGGCTCCAGGAGAGTCATGTAACGGAGCTGCTAGATCATCTTTGTATCTCTGTTGCTTCTCTCCGTTGGGGCCATAGACTCGTTTGTAGTTTTTCTTCCAAGGGGGAGGTGTTTTGAGACTGTTAGCTATTCTCTCCTGTAATAATTCTGCTACAGATGCGTTCTAGCTGGAGCCAAGAGCTGTTAACAGTCTGCTACGATTGCCTTTGCTTTTTTAATAAAAAATTGAGGCAGGGGGCAATCCCTTTCATTTAAAAAAACTAATATAAGAGTATTTAGATCACTATTTTAGTGCTTTAAATGTTCTTATATTAGTTTACGGAGGGAGTACAGTTCTAGAATTTTATCCTTCAGCTTCTTCAGTTTCATTTCGGAAAAAAAAAAAAAGCTTCAGGCTCTTGCATGGCTGATCGATTTTATTGTTTTTCTGATCAGAGTCATGGCTGCCGATTAATGAAATCAAATCTACAGTGTTCGCACCACGTTTAGGACTGCATGGTCGGCCCACAAAGATCATTTCCGAAGTGTTGTTCAGCATTAATCAAATCCAACCTCCAGTAACAAACAATGGTACAATGGGGGTCGTATGCGGTTTTTTTCCTGTCCTTATTTCTTCACTTGTAGGATTATCTCTTGAGGATCATTATCTTTACACCACGCACAACCATGGGTCGAGCCTTACACCAGTTTGTCACGAGAATTCCACATCACATCTCGTCTCGAGGTTCTTTGGTGGTTGATGACGGCGAGCACTCAGCCTCAACTGCCAAATCCTTGACGACTCGTCGGCATGGATCACCAAATGCATCATTCGAAACACTGATTGCACATTCGTTGTTGCCCACACACGCCTGGAAACGAGGAAAATAATAATAGTATTATGACATCTGGTAGATATTCAGATTAGTGTAATGACGCCTGGAAACACTGATTTGCTTCAAGTTAGTGAACAAAGTTCATGCATCTGTTCCTTATCTAACAGACTGAATAAATAAAATAAATAAACATATAGTGTAATCACCGACTTGCTCGGAGTCTCTTCTCATTTTCGGGATCAAGTTTAGCCTTGCGTTGTACAGAAACCACGGCAAATTAACCCCTCCAAATCTTTTATTTTCTTCTTTATTAAGAATTTTGCAAACACTGATTGATGCACATGAGCGTGGGAAACTAAAAAGGTGCTTTCACATTCGTCCATTAGAATTTTGCTAACACTTTTTATGATTGATGCACATAAGCGTGTGAAATTAAAAAGGTGCTCTCGCATTCGTCCATTTAGAATCAGAAGAAATTTACTAGGTTAGCAGTCGTGACTTGTCAGCTTACCTCTGATACCAAGGCAAGAGTACTCGAAGCATGGCACTTTCCTTCGGAGAAGTTCTGGCAACCACCTGATGGAGTTCCGTAGCTCGCAAATGTAATCTTAGTGATCAAATGCCCATCATCGCACCGTAAGCGCAGTTCTGGTGCTATAGTATCAACCAAGACACGACCACTGGTAAGGCGTGACCAAGCAGAAAGGGGAGGATAATAGCTTTCTGATATCCTCGAGCAGATTGTTTTGGTATAATGAACCTCCAGTGATATCTTTGAAGGGTCACCCCCTGTTTCTTCAAACAATACCAGAAGATTGTCCGACTCCTGCAGCCATTCTCGTGGTATGTGGTACCTGATTGGAAATAACAAGGTTTGAGAATATAAAAAATGGTTATGTCAAAGTAAAAGGCTAGTTTTCCAAACAAAAAAACACACTGAAATAAAAAAATACACATTAATCTTATCAAATGAATGCAATCATAAGAATTTAGAGTAGACTAATCACATTCCATCAGTAGGGGCTATGGAAGGATCTACTACTTGTACAAGCCTAATCACTGTAAGCAGATAAAATAAACGATGATGTTCTTCTCTGTTGAGAGGGTCGCCCCATTATGTACTCCCTCCGTCTGGAAATACTTGTCATCAAAATGGATAAAAGGGGATGTATCTAGATGTGTTTTAGTTCTAGATACATCTCTTTTTATCCATTTTGATGACAAGTATTTTCGGACGGAGGGAGTAGTAGATAAAATAACCAGCTTGTGGAGCAGTAACTCTTCAATTGACTCCCAGGAGACCTTGGGCGCCACGCTCACCAGTGACCCCGGAACACAAGTTTCGTCACAGTTTTCTTTTGTGTGGATAAAATCTCGTCACAGTTGAAGCAAAGACCCTGACGATGACGTTCTGGCAACTCAGCTGGGGTGAGGTGCCAAACTTGCCATGGTGCCGAGCTAGGTGAGGCGCAAAACAGTTGCTAGTGGTGCTAGCGGGGAAGGCGTCGGAGTTGTGTTTACTGCAGGAGGAGTGGAGGGGCACAAGGGTCCCGTGGGTCCAGAAGGCTAGTGTGGTGACGTCGATGGAGGGAAATGCCTCTCGTGATGGACCTTGGGAAAGGAGGTGGCGGTGTGGAGGTCGGATGGTCACTGAAGCTCGACATCAACGCAAACACCCTCGGGCAGCCCTGCTGTGTACAGAATTGCTGGGACGGGATTTGTCGGTGAGTAAGTGTACCCACTCGGAGGAGGATCGCATACAGGCGTATCCCGGCCATATCACCGGCCCAAGCGTCCAAGGGAACTACATTTCAATACAAATTGAATGGTATAAGTTTTGTGATGCATAAACCATGTTTTCTTGGTCAAATTGATGGTCAACGCCGAATCTCAAAATACATGCACAGTATGTAAATAGGGACGGAGGGAGTTTATTTTATGTAACTAAAAATATGATGAAATTCCTTGACTACTCCTATGTCTATCAATATTGTACTCCCTCCATTCCCTTATACAAGGCCACAAACTCAAATTACAGGTACCTAGGTAAAATTTAATGACTATTTTGCAAGCCAACTTTTCTTCTTGTTATATGGGATCATTAATACGTCCGCATGCATGCAAGGAAGGAATGAGAAAGAAGTAGCACAATGTCATTATGACTACATGCATGTAAGTATTAAATAAGTTGCTAGTACGAGAAAACATCATTGAATTTTGCCTCGGTTACTGTTGGTGGCCTTGTATAGATGCAAAATGTATTTTTCATAGTGGCCTTGTATAAGGGAATGGAGGGAGTATCATCGCTTTAGAGTTCCAGTTTGTGGCTTATCTGCATGTAATGCTTACACTACAGATATGATAAATATAGACATAAGGAATAGACAAATATAGAAGAGAAACCCGGCACCATGCAATGAATTATACTAAAATCTTAATACCAGCTTTGGGTCGGCATTCCACAGTTTGATTGACATTTGCTCTCACTATACGCTCCCGGGTAGTTGCATGAAGATGAGCACCCAGATTCTGGCGCTACTAGTGACCAGTAGCGCCCAATTAGATGCCCATTCACCCATGCCTGGCCCTTCCCCATGCTCCCAAGATAGATGGCGACAGGGTCGGTACCTTTAGGGGCATCAAACATAGTCTGCATATAGAAAACAGTAGTTAAGAGACAACCAATGTGCAGATTGCACGATCTTGCAGTAAAATCTGAAAATAAATTTGATGGATTAGATAAAGATTGGCTTGACCTGGGTAGGTAAAAGTTATATGAAAGACATGTCCATGCTAGCGCTAGAAATGATGGAAAGCACTAAGGAACTAATACAATACCTCAGCCGTATATAATGGTAAGTTTATGGAGGTGAAAGTCAACTTACCTTGTACCATGTAAAGGGTGACAGTATATCGTCAATCTGCATGCCACTCCACTCAGCACATGCCTGCTTCTCAGGAGCATAAATCATAGAAAACTCACCTTTCAGCCCCACCTGCATTTCAAATATACATCTTAATGTGCATGGTATGCTCAAATCAGGATAAAATATTTTAAGTCCATGGCAACTCCAGAAGCTTACCTGGAACAATACTAGGTAAAGAACACATGGTGAGAGATACTGTATGCAACATTTCCTTTGGTGGAGAACAAAACATGGAAGAACTGTAGCAGTTTCACTACCAAACTAAGCTGTAATTTTTTGGCTATATTTTCAGTAGTTAACCAGTAAATTCGGTCTAACGATATAGATGGTTTTGGACTACTTGTCATGTGTGTCAGAAGAATACTAGTACAGTATTCTAGTACCTTTAACAATCTAATGTAAAAGAGCGAAGTGCATTGTAGGTCGTCAAACTATTTTTCGGAGTCTCACGAGGCCCTGGAACTTTAAAGATCGTCATCTGGATCCTGGAAGTGCATTCTAGTATCTAGCATGAGTAATTGCACTTCCGGGACACAGATGATGATTAAAGTTCCAGGACCTAAGGGAGACCCTGAAAATAGTTTGAGCACCTATGATACTCAACGCAAAGTCTGCATGCCTGCATCAAAGTGTGAACAAGGTAGAAGTGTGGCTGAAAATTCCAATGCTTTACCTGATATGTCCAAACGGAATGAGTCAGGTCAATGTCCCCATTTGGCAATCCAGTGAGTTTTACTTGCCCTCTAAATCCAGCTCCATCCTTCTCCAAGAAAGCACCATAGTTCTTTGCGATTGTCCAAGACAATATGAGACGTCAAATAATGTATCACGTTTTGTGCGTGATGATCATACGTGCATATATAACAGAACAAAAACATACAGCTAGCTAAATGAAGACGATAGCATCACATGCATGCACAGCATACAAGTAGCTCACTTCAATGTAACTGAATTTCTTTCACCTATTATACCTTCAATCCCACAGTTTAAACATGGGTATAATATGAGAACAAAAAATGAGTTCTGTGGTAGAGGAGCCCCATGGAATTGTCAGTAAGGTAGAAATGACCATGAGACACCAGAATTCGTTCCTAATGGGAGTTGAACCCTAGTCGGGAAGGACACACCACAAACTTAACCAAGAAAGCATAAGCCTGATTGCTGGACTAAGTGATATGGTTGCTAATTATTAATTACAGGTGAGTGCACAGATGTTTTGAGGCAATAACTATGTACGCGTGATCTCTCAAATGCTATAAATAATATTATTTAGCTAAAAAAGGCATCATAAAATTACGAAATACCTGCAAGCCAACAATTTCTGACAACAATGTCAGCTTATTAAGACCTTGAACAAATTGAACCGGTTGCTTCAGTGATACCCAGTGACCAACTTGACTACCTTCATATTGAAAGATTCCATTATGAACAAATGAATCTTTCATCTATGCATTGACACAAAAACATCAACACCAGAGCATGTCATGCTATGTTTCAAAAAAAAATCAGACAAGTTGCTTGTAGCTAACCAAGACCAAAGTTTTTTACCAGCGATAATCTGTGTTGTACTACACAAATATATTTATATATTTATAGAATGAAATCTTGAAACAGGTGGTTCAACTATTTAAAGCATATAACAAGTACTAACTAATGTTGAACTGCACCGATGTTACACAGTTCTTAAACGGGGTTAGTAAAATTAAACAACAAAAACATCTCAATTTGAATTCATAAACACGTTTACTTGAAATAGTGGTCCATTACCACCACAATTAGGAATTGAATAATTGACCATCACCACCAAGGAACTAACGACTATGATCTAGTGTAGGATACATTTTTTCCACATAAACAGGATGTCAGCAAATAAGTAATCATTTTTATGTAGATTGATAGTCCCAAATAAATACCTGCAAGCTCTCCATTTACAAATACACGGGCTACATCACGAATTTGGTCTATTTTTAGTGCAGGAAGAACCCCTTTTGAACTCCAAAATCCAACATCCTCATCCGAAATGTTTACACTGTTAAATCCAAAAATGTATTTATATATTAAATCTTCTCAATATAAAGGGTGCATTATCAACAGAATCAGAATGTGAAGTACATGACAATCAAACTGCATACTGATCAAGCATTCTGAAGGCACAACAGATCTATTGCAACCCAATAGCTGATGCAGATGATCAAGCAAACCATATCATTTTGAAAATCTACAAACATGTAAATTTCCAGAAAAATGTATTACGGTTTCTCAATTCAATCAGCCTCCAAGGAGAGAACCCAGCCCAATCAGTCATTGGTTAACTAGAGAAGAGAATACTGGTAGTTTGTTCCCTACAGAATGTAAGCACACAAAATTATATATGCTCTAACAGCTTATATAGGTCAACATTCACCTGGTAGTATACCACAGGTAGTCAGATGTGTCCTTTGTTACATTCAAGTGCTCTAATATTCCCTGCGCAGCAAAGCTTTCACCACCCCATGTACCAATGATCTCTTTAGAAGTCCACCAAGTACTCGAGAAATAGGACCCATCAACCCCAGGTAATAAAAGACTAGGCTTATGTCTACTTGAATGACTTGGGGACCCAGATTCAAACGTAAAAACCGAAGTTTGTGCACCAACCTGAAATATAACAAGTAAACAGTTAAGAAGCACCACAAATGTCAAAAAAAATTAAAAAAAATCAGTGACATCTACCCAGCATGTTGATGTGGAACATCTAATTCAGATCCAAACGATTACAGCCATCCATATGTTCTAACATGACTGTAAACATGGAAATGCACGAATAATCAAATAAAGTAAGTCTGATACAAAGGTTAGACATTCCGATGACAAAAATAAGTTCACCCAAGTAGTTTCTAAACTTCTGAAAACATTGTTGCTGGTGTTTTTTTTATGCTATTAGAAGTTCAAACCTAGAAACTCTCATGTTTAACAATTTGGTATCTTTGTGGTCCTGAGGACAGGTGAGATTGCGGGGTTATCCTTGTGTATGTACATGAGATCCCAGTAACCCTGAGAACAATTACAGAATTATTAATTATGCATGTTTTGTCATGAACCAGGAACAGCCTCCAGCTGAATACAGAAACTATGTTCGACCGCACTTCTAGACACACCTCTGCTTGCATGGCCACCTGATGCGGCAGCCATGCCTGCTCAGCCTGCCTAAGCTGCAGTTGATGTGGCCTGTTTCAGTTTCCTGTTTCTTAGTTTTTGGCTCCTGTTTTTCCCTTTTAGCCTTCGTTTTGGTGCCCTGTACATGTTCTAAATGTTTCCACTATTTCCACTATTTTTGCAGTCTTCTTCTAATACAATATGACATGCATTCAGATGCAACTAGATAAAGCAAACATTGTGCTCATACATAGGAAAGAAATAATGTGCACAGTTATAGATTACTCACGTGAGCAGTATTGAGAGCTACATTCTCACAGTCTGGTAGTATGCTCACAGACCATGGTGGCAGATTATAAGATTTACCAAAGATCCAGACTGATGCATATTTATGCTCATCAATATTGGCAAGAAAAGCAGAGCAAATCAGTCCATTTCCTGTCATGCTTCTGTTTGTTTGAACTTTTCCATTGGAATATACATGTGCCTGAATTAAACAAGAGCGTAAGCAAAGTATTAAGAGGCAATTGCATTGGAGATGCGTGAACTTGGTGCACGTGAACACTTAAAACTAATCTGTCCACTGCAGCGTGCAGCGTGTCAAATTGCACATGTGTACACACTCCTGTCCCTCTTTCAGGCCTGTAAATTACCAAATACCTACCTGAGCTGTGTATGATTCATACCAATAGCAACACAGATGCTAATTGACACCCTAAGGGCCAAACCCATCTCTTCAAAATTCCCTTCTTCAAGACTCCGGTGCCCGAATTACCCTCTCTGCTCTCATGACCTGGGGGCGACGGCGGGCTCCCTCTCTGCTCCT
>NC_041389.1:281893384-281930287 GCF_002162155.2 Triticum dicoccoides
GATGAGCTGGGAGGTCGTGCAATATATGGATGGCATACCGCCAGAGATGGGAATGATGAACGACCTATTACGGCTTCCATTTGCAGGTAAAAAGTTAACCATTAATCAATTTAGGATTATTTGGGGGTATTCCGTGAGCTTTTTGGTTAAGTCTCCACAAACGATCCATATAGGACTTCGACAGCTCAGTGATGTCGTCATTTGGTTTGTGCTGCTGGGTCATTGACGTCATGGTTCCATCTCTGGCACTCTTAAAGTCGCTGGCGTCCAAATCCTCCACACCGTTGCCGCAGTTCACCGCCTCCTCAGTAGCTGTGGATAGCTTGACAAGAAGAACAGAATGGAGGCACTGGTAAGGATTGCCAAAAATTGGGAGTCCTAATCGAAAAAAGTATGATGCGTCCGAAGATTCAAAGTCCTCACAAACATGGAATGTGTGTGAGTAGCCAGACATGGCATGCCATGTAGGCATGATTAGCCTGGCGGGCCTCAGTTCGGACCAAAGTGAACCCGAAAGCCAAGTTGATGGATTAGTCCATTGCATATTCCAAGTTCGTGGGGTAGTGTTCCCACACGCCATGCTGATATATCTCCATTGCAATTAGCTCAAATGTTAACATTCACAACCTAAATTGTACATAGAAACCATCACATACAAAACAAAACTCCCAGTCGGAGTATTACCTAAGAAGTGAGACTGTTAGCTTCTAATTATAAAATAATTTTTGGGTAATAATTGTGAGGAAATATGCAATTGTATTTCCATGAGGCCAGAGGCGGAGAGGGTAGTTACGGCAAGTAAGAGGCCGAACCCCTAGACCTCTCTGACGCGGCGCTAGTAGGAGAGGGGTTGTCGCACATCATAGGCAGGGGAAGAGGTAACATGGGGGGATAGTAGATTGATTTATTGCTCGATTGATAGGAGACTAGAGGTAAGCATTATATAGCCAACGTTACAGGACTTAAGAGGCCTAATCCAAAACGTGGAATATTACTAACTAGACATGTAAACAAACTACAGGGAATAAATCCTGTGAAACTAAGAGGATACAACTAATCTTTTCATTTAGCGACTACTGCATGAATCTGGTGACATTGTTGCCACTCGTGTCGGCCTCCTGCGCCTATAGGGGATGCCCCACATGACAAGTAGAGGGACAATAGGTTACACGTTCCTATAACCATATATTAGAAGGTTTAGACTATTTGCATGCACTAACCAGTAGAACCAAAAGCCCGAACTCATGGAGAAGGTTGGGCAATCCACACATACTCCACTAGCCTTGCTCATGTATGTCTCAAAAAGTCCTAAACATGGACAGAAAGAGGGACAACAATTTTCTATTCAAAACTGCGAACGCCAAGACTTGAACCAAGACCTCTTGGTTCTGATACCCTATCAAGTTTCATGTACAGTAAAACCAAAAGTCCGAACTCATGAAAAAGGTTGGGCAATCCACATATACTTCAACATACACATAGCTTATGAAATCAAAAGCAAGAAAATCGGCAACAAACCTCTTGCATTGATCCTAACTTTACATATTGAGGTGAGCCATCCACTGCAATGAGAGCTGGTTCACAAAGTTTGATAGCTGTGTGTAGATCTTTCAGATGTCCCCACTTAGGCTGCCTTAAGAAACCTGAAAATAATAATACCATGCATTCTGAATAGTAACTCTGGTGTTTTATACATGCAAAGACTAAGATATAACTTAGATGCCTACTCTTAAGTCACTTGATGATATACACATTTACCACGTTATAATAAGGCACCCACATGCTACCATATGACACAATTTGAATGAAGAAATGCTAAAATTGTAAAAGTTCACCATAATCCTTTTGTGGCTTCTATAGGTTCAACTTGTTAAGGAGTATTAATATTAGGTCAGAGTCCTATTAGGCTAAGTTTCCTTTCCTTGCACCCCAAGTCTTGTGTAATATGTACATGCCCCTTGGGCCTTGCAATACAATCAAGTTACATCCATAATACAACTGACTCTTCTAGCACTAAGAGACCACCTTCTATACAGTCAAGTACATCCACGTAGATTCTTGATTCTGGAGCATCTATTCATATGATCTATGATTCTTCCGCGCTGTTAATAGATTAGATCTATATACTTCTATTCATGTTCTTATTGCTGATGGTACTTATCTTCCCGTTGCTAGTCATGGCACGCTTAGCACCTCATATTTTCATGTTTCCTCTGTTGGTCATGTTCCTTGGTTTACCATGCAGCTCTTTTCAGCTGACCAGCTTACTCACTCTGGTTGTTGTGTTCAGGACCGTCACCCAGGGGCTCTAGTAGGGGCTGGCTCCGGCGTTGTGAGTCACGAGCCCTTTGAGAGCTTGAGTGGTGTCACGGTCCCTCTGCTGCCATTGTTGCCAGTCTCTCTATTCCGGCACTTTGTCTACCGTCTATTCTCAGTAACGGCATCATCGTCTTGGTCATCTGTGCAACTCTCGTCTTTAGATCATCATGACTTTCTAGGGTTTATCTCCGGAGATGTATCTTTAGATTGTGAGGGTTGTAAGCTTGGTAATCAAATTCAGTTGCTTATCCTCATAGTGAGTTCATGTCTTCCTTTTGATATTGTTCATTCAGATGACTGGAGTCCGGCTCCCCTCATTTTGAAAGGAGGTCATTGCTATTATATTATTTTTATAGATGATTTTTCTCGCCACTCAAACAAATTTTATGTCTTCTCGCAGTAAGGTCTTATCTATCTTTAAGCAACTTGTCGCTATGGTTCGTACGGAGTCCTCTACTCCTATTCATGTCTTTCGTGTAGATTCTACTAGTGAGATATCTCATGTTCGCTGCGAGGATTTCTTGCTGAGCAGAGTACACATGCTCACTTCTCTTGTCCCAGTGCACATTCTCAGAATGGTGTTGCTGGGCCCAAGCATCATCGCCTTCTTCAGACAGCTTGTGTTGATGATCCCCGCCTCTCTTTCACCTCACTTTTGTGGCTTAGGTGATTTCTACTTCGACCTATCTCATCAAAATTCAACCTTCTTCTGCTCTGCGGTGTGGCATTCCTCTAAAGTGTCTATGTGGTCTTTCTCCTAGTGTGGCATTCCTCTAAAGTCTATGTGGTCTTTCTCCCGACTACTCTGCGCCTCGGCCATTTAGTTGTGTTCGCTATGTTGTTCTCGTCCGTCATAAATGAACTAAATGGACTGCTCCATCATTTGATTGTGTCTTCTTAGGATATAGTGTTGAGCACAAGGGCTATCGGCGTTGGGATCCTGTCGGTCATCGAATGCGAATTTCTCAGGATATGACCTATGATGAGTCTCATCCTTTCTATCCACCTCCATCTTCTCCTTCAGCCTCCTCTATCGAGTCTATTTCTTTACAGACTTAATCCTGACACACTTATTAGCTATTACCACTGCCGAGGCTCCTTCTCGTATTGTCCCCACTATCCTCTCCACTACATTCGTCGTCCACGAGTTGCAGATTTTTCTGATGGATCGACCTCTCATGATGGGTCTTCTTTTAATGCCTCGTCTTCCCCTACCGCTTCGTCGTCCCCTGATGTGACTTCTTCTCCGCACGTGCCATGTTTTCCTGATGAGCTAACCCTAAGGTCAACCACTTCATTCCAAACATTCCAGATCTAAGAAGAACACTCCCCATGCTCTCCCAACCCCAATCCTTATTTTCCTTGAGAGATTTGTGAGGAATTTGAGAGAGGAGCTAACCCTAGCCAAGATCCAAGCTTCCTCCTCTCTTTTGACCAATCACTTTTGTGATTTGAGCAAGTTCCAAGCTTCCCACATCGTTCTTGTTACTCTTGGAGGTTGGAGACTCATAGGCGAGAGGAGTCACTGGTGCTGATCCAAGTCCGTTGATTATCCTAACGTATGTGAAGGTTTGGAGATACCTCGAGGTCTATCACGAATGTTAAAAAGTTATCCCGACGGTCACTTCCTTGGGCCCCTCGAGTGATCAGATCCAGAAATGCATGGAGGTGCCACTTATGGTTGAAGAGTTAACCTAGTAAAGGATTCCGAATCACATGATCAAGAAAGAGAGGTTGAACTTGAGCTTGACCAATATCGTGAGGCGAAAGGAGTGGCATGTACGTCGCTGAAGTGTATATGTGGATTGCCTAACCCTTTCCATCAGTTCAAACTTTTGGTTGCGTTGGCTAGTACATGAAGCTAGCATCACGCATGAGAGGGGGTGTTGAAGTGTATATTTGGATTGCCTATCCCTTTCCATCAGTTCGGACTTTTGGTTGCGTTGGCTAGTGCATGAAGCTTAACATATGCAACGTTGTGATCCGATACGGTCTTTATGTGTGTTTAGGAGTTGGCATGTCTTGCTAGGGGCTAATACCAACTAGTGACCGGGTAGGGGTACTCGTGTCATGTCCAAACCAAACGTGCATGAACCTAAAGGGTCACACAAGTAATGGTCCGAAGTTGAAAACGGATTTGACCCGAAGGAAGAAAAGTGAGTTGATTGGGCCTAGACCATTAGGGAGGGTGCCCCAAACCCTAGAGGGGGTTGCCCCTTATAAAAGAAGGGCATGGGGAGGCGTGCACACCCTGACGGCTGCCATGTCACCTATGATGGATAAGTCTGTGTACTAGGGTCCTTGTGGGGCTGCAGCACATGGTCCTTAGGAGGATAAAGTCCTGGACCATCAAGGACTGGCTGTTAGGATAGAGTTCTGTTCTTGACCATCAAGGACTGTCAGTTAGCATCTTAGACTAGCATCTTAGACTAGCATCTTAGACTGGCATCTTAGCAGCATCTTAGCATATGCCTTGGCTGGCTAGCAGCCTATAAATATGTATCCCCAACCCCTCAGGTTGGCATGGCATTGTGTGAGAAATAAACCAACGAAAATTGTCCCAACTCTCCTAGTGTCATCCACATCTATCAATGCTCAGGTTGAAAGGTCTAACAAGTGGTATCAGAGCCAGGTTAACCTGCACCCTGAGCATTTCCTGTGAGCAGCCCAAGTCGGTAGCAGCAGCTGCTCCGTCTGCCTCTGGTTACCTTCCTCCCTCCGGACTGTCGAGCAGCAGCTCGTCTTCATCAGCCTCCTCTTCACGCAACAGCCCCCCTGCAGCGAGCCATGTCTGCAGGTCGCTCTCAGCACACGGCTACCTCGAGCATGCGGCGCCGGCAAGAGGCCGAGCGCGCCGTGGCAGAGGAGCGTGAGCGAGCGGCTGTAGCAGCGGCTGCTGCGGCGGCAAGAGTGTCGAGGCTGGCTGCAGCGGAGCTGGCAGCAGCCAGAGCGGAGGTAGAAGCAGCCAGGGCGGAGGTAGAAGCAGCAGCAGCAGCAGAAGCAGCCCGTGAGGCTACGGCGGATGCCAAGGCACTCCGCGGCAGCCCCGGCAGCTCCAGCAGCTCCGCGCCTGCGGACGACGGCGCCGACGCAGATCGCGCCAAAGTGGCGCAGGAGCGGACGGCGCAGTGGGCAGCCGAGCACGCCCGCGCTCCAGGTGGAGGCGCGCACCGCGACGGCGGCTGCAACGACCAGGACCGCGGCCTCTACGAGGTCCGGACTGTGGTCAGGGATGTTGGTTCCAGTGTTGGGTGGCCTACCCTCACTAAAACCAACTACGTCGAGTGGGCCGGGATCATGAAGGTCAGGCTCCAGGTGCGGCGCATGTGGGAGGCAGTCCAGGACAGCAACGTCGACCACCTAGAGGATCGACGGGCGCTGGACACCCTCATCGCCGCAGTCCCGCCCGAGATGCAGTTCTCGCTTTCCAACAAGCGGACTGCCAAGGAGGCTTGGGACGCCATCGCCGCAGCACGCATCGGCAGCGACCGTGCTCGCAAGTCCACCCTGCAGGCACTTCGTAAGGAGTGGGAGAACCTGGGCTTCAAGCCAGGTGAGGACGTTGATGACTTTGCTCTCCGTCTCAACACTCTGCTGCAGAAGATGGTGAAGTTTGGCGATGCCACCTACACCGAGGAGAGAGCTGTCGAGAAGCTTTTTCGGTGCATTCCCGAGAAGTACAAGCAGATGGCTCGCTCGATCGAGTCGTTGCTGGACCTCTCCACGATGACGATCGAGGAGGCGATAGGTCGACTCAAGGTCGTCGACACCGACGAGCCACAGCCCCCCTCGGGGCCCGTCACCACCGGCGGGAAGCTGCTCCTAACTCGGGAGCAGTGGGATCCCAGCCTTGGTGACAAGAAGAAGGGGGAGCCTTCCTCCTCGACGGGCGGCCGCAAGCGTGGCAAGCAGCGTAAGGCGCGAAGAGGCCCCCCGGGCAGGGCACAAGGACGTGCCGAAGGTGACGCCCGCGGAGGCGCCAAGGACGGCGTCGCTGGCAAGCCCAGGCCGGCACAAGACAACAGTTGCCACAACTGTGGCCGGTTTGGCCATTGGGCCAATGAGTGTCGGCAACCACGACAAGGCCAGGCTCACGTCGCACAGGCGAAGGAGGAGGAGACGGCTCTGTTCATGGCGCATGCAAGCATTGAGCTACCCTCGGCGACTCCAGTCGCAAAGGCTTTCATCCACCTCGATGAGCCAAAAGCACACGCTCTTCTCGGCGATGGCTCCGGGAAGGACAAGGCTATGGGGTGGTGCCTCGACACCGGCGCCACCCACCACATGACCGGTCGAAGGGAATTCTTCGCCGAGCTCGACTCCGATGCGCGAGGCTCCGTCAAGTTCGGGGATGCCTCCGCTGTGGAGATAAAGGGCGTCGGCTCCGTCATCTTCACCACCAAGATGGGAGAGCACCGGCTGCTCACCGGTGTCTACTACATCCCCGCGCTAAGGAATTCCATCATCAGCTTGGGACAGCTGGATGAGAACGGCTCACGCGTGCTGATTGAGCATGGGGTCCTACGCATCTGGGATCGCCAGCGTCGCCTTCTCGCCAAGGTGCCCAGAGGTGAAAATCGACTCTACGTCCTTGATGTGCAGGTGGCACAACCGGTCTGTCTCGCTGTCCGTCGAGACGACGAGGCGTGGCGGTGGCATGAGCGCTTTGGGCACCTTCACTTTGAGGCCCTGAAGCGTCTAAGTGCCAAGGAGATGGTGCGAGGCCTGCCATGCCTCGACCATGTGGAGCAGTTCTGCGACATCTGCGTACTGACAAAGCAGAGACGACTCCCCTTTCCCCAACAGGCGAGTTTTCGGGCTAAGGAGAAGCTGGAGCTCGTGCACGGAGACCTGTGCGGCCCGGTGACGCCAGCCACACCAGGAGGTCGACGCTACTTCCTGCTGCTCGTCGACGATCTCTCCCGCTACATGTGGGTGATGATCCTCGGCAGTAAGGGAGAAGCGGCGGACGCCATCAGGCGCGCGCAGGTTGGTGTGGAGGCGGAGAGCGGCCGCAAATTGCGCGTGTTGCGCACTGACAACGGCGGCGAGTTCACGGCGGCTGAATTCGCGTCGTACTGCGCCGATGAGGGCATCCAGCGCCACTACTCCGCGCCATACAGCCCGCAGCAAAACGGCGTCGTCGAGCGACGCAACCAGACGGTTGTGGGGATGGCTCGGGCTCTCCTCAAGCAGAGAGGGATGCCGGCTGTCTTCTGGGGAGAGGCGGTGCTAACGGCCGTCTACATCCTCAACCGCTCTCCTACTAAGGCACTCGACGGCAGAACTCCGTACGAGGCCTGGCATGGGCGGAAGCCGGCGGTCTCTCATTTGCGGGTCTTTGGCTGCCTTGCGTTCGCCAAGGAGCTCGGCCACATCGGCAAGCTCGACGACAGGAGCACTCTGGGAGTCTTCATCGGCTACGCGGAGGGCTCAAAGGCCTACCGCATCCTCGACCCAAAGACACAACGTGTGCGCACAGCGCGAGACGTCGTGTTCAACGAAGGGCGAGGGTGGCAATGGGACAAGGCGGTGGACGACGGCTCGACGCCGACGTATGACGACTTCATTGTCGAGTACGCTCACTTCAAGGAAGCTGGGGGAGCAAGCAGCTCCTCTTCACTGGGCACGTCTACCCCGGCCCCCAAAACTACATCGACTCCGGCGCCTGCTACACCGACGACACCACAACCGGCGACGCCGCATACTCCAGCCCCGGCGGTCGCCACTCCGGGCTCGTCTTCATCAGCACCAGCTCACGCAGAGCACAACCCGATGAAGTTCGCTTCCCCGCTCACTCACGACGAGGAGCGGGTCGACGCATGGTATGGAGGCGAACCGCTGCGGTACCGTACGATGGATAATGTGCTCGGCGACCAGCCGGTGCCAGGACTGGTGCCACGTGACCTGGAGGCGCAGCTACAGCTCGTGTGTGAAGACGGCGAACCACGGTCCTTTGCAGAGGCCGAGAGAGACGCGGCATGGCGCGCCGCGATGAAGTTGGAGATGGATGCGGTCAAGCAAAACCGCACCTGGGAGCTTGCTGATCTCCCTCGAGGTCACCGCGCAATCACCCTTAAGTGGGTGTTCAAGCTGAAGAGGGATGGAGCCGGCGCCATCATCAAGCACAAGGCTCGTTTGGTGGCCCGAGGCTTCTTGCAGCAGGAAGGAGTCGACTTCGACGACGCTTTCGCTCCCGTGGCACGGATGGAGTCCGTGCGACTTCTCCTTGCGCTGGCTGCCCAGGAGGGCTGGCGTGTCCACCACATGGACGTTAAGTCGGCATTCCTCAATGGCGACTTGAAGGAGGAAGTCTACGTGCATCAGCCACCGGGGTTTACGATTCCCGGCCAGGAGGGCAAGGTGCTCCGCCTGCGCAAGGCTCTCTATGGCCTGCGGCAGGCACCCAGGGCGTGGAACGCCAAGCTGGACTCCACGCTGAAGAAGATGGGTTTCAAGCAGAGCCCGCATGAGGCTGCCGTCTACCGACGGGGGAGTGGAGGAAATGCCCTGCTGGAGGGCGTCTACGTTGACGACCTGGTGATCACCGGCACCAAAGATGCAGAGGTGGCGGCGTTCAAGGAAGACATGAAGGCCACGTTCCAGATGAGTGACCTGGGGCTCCTCTCCTTCTATCTAGGGATTGAGGTGCACCAGGACCACTCCGGGATCGCGCTTCGACAGTCCGCCTACGCCAAGCGCATCGTTGAGCTAGCTGGGCTCACCGACTGCCATCCAGCTCTCACTCCGATGGAGGAGAGGCTGAAACTAAGTCGCGACAGCACGACGGAGGAAGTGGATGCTACGCAGTACCGACGCCTTGTGGGGAGCCTTCGCTACCTCACTCACACACGGCCGGACTTGGCATTCTCCGTCGGCTATGTCAGTCGGTTCATGGAGCGACCAACGTCGGAACACCAGCAGGCAGTGAAGAGGATCGTCCGCTACATAGCAGGGACCCTCGACCACGGCCTCCATTACCCTAGGTGCCCTGGGGCGGCACACTTCGTCGGGTACAGCAACAGCGACCACGCCGGCGACATCGACACCAGCAAGAGCACGAGCGGGATCCTCCTCTTCCTCGGCAAGTGTCTCGTGAGCTGGCAATCAGTCAAGCAGCAGGTGGTGGCCCTGTCCAGCTGTGAGGCTGAGTACATAGCGGCCTCCACCGCCTGTACTCAGGCGCTCTGGCTTGCTCGACTGCTTGGTGATCTTCTCGTTCAAGACACCAGAACGGTGCAGCTCCTGGTGGACAGCAAGTCCGCCCTGGCCCTGGCAAAGAACCCCGTGTTCCACGAACGGAGCAAGCACATCCGACTGAGGTATCACTTCATCCGCAGCTGTGTGGAAGAAGGGAGCATCGAGGCGAGCTACATCAACACCAAGGATCAGCTCGCAGACCTGCTCACCAAGCCCCTTGGGAGGGTCAAGTTCCTCGAACTTTGCTCCAGGATTGGGATGATTCAACTCTCCCACAAGACGACGTACAAGACTTAGGGGGAGAATGATGGATAAGTCTGTGTACTAGGGTCCTTGTGGGGCTGCAGCACATGGTCCTTAGGAGGATAAAGTCCTGGACCATCAAGGACTGGCTGTTAGGATAGAGTTCTGTTCTTGACCATCAAGGACTGTCAGTTAGCATCTTAGACTAGCATCTTAGACTAGCATCTTAGACTGGCATCTTAGCAGCATCTTAGCATATGCCTTGGCTGGCTAGCAGCCTATAAATATGTATCCCCAACCCCTCAGGTTGGCATGGCATTGTGTGAGAAATAAACCAACGAAAATTGTCCCAACTCTCCTAGTGTCATCCACATCTATCAATGCTCAGGTTGAAAGGTCTAACAACCTACCTCCACTCTTGCCCAAGGGTTTCAGAAACCCTATGGCGGCTCCGCCTCCTTGACTGATGTTCCTGTTAAGCTTCATGCACTAGCCAACCCAACCAAAAGTCAGAACTAATGGAAAGGGCTAGGGAATCCACATATACACTTCAACCAAAAGTCAGAACTAATGGAAAGGGCTCGGCAATCCACATATACACTTCAACACCCCCTCTCACGTGAGACGCGGGAAGTCAACATGTGGATAGACTCAAAGGTATGGCTCAAGAGGCCTATACGTGGACACAAAGGGGGGAACAACAATTTTTGGATAAATTGCGAAAGCCAGGACTTGAACTCAAGACCTTGGACTCGATACCATGTTAAGCTTCATGCACTAGCCAACGCAACCAAAAGTCCAAACTGATGGAAAGGGCTAGGAATCCCCATATACACTTCAACAGTTCCGAGTTGCTAGCACATCTCCGCCCAAGCACCAGCCGGTTGCTGATCCCACACGTATGCATATCTTGTAGGCATTGCAGCTACAACACTTGGACGGATTGTTGGAGGGATCCACGAGGACACGGTAATACAACTACTCTACATCGACGTGTTACACTGACTTTACTTACGCAAACAGGACTCCATATCTAGTGGTACACCCGTCTCTAACAGCAGCATGTTCCTGGGCGTGTGCGGTAGAGTTCTTTATTTTGCACTAGTGTATCCTGCCGGAAACAGTGATAGGTAACACCAAGCACTTCACGAAGTTGATACACAACCCTAATGTGTGCTCGAATTATGCGAGCAAGTTGCAAGCAATAAGTAACTCCATCCTATTCGGGTGGCAGAAGATGACGACGTTGTCCGCATACAGCAAAACACTGGTCGGCAGGTCATGCAGCCTAAGACACGAAGAGCTAGCTCAGGGTATCGGTCACTAGCAAGTCCTCTTATATGTTAAAACAAAAAAACACATTAAATCTTTATAGTTCTGAAGTCTTGCACTTACAAAGAAACTCACATACCATACTCGTTAACTGGAGCATCATAATCATAACTTGTTATCTGAAGTGGACCACCAGCTGTTCGGGCAAAATTTGTTCCACCAAAATACTGCGAGCAAAATATTTAGAACCATCATATTCATGGTAAAACATTTTCACGCTACAAATGAACAATTGTCTGACATTTTACTAGAAGTACCAGAATTAAGTCAACCTAGTAAAAGGCTATGCAATGTAACTTATGATATCAAGCTGGAATAAATATCTGTCAAACATCTAAGGGAATGTGAACCAAGGATCACTACACTGCTTGAAACATCTGTTTTGAAACTTGAAATATGCTCTGAACTTCGCCTTATGAAACTTTAGAAAAATGAGACCTGTAAGTTGTAATGAACAGAGCTCATTGTACTACAGGTCTCGAGTAATGCTGATAGCACATGTATTGTCAGGAAAAAGAGTAGTCATGTAGTGACAGAAACTCTAAAATCTTCAAATAACCACCGTAAACAAGTCACCTCTTGTATCAAAAATGTTGTAGCTTACAACTTAGTCTATGCACTTAAACGAGAAACTGCAGTCTTTTCTTCGTCTTCTAGGCAATGAGAGAACCACCAAGAAAGCCACAGTAAGCAGAAATCGACCGGCAATCCAAAGGATCACTAGCCCAAGTAGCATAGAATATGCCTGAAGCTGTAGGGAATTGGAGCATGGAAATGAAGACGGTGGGAGATAGTTCCATGAAGATATCGCAGAACCTGAAGGAGGTGATTCCAACGAACTTGAGAGGGAGAAGAGGCAAACTGACTCTGAACATGAAATCGATAGGAAATATCTGGACAAGCGAAAATTGCAGACTAACGCATAGCCTAGTGGTCGGAAGGGGCTGATGCCTTCCCACCCACCCAGGTTCAAGGCATGGTGCTTGCAATTTGGGTTTGTTGCACCAATTATACTGTAGGGGGTTCCCTTACAGTCTTTCTGTCGAAAAAAAAAAATGATGATAAAATTGGGATCAGGATGGGCGACAGGGGAACTAGGGCAGAAATACGATCAGGAAGTCGATAGAAAATCAAAGTAGAGATGATACCAAGATAAGAGAAAACCGATCTGTGTGTGGCGACACTATGAGTTGCACGTGCGGTGGAGAGAGAGAGAAACTCTAAACCTGGGGCTTTGATGCCATGTTAGGAAAATAACAACTTGTATTACTCCAAGGCCAA
Organism: Triticum dicoccoides; assembly: GCF_002162155.2. NCBI lineage: Eukaryota > Viridiplantae > Streptophyta > Magnoliopsida > Poales > Poaceae > Triticum > Triticum dicoccoides. The sequence continues at coordinate 281,905,760 of NC_041389.1, forward strand.
GGACATGTATATATAGAGATACAAGTAGAGAAGTAAGCAAGATACCCCTTATACAGTGGGGTATATACACACCACTAATATATACATCAACAAGTGACAGCTCAAAGGACTGAAGCTAGGGCTCCATTCAAACGAATCTTGGAATCATATGCATATGCCAGTGATATGAGTCAGACTAAGAGCCTGGGGCGCAAACATATTCAGATTCCCCAGCCAGATCAAAGTGCATATAAAGTAGATATTTGAATTTGCTGTTGGAGATAGTGATTCTTTTACAATCTCCCTTTTTATTTCTCTTATCGAGGAACATCTTACCATATAATAATTCTGCAAACTTCCGCCACGTTGGTAGAAACGAGCAACAGCAAAAGCACTGTCTTTGGCAGGCCTATGAGGCAATGGTCCACCCCAGTTGGCATACCTGCGCAATACATCAGGTCACATTTTTCAAGAGAACAAGAATATATCTTCAATAGAACATCGAAACTAGAAGGTGTTCAATTAGTAATTCTTGAAGAAATATAACAGAAGGGTAGTCATATTGGGTTTAGGTACATCATTCATTTGGCAAACATTATTTATCGATGTGCATATGGTTACACATTCGGTTTGCTACTACAGCAAAACCATAGAACTCAGCAGACTTCTAAATTTTTGGCTTTAAAGCTAAACAAATACATGGAAGAAAGATCGATCATGCACATGCATACAGGAAAAAAAATACTCCCTCTGTCCCAAAATGTAAGTCGTATTTTGATTTGTTAAGACAAAGTTTCGCGAACTGTTTCTTTTTTAATAGGTAGTTTGTGTGCACACTGTCAAGAGTTAAATGTACATAGCCATGTAGCCTTTGTATTTTCCCCATTGTATAGGGGACTTTCTGCATATTGTACCACACTTGGTACGTGTATATATATTGGCCTATGGCCACCTGGGAATACAAGTTGCTATTCTATCGAGGGTCTTGGGGACGCATTCGTTCCTCTGTTTCCAGATCATCCAGGGGACGAGCATTGTGATAGATTGCAGAGCTTTGCGTAGTGTAGGAGGGGTCTGTGCCTTCGCACGCAGCCACCAGTCCAGCATGGTAAGTTCGTTGGCTGGTGGTTGGGCAGGTATGCGCCTAGTCCAGGATGATGTGCCAAGTCTGCTTAGCGACCGCGACGCCGTCCAGCACCACCCCAGGTGTCTCCTTTGCGATCAAGATCCGGAGACCATCCAACACCTGCTCCTGGCGTGTCCATTCGCTAAGCAGACTTGGCACATCATCCTGGACTGGGCGCGCATACCTGCCCAATCACCAGCCAATGAACTTACCATGCTGGACTGGTGGCTGCGTGCGAAGGCACAGACCCCTCCTACACTATGCAAAGCTCTGCAATCTACACAATGCTCGTCCCCTGGATGATCTGGAAACAGAGGAACGAATGCGTCTTCGACAATGCAAGACCCTCGATAGATGCGTTAGTCGATAGGATTAAAGACGAGGCCAAATGTTGGGCACGAGCTGGGACACAAGGGCTTTGTCTTGCCGGCCTCCTGGGATGTCCACTGATCGGGCGCTGGGACTCTGTAACTATAACCTCCTAGGAGGCATGTACTCTCTCTCGTCTTTTCAATGCAATGAAAAGCAAAGATTCTTTTGCATTTTCTCGAAAAATTTCCCTAATACACACCAGGCCGCCTGACCAGGCATGTTGGAACAGCAGCACACCTGTATAATTTAGCCCTGCGGCTGTGCTTATTTATCTTCCGTGTTCCATATTTGTTGTTCTTGAAAAAGTGTTCCACAGATCTCTCCTGCCTTTTGTTTATTTGTTTGTGCAGTTCGATTTTCTGTTTGCAGTTGGACTTGTACATTTTGCCGACATCTTGATAAAAAGAAGGGCAGCCCGGTGCACGTAGCTCCCGCTTGCGCAGGTCCAGGGAAGGGTCCGACCACTTGGGTCTTTTGTACGCAGCCTTTTCTTACATTTCTGCAAGAGGCTGTTTCCGGGACTCGGACCCTTGACCTCATGGTCACAAGGCAACAGCTTTACCGCTGCGCCAAGTCTCCCCTTCATTTGGCGACAGCTTGATGTTTCCCCCAAATACAAAATGATATGCACTTGGGTCCATGTTCGAGAAAAAAAATGCGACACAAAATTGATATCACTAGATTTGTATTTGTTAGTACTTACGACTGCTAGTACCGCATGTTAATCAAGTGTTGGTCAAAGCCTTGCCTTGGCAAATCAAATTACACTTTACATTTTGTATGGAGGGAGTATACTGCATTAGGCAGCAATATGTTTATGATTTTGTTCCCGAAAAGGGGTGGCTGGAAAATTCCTGCGATATAAGGATTATAAATGGAGCAAAATCATAAAACATATTTCTGCACTGATGCAGTATACTCTGCGTACAAAACAGAAGGTGTAATGCATGGAGCAACAAAAAATTCAAGAGCTTCCAATAATGTGAAAAATGTAATGTTAATCACCACCCAACAATCTTGTTTATGATATTTGAACATTTTACACCATACTTGCCAAAAAAAAGGAATTTTATTCGCAGATATCTGGCACAGGAAGGGCGGGCCTGGCACGGTGGTAGTCTCTCCACTTGTGGCCTGGAGGTCTTGGGTTCGAAACGGCCTCCTTGCATAATAATGTCTAGAAATTCCCTTCCCCATACCCCACCTTGTGTGGGAGCTTTCAGCACTGGGTATGCCCTTGTATGGATGGTTTTCCAAAAAGAAATCATGCCAATGCCTCTTTGGCCACTCTAGTTTCTTTTTCTAGCCAACCAACTCATGAGCGAGCAAAAGATAAACCCTAGCCAAATATTTGTAGGGCGAGGTTGGGGTAAAGCCAAACATACCCTCAATGATGTTCATGTCTGAACATGAACTAGTAGACCTGCCTAATCACTACACCTAAAGGAGGAGAATATGATGTTCTCCTCCTGCCTAACCCCATTGTATTAAAGCCATGTTCATCTTGGGTAGATTAAACACACGGGTCCGTACCCCCAACTATCACAGTTCACACAACAAAGTACCTGATTATGCCATTAAATGTTCATAATAATGGCTGAAGGAAACCAGGCACAAACCACATACCATCCATCCCAATCCTCAGTCCATATCTTTGGCTTATTGTAAGAATTTGGCTGAAACCCATCGCAGTAAAATGCATTGCAAGTATCAAGCTACCAAAAAAAGTATCGAGTCAGAACTCTGTTACATATAGTAAACAGAAGGAGTGGAAATTATCACAAGGTTGTGAGGTCACCTACAATTTGTTCCGGAGCATCAGTTTGCCGGCACATCACCCAAGGAATGCCAGTATCAAGCCCAAGTGCCATCTGAGCTGCCCATTGCATATATCTCTTGCCTGCTTGACCATACTTGCTTTGAATATTCCCATATTCATTTTCAACCTATATAACAATCTCCAAAGGATACCCAATAAGAAGAAAGGTATGTAATCGTGTTTGCTTCTAATGCATGCAACACAACTAACATATAGCATCCTAGTCAGCTTCATATAAGTTGTTGCACATATATGTTGGTTTTCAATAGAAAGAGGTCCACTTTTCTAGCGTGGTTTCATGCTGATTCGGACGACGCCATATGTGGCCAACAATTAGAAGTTTAGGATAACTTCTTATCCACGTCACGTCTACCTCCCTCCCTGGCCACCTGTCTGCTCACTTTCCCCAACCCGAGCCAGCCCAAATCCTAACTCTGGGGGACCTAGTGATCGGCAGTGACCAAGGCACCTAACTCTGGGGGACCCAACGATCGGCTGTGACCAAGGCACCTAGCGCGATGGCTTTCGTTGGCCTGTCTTTGAATGTCTTAGAACGGGTGTCTCTCAGTCTCGAGGCTGAGGTCTGTTCTGGCGGCATGAGAATGATCTGTGTGATGCTCTCAACCAGGAGAAGCAGGCCAATCCGGAGCTGCGAGCAGGAAGAAAATGTAGATCAGCTTACTGTTTGGTCTGCAATTTGGGGAAAGTTGGGAGAGAAAGGGCCACATGGGAGGGAGGGAGGGAGGGAGAGAGAGAGAGAGAGAGAGAGAGAGAGAGAGAGAGAGAAGACAGAGCTCTAAAATGAGAGGGACAGAGATGTGCTGACATGACATTTGTGGATGGCGTCGTGTACTGCTGACATGGACAAATTGTCCTAGTTGTCATCACATGGCATCTGAGTCAGCAAGAAACTAACAAACACAGGACCAAGGTTGTGAAGTGATTATAAGTGAACAGTTTGTTTAGGAATTGAAGGTTGAAAAGTGAACTTCCTGAAAATTTGAAGGCTGAAAAGTGGACTTCTTTCTTTCCAATATACTAGATGGCGATCAATTCTTGAATGAGACGATACACGAGTTTCCAACAACAAGAAGTTTCATTAACAAATTTGGTACCACAATATACTGACGATGGGTGGTCATACTACTGTATATGTGTGTACGGCATAACATGCCATACGGGCCTAGGTGTACGCAGGACTTACAGGCCCATGCGGAGCACCACCGACCAAGGGGATGCATGTTCCAGATATGCAATAAGGAAACCTTGCGGGTTAAAAGGCAATGGGGCCATGGGTTCTACTCGCATCCGATCTAGACTCCTACCGGTATACGAAGAGGATATATGTATGAGGGAAAAAGCCACCACTAACCAGAAACAATATAAAGGCATCCAAGACCCCGTAAGAGGGATCAATCAATCCAAGAGTCAGCAAAACCCTTAACGATTAGGCGGATCTCACCTAGATCAATCATCTTAGCCCGTTGGGCTGCCTACAAACTTGCCGGATCCATCCATTCTTTGTAATCCAGATTGTACTGGGCCCGAACCGGGATAAATCGTGTCCTAGATTCCCTGGTAACCTGAGTTGAGGGCAACTCCATCGCGGTTGACCAAAACGGACACCACCAAATGTCCACGGATACGTCCGAGCTTGTCCGTGGACAGGAATAGGGGCGGACGCCTCCAACCGGAGTCACCAAATATGACCAAATGTCCACCCTTTCCTACTTTTTTAATAAAACTAAACCAATGACCGCCTTTGGTCACTTTGCAAATCCATCTAGATCAATAGCAATCCAACCATACATTTAAATCCAAAAGTACTCCTTGAAAGATGTTCAACAAGTTTTTAAGTTTCATCGATCCCAAAAGTAGCCTTCATCTCAAGCTTCCTCTCCTCAAGCTTGCACTACTTCATAGGTAATTGATCCAGTTACCATGGTCATTGAGCTTCATCCAACAATGCATCATTGTTAAGGGCTTGCACTCCGTCCTATGGTACACTATGGTACAACGCGCATGCACATACGGGCTAGCAAAGGAAGACAAGGGATGGTCAACAACTTGCAACATAGAGCAAATCAATGAAATGACCAACATGTAGAGCAAAAAGAAGCAAAACTCACAAGCTCTTCGAGTGACGCAGCCCTTGGCCACCTTGTTCACACCAGTGCATACGCACTGCAATATTTGTAGACGACATTTTGAATGGCGTACCATCGATGGAGTAGCGACCTCACACCACAATCATGGATCACTTCCATGTTGTAGGGCGCGTAGTGCTTGTGCTCATTGAACCAAACATGCACACTTTGCCAAAATGCCACATTATGATTCATGCCTTGAAACTCCACACTTGTGGTCAACCACGCATCACACAACAATTCATCCTCCTTCACCGAGTATGCGATTATCGTGTTTCCTTCAAAGTCAGCAACGACAATGTCAAATATTCTGCTATGGCATTTGGCTGAACGCTTGCCAGGCGTGGCATTCGCCATGGAAGGCGGCGACAGGGGCAGATGATACATGGGCGACGGGCAGGATGCAAGGTGGAACGACCACGTAAGCCAAAGCGGGCGCCTGGTTGGAGTGGCAGCGAAGGTCCGACAAGGCCTGGGTGGCGGCCGGGGTGGTACAGCGGCGGCAGCAGTCACCGAGGGTGCGGATACAGAACACGGGAGAGGGACGAAGTGGAGAAAAAAGGGCTCCCGGTGGGGGCATTTTGGTGGGCCAGCGGTGTCGGAGTCCGACGTGGCGGATGTCCGGAATCCCCCAAGCCTCCCCTAGGCTTGGTGTCAGGTTTGTGCAATTTTGGCCATCCAGACCGGTCCGAACAAATTTGGTGACCGGCGTTGGATGGCAAAAAATGCGTGGACAGTCCGGTCCGGATATTTAGGGGTGGTTTGGTGAACTGTGTTGGAGTTGCCCTGGCATTGCCACGACTACATAAATCATGCACAACTACCATACCACTATGAGGCACCAAGGAAATTACCCTCGACAACTGGCATCGGCCTTGGGGACTTCGTGTCATCAAATCGAACCCTATGGAGAAGTGGATCCAGAGGAAGCAGCGGACTCGTGAGAATTGTTGCTAACTTCACAACAGTGGCTCCCATGCTCGAGCCAACTAAGGCGTGTTCTGATAACTTATCGACTTGGAGATTGAGGAATCAAGAGACAACTCTCCCAGATCATCGTGCGGCGACCACTTGTGGGTGGTTGGGCTTGCTACAAGTCGAGGAGGGAAGCCATGGTCGTTCTTACCCAAGCCTCTACTCCCTCTTACCCAAGCCTCTACTCCCTGATCAAAGTGGTCCAAGGTGCATATTCTCTTCGACGAAACTGATTGCCCGATGAGCTATCGCCTCTCAAGTCGCTACCCTTTGGTCGTATCACCAATGATCGACATAGCTCGAGTTCACCGCGTCTTGATCGGCGGCGGGAGTTCCCTAAGCATTATCATGATAAGGGACCTCGAGCAGATGCAGGTCTTGCAATCAGAGATCAAATCAACGTCGTGATCATTCCATAGACTTAGGCCAACCCGGCAGGTGGTGCTCCCGGACATCTTCAGTGAAGGGGACAATTATCACAAAGAGTACGGTGCTCCTTTCAAGTAATTGACTTCAAGATTCCTTACAAAGCATGGCTCACTAAGTGTTTAGGCGTTTCAAGCTACGCCCACATGGTAGTAAAGATCGCAGGACCAAAAGGTATCATCATCATTCACGGCTCCCTCGAGCATATGGTATAATGCGACAAAGCTTCAAGTTGGGACAAACTCAATGGGATTGCTGATAACGCCAAACCTAATGTCTGAACTCACGCATGGGTCATGCCGACCTCATTGACGAGTTAACCCCATCTCGCTAGAAGCCCAAGCTCTCAGTCCTTCCTCAAGACGAAGTCAAGGAGACAATCTTACGTGATGATGACCCTATTGCGAGTAGCTAAGGTGAGAACTCAAGCTTGTCACCTTCCTTCGGGACAACGCAGACATCTTCACCTGGCTACCCGCCCATATGCCTGGAATTCCCAGGGAGGTGGCCGAGCACAGGCTTGGCATTGACAAATCCAACAAACTAATCAAGTAGAAGCTACGGCATTTTAACCTCGAACAACAGAAGGTGATACTTTGAGAAATCAAGAAGCTGCGGAAGGCGAACTTCATCGAGCCAGTCCTATAGCCCACCTGGCTATCCAATCCGGTGTTAGCACCGAAGAAGAGTGGGGAACTTCGACTGTGCGTCGACAAAACACGTCTAAATAAAGCCTACCCACCGAAGAAGAATGGGGAACTTCGACTGTGCGTCGACAACACCCGCCTAAATAAAGCCTACCCTGAGGATTCATTCCTACTACTCCCTCTATCCATCTATATAGGGCCTAATGCGTTTTTCAAGGCTAACTTGACCACGTGTTACAGCAATAATATATGACATGCAAGTTACACAAAGCATACCGTCAAGTTCGTACGTGAAAGGATGATACAGTTTTCGCATTATACATCTCATATACTACTAATCTTATCAATAGTCAAAGGCAATATTGGCAAACTCATTAGGCCTTACATACATGGATTGAGTACCCTAGATAGACCCGATCGTCGACTCCACATCAAGCTGCAAGTACCTGTGCTTCCTGGATGCTTACTCCCTCTGCCACCAGATCCACATGAGAGAAAAGGATGTGCCCCACACCAACATTATCACGCCCTTTGGCACATTTTGCTATAAAAATGCGACCTTTGGGTAGAAGAACGATGGTTGCACATAGCAACACGCCATGTAGAAAACCTTCTACACCCAGATAGGTGAGAAAACGTGGAAGCTTATATTGACAACCTGGTCATCAAATCGAAGATCAAGGCAATCCTCGATATGCCATCACCAACCAACCTCAAGCAGGTTCAGAAGCTCATGGGATTGATGGTTGCCCTAATTCGTTTTATCTCCCCACCAGGCGACAATCTCCCTTTCATCAAGCTGCTACGCAACACAATGGTGTTATGTCAACCACATGTTAGAGTTCTTTTCTTTTTGCGAATCTTGTACGTTTCATTTCATTGGAAAGGAAGGGTTTTGAGTTACAGTCCTACTAGGAGGCAATTACAAAGCCAAAATATGAAATCAGTGGATGTCCAAGGTCTGGGCGATGACAGCTCCAGATAGATTTTTTGCTTCCCATCTTTCCTGGTCCAATTTGTTGTTTCCCCAACCTCGCAGCTCGATTCCCTCTACCACGACGAGGGTTTCCTCCGACCATAGCGCGTGCTAGTTCACCCCTCAGCAAGCCGCCCCAACTCTTTGTCCAATTCGAGTCGATGTTGAGTCGCTGCCTCTACGCCTACGTCGGGCCACTCCATCCAGCATGGATGTCGCTACGACTGCATCTGCACCCATCGTATTGACACGCTATCTCCATGCGTGTCGCATACTGCCATCGTCACCCTGGCTCTGCGGACCGTCCGCGCTTGCAACCACCCAGCAAAAGCCAGCCGCTGGTGCCTCGCGCCGAGCGCTCCCTCTGTCGAGCCTTCTTCCATCTCTGCGGGCACTGTCGCCCCGAGTTGCCTTCCCCAACAACCGTCATCCTAGTGCCCGCCGCCTGCTTTCCTACCTAAGCACCCACCTGCAAGATGCCACCGAGCTGGTTCAACACTAGAGTTCATGCCAGTTCCACAGTAGGAAAACACACCAACACATGCATGCCTTGTAGGCAATTCCACTGTCTTGATCATTCGCGACTTGGGGGCTCGACCTCCTTGGTCCCTTCCCCGTTGCTCCTGGTGGGTGGGTTCAATTCCTGATTATGGCCATCAACACATTCACAAAGTAGATCGAGCCCCTAACCAACATCATCGCAACAAAAAAGCCTTTGTCCCAAGCAAGTTGGCAGAGAAATGTACATAATGCAACGTCTTTATATGATTTGGCATCCCCAGTAGGATAATCGCTGACAATGGCTCCTAGTTCACCAGCTAGAGGTTTTTGGGATTCTGCAAGGACTATGGGACAAAAGTGTGCTTCGCATCCGTGGCACGTCCCTAGAGCATGGCTAGGTCGAGCACGCCAAGAACATATTACTACACAGGCTATCAATCGCGAGGAACCAAAAGGTTGCCCGGCCTTGGTAAAACTTGGGTGAGTGCGCTACCTACAATGCTTTGGGAGGCATGCATGCAACAAAGTCACGCCGTTGGTCAAAAGCCTTTCTTCCTCCTCTATGGGTCCAAATTTATGATCCCTTACGAGCTGAAGCTACAATTCCCTCGAGTTGCACGTTTTAATGAAAATAAAAAATGCAACACCACTTGGATGAGTCGAAGTACTTGAGGAGCATCGAGATATCGCCTTCACACATGCAACCAAGTATCAGCAAGATCTACGTAGTTGTCCAGAAGACCAGAACGTCACATGAGGAAGCGGATTATGGGGGTAGGGGTTCTCGCCCTACGAATATTCAGTCAACTGTAAGTCCTCCCCCATTTCCTCGATGAAATCAACAACGCAGCACAACAACGTTCCACAAACATAGCACGATCTCAAGGGTCATTTACACAAACTGGGTTGCGCCTTTTACCTCCAGCCTCCATAATCAAGTCCAAGAGCAAGCAGACCTTAGATGCCGAAGGCCCCGACTTGTGAGTCGAACCTCTAGTGTCTTGGCTTTGTGCTCTGAAGTCCGAGCCACACCCCGTGTCATGCTAGCATCCACTGCCGCCAATTCTTTCCTCTTCCCAATCTCAATGAATTCGTCCTTGGCCTTCTGAATGTGAAACTTAGGCCCCAATCGGGTTCTGGTGATTAATGACAAGGAAATTAAGAGGACTAATGCTTTATCAAGTCTACTTCAGGAATGGACTAAGTATCCTCCATTTTGATGAGCGCAAACATCATTGGTGGCCCCTTGCTTTCCGTGCTATCAAGGGTTGGTTCTTCAAGCTCATAGTTTGCAATTTATAGATTTTTAGTGGATCCAAGATCCACATTGAGTTCAAGGACAACCGCACTATCAAGAGGGCACATGAAAAATAACTAGGGATGCACTCTATCTCAAGATCCACAACCAAATCCCCAAGTTTTGCACTGCTTCCACTCAATTCCTCAAGTTCTCCACTTTCTCGGTACTTCTGAGTATTCCGTACCTGGTACTACTGACCCTGTGAGCATCGAGTGAGCCTGTCAAATGAACCCTGTTCTACAAGTGTTTGTCGAAACCGCCTCCATTTTTCTCCGTTACCATCGAGCTTTGATCCTGCCAAGAGAATCTCTCTTAGCTCCGATAACCCGGGGCCTAACCTTTTTCAACACTTCCAAGCACCTCTCAGTTTGTATAGGTCCAATACTCCCGAGCAAATGTTATACGACACCTCCGAGCTGAGAGATTGTCGTTTTTGCACCATTTCATTCTAAGGCTTGCTCTTTTTCTCCTTTTCTTCAGTACTTCAGAGCAAGTTTCTCCTTCACGCTGAGATGAGCTTCTTTGTGTTTGGTACCTCCAAGCTTTTTGTTTCCAGCACCTCTAGGTATTTGGACTTCTAAGATCATGGATGCAAGGTGCTTAATTATTTTTCTTGAGTAACATTGCTTATTTCAATAGCAAGGATGCCAAATTAATCATCTATGTTCTATAAATAAGCACCGGTGCTAGGAAAAACTGGTTCTCTTTTGTACATGGCCTAAGAGGCTTACTAGGCAGCCCAGTACCTCCAAGCTCCAGGTACATATAGGAATGTTCGTTTTCCTACCTAACAGTTCAAATTTTGAACGGGTCCACTACTACGAAGAATACCATGTGGTACTTCCAGGGTGATTGTCTTTTACTGTTCAACGGTTAGATTTCTGCTTTTTCTATAAATAGACCCCACACCCCTTGAGTGGGTGAGCACTTTGTGAGCATTTCCGAGAATAAAGCTTCTCGGCTGCTGAGCCGGAGTATAGTTATTACTGGAAGTACAAAAGGCAGGACAAAAACAATGTGTGCATCTCCGGTGTCAAGCTGTTCCTTGTTGCCGCCCTTGTGTCCACCTTCCTCTTCCTCTTTTCCTTGCAATGCTTTCCCGAGGAAAGATGGGAGAAGAAAAGCAGTGTTGGACTCTGTCTCCTTCCCTTCCCCTCCCTCTCGCTCCCTCTCAAACAAAAAAATATATCCAATAACTGAAATTTAAGAATTGGTTCATACCTGCTGCAATATAATGGGACCACCTTGCCAAGAATAAAGCTTCTCGGCTTTCATTATGTCTACAATTTTTGTCACGAAAGTCTGCATTTCAGCCTGTTGAAACATTTATACGGCTTAGTGGTTAAGGAGTGCTTGAGGATGCCCCTCCCACTAAAATCAGTGTTGTAACTGTACATCGTTTCTACACATATAAGTGCAGGAATCATGTGACTTTATGCAGCATGAAACTCTTATAAGATGGAAAATTTATGATCTGAAGAAAGCCATGGATCAAACAGTGAAATGTTTTTTTTTACCTTGTATGGCTCATTGTCAGTACGAAATTCTATGCCAGGGATATCACGTAACCAAACTGGGAAACCACTGCACAAATGCATGACAAAAGGATAGATTAATAAACATCATGAATAATACTAAGTATTTTTTTTCTCAAACACGCAGGAGAGCTGCTAAATAGGGTAAACGTAATAAAAAATAATTGTGCAAAACTGTAACCATGCAATTACTAAGATAATGTTTATTATTACAGAAACTACTGACGTTATGTTTAATGTAGAGGGAGAGAAAACTCAAACGACAATCTACCATCAAAAGCTCAATTGCACAAGGAAGAAGAAAATTTGTAACTCTGAAATATAATAACTGGGGCCTCTAAAGTACATAAGTGTAGCTCGTAACGTGTTTAAATTAGCTGCATTTATGAGTGCAACAGTGAAGTTTGATTGCTTTGATAAGTGGCAGTTATGAGATAAAAATAAGGAGGTATACCAATTATAGAGCACCTCCTATAATTAACCATTTCCTTTTTGTGTGTGGGTGATGATTAGCCTTTTCCAGTGCCACTGTATATTAGTAGAAATAAATTATTTGATTTGATGAACTCTTGACATACACCAACTGTGGTGTTCCCTTACGACAGTAGAACTACATTTTTGTTCACAAACACCTCTTCCTCTACGTTTCCAGAGCTTCACCAGCTTCCCTTTTTTAATGAAGGAGGGCAAAATATGTCATCCTCCTAAAATGTAGGACATGTGAAGTGTCATCCAAATGCTATGGAAATCATGCGTATTCGGCCCATTTAACATCCAATGGTTACTTACTGAGGTAGATAAGGTAAACGTTCTCAGACATAGTGATTGACTTAAGCCTATACAGACAAGCTAGAAAGGATTATGTTAGTTGTAAAATGATGCGTATGTGCATGAAGACAACAAACACATGTCCGTGTATACCAATAATCAAAAATAGAGCAAGAAAAAAAATTATAACACAACTGAAAACTCTAGTAATTAGTACGGATGTGATCAAGATATTTCAAAAGTCCACTGTCAAGATATAAACAGACCCGAAATTCCATTCAGCACAAGCATATGGGCCGATACGAAGGAGAAAAAATAGGCCTTCAGCAGCAACCAGCTTCACAAATCTCACAAGATCAAATCTGTCTTCAAAGTAATACTGGGAAAAATGGAAGATGCATAAGTTCATATTCAAGGACAAAATATGTACAACTGAAGTAAACAAGTAGGCAACTACATTACCTGACCTTTGGCTGGTTCATGCCCATTCCAAAAGACATATGTCTCAATTACATCTGCACCACCTTCCTTGCACTTTGCAATTATACTAGGCCACATCTAGCACAATTTGCAAGAATTTAGTTAGAGCTACAAGCAATACAAACACCGTATTCCTGGGCAAACAAAGAACAATGCACAGCAATTAATTTCATGCAGCACCCAGCTATTTGAAGCACAAGAAAACTACCAAAATCTGATGTCCATACTAAAAGTGATAATGAAACTCAGTCTCACACGGACGCCTCAAGAAGAGCCAGTGTGAAAATCTCTTGACACCCTCACGCACACCAGTGTCAGTTACAGTTCCTTTTTTTTTTTTTTTTGCGGGGGAAGTTACAGTTCCATCTGACTCGCTAACCGCAAACGAGCTTCGAAGGAAGTTCATGGAGGAGCTATCCATGGTTATCCACGGTGCTATGAGGAAAAAATACTCAGGTTTTCAGTCTATCCTAGTTTAACTTCTTTTTATTATGGGAAAAACACCAATTCTGTTCGTCTCTGCTCAATTGCAGCAGCCCCGACCACCACGGATCAAACCACACAAATCCCACATTTCCGCCGCCCCAACTCGAGCCTGATCAGGCATGAGTAAGCTCTTTGGCGGGGCGGCCTACGATATTGCGGCATTGAGGTAATGGAATAAACTCGCTCCGATAAGAGGGGGAAAACTACAAGGGGTTCCGCCCGATGCCAACAACTCCACCAGACGCTGCATTTTTTTCCGGTGGCACCAGACGCTGCCCTTGCACAAGCCGCGGACGGGATCCTCACCTCGGGTGTGGCGCGGGGGTAGTGTACTCCCGCTGAGACGAGCATCCTCCGCTGCCCGCCGATGCGCACTGCGCGATGGTCGTAGCTCACGTTGAACGGCTCGAAGTAGGGGCCATCCGACTCCGTCCCCCTCCCCACCACCTGGCTCAGCTCCCCGGCCGCTGATGCTGAGACGGTGAAGTAACCGACGACGAGGAGGAGGAGGAGGGGGAGCAAGGGGGGCCCAAATCGCGAGGGCGGCGGCGAGGCGGCCATGGCCAGAAGCAGAGTAGAAGCACAGGGGTACGGAGATAGTACTCACTCCTGGCTTATAGGGCTCAAAAGTTTGTTTTTCCGTCTTATAAATGAGCCCTGGGAACGAACCCGACTCATTACATTCCATTCGGTGACACCAACCAAACACAAAGTCTCAATTCTACTACTACCATCATATATTCGGATTTCAAGGTGTATTCAATCATTACATGTAAGAGCATCTTCAGCCGCACCACCAGAACGGCTTCCCCAGACGCTTTTTTCGCGCCGGCGCCGAAAAAACGGCCTAGTCGCGTCCCCGGAAACTCGATTTTCGCCGGCCTGGGCCGAAATCAGCGTCGGCGGACTCAGGCCGAACCCGGCGCGCTGGGGCGCCGAGGCGAGTGGTTTTGACGCGAAGCAACCGCGGGCCCGCCGAGTCAGCGAGACGGGCGCTTCGTCGCCCTCATCGCCTCGGTTCCCGCGGGAATCAATGCCAAGGCTGTCGCGCTGCCGCCGCCGGTCAGCCTTGCCATTGATTCCTCACGGGACGGCGCGGCGTCGCCTCCCCTCCCGCCACGCGTACATACGGGCGCGGCTATATAAGCCGACGCCCTCCCTCGCCTCAGGCCACACCAGCCCTCACCGCCGAGCCCTCTCCCTCTCCCTCTGCCGTGCACTGCCGCCTCCGAGCCCTCCCTCCCCTGATTTCTTTTTTTAGTTATATTTGTTATGTAAACGCGTCGCGAACATGTAATATATGCCAAAATTTGCCGAAATTTAGCCGTGTTTAACCGAACTTCGCTGAACGTTTTTTCTTTTGGAAAAATTAGACGCGCCTGGGGGCGGCCCTGGGGACGGCGACTGGGGGGCAACTCGCCCCCAAGCCGTTTTTTTGCGCCGGCTCGCCCTCAGGCGGCGATTTTAGACGCCCTTGGGGGGCCAACAGCTGGAGATGCTCTAAGGATGAAGAAAAAATTCACCAATGCATGTAAAAGTTCTTGGTCATTAAGTGGTCATGCATGCATGCGGTGTAAGTAATGCATTGATATACATAAATTTTTAAGAAAAATAAGAGTATTAATTAGTACTTTTGTAAACTACGGAATTAATTCCACCATTCATCATCTACCTTGGTTGAAGAGATTTTCAAATTAAGCCCTATAAACCAGAAAGGGGGGAGTATAACAGAGGCGAGCGGCGGATGAAGCGAGGTTTTCTTATTTTATTAATTTATTTTGGATAATTTTGTTTTAGGGGAAGCTCTGACTAGGACAATGGATGCAAACAGAAACAACGGGAAACTTCACAAGATCAATCGGTAAATTTGCAATTTGGAGAGCATGAAACAAGATCCTAAATCTCAGGCCCAAGACAATTTGCAGTCCGCAAGCTACATCGAACGAACAAAATAACCTCACGCAAAATAAAGAAATTCTTGTCCCCTATGGCTCTTTTAACCATTGGTATTGAAAACCATGAGAACGGGATGACTGTCAAGGATCAAAAGTAAGGAATCGGACTCATATTCATCATGATCTTTTTTCATTGTTCGTATCCTTTTGAACCGGTCTCTTGCTTTTCCTACTGGCAGACAAATCAAATTTACCGATCAGGATTATATAACATCTATGCAAATATGATTGCCAAACATTTGTACCATGTAGACACAAAACGAATAGCCACCCAATCATGATGAGTTTTGCAAACTTTGAGCCTCAAAGGTTTACACTAAAAATTGCGACATCATTTGAGTACTCACTTGTGGCAAGGGCACCTACAAGGAAGAATCGGAATTGCTAGGAGCTGATATGCTTCTGGAAAAGAAAATGCATTTGGTTTAACCTGGACGCCTTGAGAAAAACTCATATATAAAAAGTTATTTTCTGCTATGTACACCTACCCAATAGAGATTGCTAATGTATAAGAAGTGCAACACTATTTACTTATAGAAATGAAACAAACTTATATCTAAAAGAATCACCTGGTGTGGTATCATGAACTATGTGAAAACCTATAAGTAACAAGTATCAATATATTGATAAAAGCAAACAACTTTATCTTGGAAACAAAACAAAACAAAACAAGGTCGGCGAGGAGTTGCAAATTTACTCTGAATTTCTCAATAATACTCTTATGATGCAGGTAATCTGTTTTTGAACCTTGATTCATAAATCTAATTGCAAGCATATGTCTATTAAGTAAACTGTAGTATGACCAACACCAAACTTTTTTTATGTTGCAACTTATGAGACAACTCCGCCTCCGCCTCCGCCTACGCCTCCTAGCTGCGCCTCTTAGCCGCGCCGGTGGCCACTCCGGCCCCGGCGGCCACCACCTAGCCTCCACCAGTGGTCACTCCGGCCCCGGTGCCCACATCAATTCTCTGCCTCATCGTCACTCGCTCAAGTCCGATCTCCATCTCCGTGATGGCTCTCTCTGACCTTAAGTTTGAGCAAGGTTTGGCCTTTGAAGCCTACATCTGGAAGCAATTTGGGGTTCCAATCAATCATTTCGACGGGGGAAAACTCAAGGAATTCTTCCTGGTGGCACAGGCGACTCGTTCTAAACTTCGTATCAACTCTGATTCGATCAGTCTCATGCTCCAATCTTGCTTTGGGGGTCATGCTTCTCGTTTCAAAGTTTCGTACTTTCAAAATTGGTCGTTCAAATTCAGCGCTTCCTCAAAAAAGTGTGGGTTTTGCCATCATCAAAGGGGGAAATTGCGTCAATGATCTCTTTAGTTTGGGGGTTTTCCTTTGGGGCAATGGTGGACCAGATTCCCGCAAAGAGTTCAGGCTGTACCAGCAAGAACTTGACCAGGAATGGACTGTGGTCAATCGTTCTGGTGATCGTCGGTCTTATTCCGAAGCTGTTCAAACCCCAAGAATCTTTAATGGAAATAATTCCACCATTCGTTCTCCGGTTGGATCTCCGGTCAGATCTCCGCCTGGATCGCCGATCAGATCCGGTGCTAATCGATCCCTTTCAGTTTCCCAGCGCCTGGCTCAATCAGTGGCACCATCACACCAGGTATTAACTGCGCCCAATAATGTGGCGATCGGAGGGGCGGGATCCACGGGTTTTCAAAATTCTGGGCCGGCCCATGCTGCTAGGGAGCCCAGCACTCTTTTCTGTATTCGCTGCCTTGATGTGGACCACCTTCGACCCGGTTGCAAGAATAAAATCCGCTGTAGAGGATGCCGTTGCCTGGGCCATATCAAAGAGAATTGCAGATTTGGAGGTGCGAATTCCGAGCCGACGCCTCGCATTCAACCGCCTCTACTACAGCAGCCACATTTGGCTACTGACCGTGACTCGCGTCAATCGACGCATTTAACCCTACCTGTCAGAGAGGGCATCATCCTCCCTGTTCAGTCAAATCAAGCCATTACCGCCGGTGCCCACTCGCATTCCCACCACTCTCCTCCTTCTTTACAGCAACCAGCTCGCTCTTCGAGGGTTTCGGCGGACGTGGCGACTCTGCTCTCGCTGGCAATGGCGTCGTTCCCCTTCGACCCTACGCCATTCCTCCCTGAGGGTTTCCATGCGATTGAGGTGGAAGGAAGGCCGGCGTGCCATCGCATGCTCCATGGCAACCTTGTGCCAGCCAATGAAGATCTTGCCATTGCAACAATCATCCCCATGCCCCAAGGAGAAGTAAGTTTTCTTAACGTCCGTGAGATCCTCCTTGAGTTTCTGCAATCCAAGCGCATTGGGGTCTTGGAGGTGACGAAGTGTCCCTTTGGACAAGCTTTTGTGAGGGTTCGCAGTGCGGCTGACAGAGATTTTCTAGTTAATAGAGGGACGCATGCGTATGGTGACATTCATATTGTCTTTCAAAGGCACAATGAGGGGCTGAATTGGAAGAACTTTAATCTAAATCGTGATGTCTGGCTCATGGTTGTCGGTTTCCCTGCTGATTTAAGGAGTTTTCATGAGCTGTCTAATGCCACTGCAAGTTTCGGACAGTTGATGGTGTGGGACAGATACAAATCAAGTGATGTTGCGGTAGCACTGAAAGTGAAAGTTGATGCACTCAAAGATGTCCCGGCTAGTCTTGTGGTCTCTGGGGCCAAGAATTTCAGTGGCCAATCTTGGACTTGCCCTGTTGTGATTGTCGACGACAACCCTATTGGAGTTCCACCACTTGATGAAGACCCAGTTCCTACAGATGGCAACCCCCACCCAAGGCCACCACAACAGTTCCACCATCCCAATCAGAACAATCTTATGGTTGGGCTGTTGCCTTTCACCTCCTGCAACCTGAGCAACAGATTCTACCTGTAATTGAGGAAGTTCCAGCTCACAATGATGAAGATGAAGGCTGGGGTCATTGGGCTATGCCACAACAACATCTTCCTGTTGATGTGAAAATTCAAGCTGGTGAGTTTCTGGCTCTAGATGACTTAATGGGGCCTCTTGAAGTTCAGGTTGTGCAGCCTGAAGATGATCACAGTGGTCTCACTCTTTCCTTGGGTCTGCCAAGTGCAAATGTCAGTTCTGCTGAGTCTGCTATTGGTGCACCAGGCATTCCAGATTTGGATGAGCTTCTGGCACCCCTTGTTCTACCCGAAGTCCAACCAGTTATACCTGTGGCACATATAGCTTTGGATCTTAATCAACCCATTGAACAGCTACCCCTGGAGGACTTTGCAATTCCTCAAATTTATCTGCTTGCTGATGACAATCTTCCTCTGCCTCCAAGAGACATGCCAGTTCTAGAGCCACTCTTGCAACATATGCTGCTGCCAATAGATGTTGCTGCTGCCACCAATTATGCTGCAGATGAGATTGGGGCTTCTGCTGCTGCCCCTCCTACTGTTGCAGCTGAAGTTGCAGTTGCACCTGTGACCACTGAAGATTTGGCTGACGCTGCTCCCAAACCTGCTACTCCAACACAGATACCAGGCATGGAACCCAGCACTATGGCTCGAGTCCCTTTGGCCAATATGGATGATGCTGATCCTAAGCAGCTTGTTCCTCACAATCCAAATGCAGAAATCAATCAAAATGTAGAGATTTCCAGTTCCTCAGCAGGTAACAGTTTAGAGGCCCCTCCTGGATTCCCTTACCCTATTTTCAATGCAAGCTTTGCTGGCAAGGACATTCAGTTACTGTCATCTGCATCCTCGGGTCAGGATGAGGAGTTCCTCTCCAAAGAAGGGTTGGAGCTTTGGAAGGCTCGCTTTGCTCCTATGGACTCAACAGATAAAGTTACTCAGGTACCTATTGAGTGGTGTAAATTCATCATTTTTGCCTTAATGTCTGTGGATAACTTTGACTGGGCAAAATCTTTACTTGCATCTCAATTATGGACTTATATCATTGAAGGTTCTGTCAGTAATCAAACTCTACCATTTGTAATTCCTGAAAAGTGTCAAAGTGAGCAGATTCTTTGTTGTAAGAATTTAGTTGAGGAGCCAGAAGTTTCTTCTAATGTTGCTTCTACTCCCCAGGCTCTGCACAGGAGCAGCACCCCTCCTCTGCCACCTGCCAGTACCTCTCTTGCTCACACACAAAGGAAGAGGAAGGATAAAGCTCCTACGGTGGAAACTGAGGTAAGAAGGAGCTTCAGACTGAAAGCTTTAAACAATGGTTTCAGGAGGAAGTCATGCTCAGATAATGCTTTCCCTATTCTACTGATCCTCCTGCCATTACCACTAAGATAGTAAAGAACCTGGCTGTTTCCTTTTGCAAGGCTGCTGCAAAGGACTGTTCTGAGGAGATGTTGCACCAGCCCAAGAAGAAGAAGGAGGCTAAGGTTGCTGCCAAAGGAACCTCCAAGAAGGCTGTTTTCAAGCCTTAAGCTAGCTTTCTGAAGAAAACATGTTAGCATCAAGAAGTTTTAGATCTGGGGATATGTTGCACTTTTGGAATGGACTTTTAATGCTGCTTATGAGAGACTATGCTTTTGTAATGACTCTGAATTCTGAAATGAGAGACAGTTGCATTATTATTTATCTATGTGCTGAATGGACCTGGTGTATTGTGCAAAGCTATGGTATCTTGTTCTGTTATGTTGAAAGATTGCTTGTTATCTTGCATGCTTGGTGTTCCTTACAAGGTTCCTTGAGAGAAACAGTACTAGTTGCAGTCCACACTTTATTTGAACATGAATCGAGACTGGAATATTCTCAATTGGAATATCAGAGGTATTAATGACAGTAACAAATGGCTTTCACTTCGAAACAAGATTGCTGAGGCTAATGCAGATATAGTTTGCCTGCAAGAAACAAAGAAAGAGCACTTTGACTTTAGATACATCAAAAACTTCTGCCCCAACAGGATCAATTGTTTTGATTTTCTACCCTCTATGGGTGCTTCTGGTGGTCTTCTCATTGCCTGGAATGGCAGCATTTTTGAGAGGGAAACTTTGTTTCAAAATGAATTTTCTCTCTCAATCAGGTTTACATCTAAGCTCTCTGGTGAGTCCTGGATTCTCACCAATATTTATGGCCCTTGCCAAGGTGCAGTCAGTGAAGAATTTCTCAATTGGTTCAGCAACATCCAAAAGCCTGATGAGACAAAGTGGATGATTTTGGGTGATTTCAACTATATTAGGTACCCACACAATAGAAGCAGGGCTGGGGGTAACTTCTCAGATATGTTAAAATTCAATGATGCCATCAATAGCCTGGCACTGGTTGAAATCCCACTAAAAGGGAGGAGTTTTACCTGGAGCAACATGCAGCAAGCACCTTTGCTGGAAAAATTAGACTGGGTGTTCACTTCTGAATCCTGGACATCTCACTTTCCTAATACTCTGGTTCTTCCTCTATCAAAGCCTGTCTCAGATCACATACCATGTCAGGTGCAAATTGGAACTCATATTCCCAAGTCTAAAATCCTCAGGTTTGAAAATTATTGGCTGCAAATTGAGGGTTTCAAAGATATTGTAAGGCAAAATTGGGAGCAGGCCATCCATATCCAAGACAATGCAAAGAGAATTACTGCCAAATTCAAAAGACTAAGGACATCTCTCAAAATCTGGGCCAAGTCAATTTCTCAACTCAGTATCTCTATCAAATCCACTAATGAGGTAATTCTGTTTCTAGATACAATTGAAGATTATGGAACTCTCACTTTGCAAGAATGGAATGGAAGAGAATTTCTTAAGCAGCATCTTCACACACTTTTGGAGAGATAAAAGATTTATTGGCAGTAGAGAGCCACAATTAGATGGGTCAAGTTTGGAGAGGCTAATTCAAAATATTTCCAGGCCAAAGCCACCATC
Source organism: Triticum dicoccoides (assembly GCF_002162155.2). Lineage (NCBI taxonomy): Eukaryota > Viridiplantae > Streptophyta > Magnoliopsida > Poales > Poaceae > Triticum > Triticum dicoccoides. The sequence continues at coordinate 281,927,074 of NC_041389.1, forward strand.
AAGTACAGGGTTAATCACATTGCCAGCTTACAGGATGAATTGGGTAATACTCACAGAGAACACAATGCCAAAGCCAATATTCTCTTCAATGCTTTCAAAAAGAGATTAAATACATTTGTGTCCACCTTCAACCCTCTAAATTTGGGCTCTTTACTACATAGAGATGTGGATTTATCTATGTTGGAAATCCCTTTTCCACAGGAGGAAATTGATTCTGTTGTCAAAAATCTGCCTAATGATAAGGCTCCAGGACCAGATGGCTTCAACACAAATTTCATCAAGCATTGTTGGGATATTCTGGCACCTGACTTCTATGCTTTAATTGAGGACTTCTATCATGGAAGGATCAGCTTGCAGAGCATCAACTCCTCTTTTATTACTCTCATTCCTAAGAAAGATGCTCCAGCCACACCCAATGATTTTAGGCCAATCTCATTGCTCAACTGCTCAATAAAGATCATCGCTAAGCTTAAGGCAAATAGACTCCAAGAGGTCATTCTGAAACTAGTGCACACTAATCAATATGGATTCTTAAAGGCTAGGTCCATCCAAGATTGTCTTGTCTGGTCTTATGAATTCATTCATCAATGCAAAATGTCTGGCAAGGAGATTATTGTTTTTAAACTGGATTTTGAGAAGGCCTTTGATCTCATTGAACATCAGTCCATTAGAGATGTTCCCATTGCAAGAGGATTTGGCAGTAGATGGCTTATGTGGATTGATATGCTATTTTCATCTGGATACTCTGTTGTTTTATTAAATGGGGTCCCTAGCAAACAGTTTCTATGCAATAGAGGAGTAAGGCAGGGAGATCCTCTCTCTCCGTTACTCTTTGTGGTTGCTGTAGATCTCCTGCAATCTAGTCTGAATGAGGCCATGCATAACAATTTGATATCAAGACCACTTGAACAGCACCATTGTCCTGATTTCCCTGTCATTCAATATGCTGATGACACAGTTCTAATTATGCCAGCTTCTGCATTGCAAATGGAACAACTTAAGAACCTCATTCTCCATTTTACAGTCTTTACAGGGCTCAGAGTTAACTTTGATAAATCAGCCATGGTGCCTATCAACACTGAGAATGAGGTTATTCAAGCTTTAGCTGCCAGATTGGGTTGCTCTATAGGTTCCTTCCCTTCACTTATCTTGGATTACCTTTGTCACTTTACAAGCCTAAGATGGAAGATTTCTCACCTGTCATCAAGAGGATTGACAGCAGACTGTCAGGTTGCTCAACACTCCTATCTTATGGGGACAAGCTTACACTCATCAAATCTGTCTTCATGCATCTGCCTATTTTCTTCATGTGTACCCTTGATCTACCTAAAGGCATATCTGAGCAAATCAACAAAGCTTTAAAGCACTGCTTCTGGAGGAAATATGGATTGGAAGGTAGAGGCCCTGCACTCATTGCCTGGGATAAAGTTTGCTTGCCCAAAGATCAAGGAGGATTGGGAGTTCTCAACATTGACATCCATAACAAATGCCTTCTCATGAAACATCTGCATAAGTTCCTACATAAAGAGAATCTTCCTTGGGTACACCTTATTTGGGATTCTTACTACCCAGATGGAGTGATTACCAACAGGAATGTAGGTTCATTCTGGTGGAAAAGTATCTTCAAGCTGCTCCCTGAATTCAAGACTGTGGCTACATGGAGGCTAGGCACAGGAGACACTATTGGTTTTTGGACTGATAACTGGGGGCATGGCATTGCAGAACATAAATTCCCAAAGCTTTACTCCTTTGCCATCAAAGACAATTTGAGCATTCAGGAATTTTTGCAGCAGGCAAACATAACAGACAATTTCTTTCTACCACTTTCTGCTCAAGCACACAACCAATTCACAGAACTTCAGAGCATCATTGAGTCTACACATATTTCAAATCATGGTGATAAATGGACCTATCCATGGGGAACATCTTACTCCTCGATCAAGATGTATAAAGTGTTGCAAAGGGACAACAAGCTGCACCTCTTTTTCAAAAACTATGGAAGAATGCAACCATGCTTTGATACAAGATATTTTTCTGGCTCCTACTGCATGACAGGGTCAACACCAGGAACATGCTCCAAAGACGATCCTTCCACCTACCAACCTATAATTGTGCTCTTTGTCAAATGATCACGGAGGAAACATCTCTTCATATTTTTTGGGACTGTGATTTTGCCTTCAATTGTTGGCAGTCTCTCCTGGGACACAGACGCAGATGATTTTCCATCTTTGATGAGGTCTCTTTGGCCATGCAGAACTTGCCTAATGCATTTTACATGGAAATTATGATCATGGGATGTTGGAACATCTGGATTCAAAGGAATGACAAAATTTTCAAGGCAAAACCAGCCACAGTCCAAGGTTGGAAAGCTTCACTCAAGACTGATCTTCAGCTCCTATTACACAGGCTGAAAACTAAATTCAGAGATCAATTTTCAAGCTGGATTGAGCACCATTTAACATAATAATGCTAGCTTCAGGATTCAACAAAACAAGAGTGGGTTGAACCTTTTTGGGTTTCACTTTGTACATATTGTAAACTATTTATTTTAATGAAATACCCGTAGAATGATTGTTCTATGGTTTCGGTTCAAAAAAAACTTTTTTTATGTAACCTGACGATGGAGCAACACGCCTGAAAAGAGCCGCTGGATGGCGGCCATCTTCCTAGCGTGCCACGGCCTCCGTCTTGCCGCCGCCATAGTCTTCGAAGGCAGCACAACCACCACGGCACCATGCACCTCCTCTTGGCCGGCGGATCGATCCAATTCAGTCCCCAGCTTGTGCTATCGCGGCCTGCGGTTGGGAAGAAATTCAGGCTTGAGGAGAAGGACATCGACGATAGCAGAACGACACCGAGGTGACAAGGCGGCGGCTGGTGGTTTACTGGATTTCTCCGCCGCATCGGCCGTCGAAAGGGGAGGAGAAAGGGGATGAAGGGAATACATACGGGGAGATGAGAATATGGGAGCTTCGTGATTTGTTTTGCTGGAAAAGAGACGTCAGGGAGGAAAATCCTGAAAAACGTTCAATGAAGAATTGACGATGGGGAGCACAAGGATGGGAGTGGGCAAGCCTCGTTCATTTGAAACTCGGAGTTGGGTGGAAGATTTTCCGATACCTCACGCAACGCATTAATGATTGGAGTTCATTTACACGGGGAAATGATTGTGATACGTGGCTTACCAAGAAATAAATACTCTCGACCAGAATAA
>NC_041389.1:281930603-281939604 GCF_002162155.2 Triticum dicoccoides
CACGGGCGACCCGGGTGCGCGAATCCTAGCCCCAGTCTTCGATCCCCCCTCCCTCCTGCCCCCAGCCGCCGCTGCTGGTGAGGCCGCGCCGGGCAATGTTGGGGAACGTTGCATGGAAAACAAAAAATTTCTACGCACGCGCAATGATCTATCCATGGAGATGCATAGCAACGAGGGGAGAGTATGTCTACGTACCCTCATAGGCCATAAGCGGAAGCGTTTCACAATGCGGTTGATATAGTCGAACTTTCTTCGCGCTCCAACCGATCTAGTACTGAATGCACGGCACCTCCGCGTTCTGCACATGTTCAGCTTGGGGACGTCCTACACCTTCTTGATCCAACAAGAAGGCGAGGTAGTAGATGAGTTCCGACAGCACGACGACGTGGTGACGATGATGCTGATCTCCGCAGGGTTTTCCCTAAGCACTACAAAAATATGACCAGGGGTGTAAACGGTGGAGGGGAGCACCGCACACAGCTAGGCCATTGTCTGTTGTGTGCTAGGCGCCCCCCTCCCACATATATATAGCATATATATATGTGGGAGGGAGGTAGGAGCAGCCAAAGGAGGTGCCCAAGTAGGAGGAATCCTACTTGGAGTCCCTCCCAAGCCGCGCCCCCTGCCTTATATAGGTGCGGGGGAAAGGCAGGGAAGGGTGGCGCCCCCCCTTCCTTTCTCCCATGAGATGGAAAGGCAGGAGAGGCTAGACCTTCCCCCTTTCCTTCCCTTAGGTCATGCTGTCCAAAGAAGGGGCGTGCCAGGGGCTGGTATGTTCCCCCTTTGGCCCATTAGGCCCATATCTTTGCCGGGGGTGCCCGAAACTCCTTTCCGGTGACCCGGTAAGTATCCGGTACCCTCCGAAACACTTCCGGTGTTTGAATATCATTGTCCTATATATCAATATTTACCTCTCGACCATTTTGAGACACCTCATCATGTATGTGATCTCATCTGGGACTCCGAAAAACATTCGATCACCACATCACATAACTCATATAGTACTATATCGTCAACGAACGTTAAGCGTGTGGACCCTACGGGTTCGTGAACTATGTAGACATGACCGAGACACCTCTCCGGTCAATAACCAATAGCGGAACCTGGATGACCATATTGGCTCCTACATATTCTACGATGATCTTTATCGGTCGAACCGTTATGACAACATACGTAATTCCCTTTGTCCATCGGTATGTTACTTGCTCGAGATTCGATCATCGGTATCTATATACCTAGTTCAATCTCGTTACCGGCAAGTCTCTTTACTCGTTTCGTAATACATCACCTCGTGACTAACTCCTTAGTCATTTGCTTGCAAACTTATGATGTGTATTATCGAGAGGGCCCAGAGATACCTCTCCGATACTCGGAGTGACAAATCCTAATCTTGATCTATGCCAACTAAACAAACACCTTAGGAGATACCTGTAGAGCATCTTTATGATCACCCAGTTACGTTGTGATGTTTGATAGCACACAAGGTATTCCTCCGGTATCCGGGAGTTGCATAATCTCATAGTCGAAGGAATATGTATTTGTCATGAAGAAAGCAATAGCAATAAAACTGAACGATCATTATGCTAAGCTAACGGGTGGGTCTTGTACATCACATCATTCTCCTAATGATGTGATCCCGTTATCAAATGACAATGCATGTCCATGGTAGTAAACCTTAACCATCTTTGATCAACAAGCTAGTCTAGTAGAGGCTTACTAGGGACACATTATTTGTTTATGTATTCACACATGTATTTAAGTTTCCGATCAATATAATTCAAGCATGAATAATAAACCTTTATCATGAATAAGGAAATATAAAATAATAACTTTATTATTGCCTCTAGGGAATATTTCCTTCAGTCTCCCACTTGCACTAGAGTCAATAATCTAGTTCACATCGCCATGTGATTTAACACCAATAGTTCACATCGTCATGTGATTAACACCCATAGTTCACATTGCCATGTGACCAACACCCAAAGGGTTTACTGGAGTCAATAATCTAGTTCATATCACCATGTGATTAACACCCAAAGAGTACTAATGTGTGATCGTGTTTTGCTTGTGAGAGAAGTTTAGTCACCAAGTTTGTTATATTCGGATCCATATGTATTTTTGCAAATTTCTATGTCTACAATGCTCTGCATGGTGCTACTCTAGTTAATTGCTCCCACCTTCAATACGTATCCAGATTGAGACTCAGAGTCATCTTGATTAGTGTTAAAGCTTGCATCATCATAACCCTTTACGATGAACCCTTTATCACCTCCATAACCGAGAAACATTTCCTTAGTCCTCTAAGGATAATTTTGACCGATGTCCAGTGATCTACTCCTGGATCACTATTGTACCCCCTTGCCAAACTCACAGCAAGGCACACAACAGGTCTTGTACACAGCATGGCATACTATATAGAACCTATGGCCGAGGCATAGGGAATGACTTTTATTATCTTTCTATCATCTATCGTGGTCAGGCTTTGAGTCTAACTCAACTTCACACTTTACAATACAAGATAGAACTCCTTGTTTGACTAATCCATTTTGAACTCCCTCAAAATCTTGTCAAGGTATGTGCTTTGTGAAAGTCCTATTAAGCATCTCGATCTATCTCTATAGATCTTGATGCCCAATACATAAGTAGCTTTACCGAGGTCTTTTATTGAAAAAATTTCTTATTCAAGTATCTTTTTATGCTATCCAGAAATTCTATATCATTTCCAATCAACAATAAGTCATCCACATATTGTTGGGGAACGTAGTATTTCAAAATTTTCCTACGATCACGCAAGATCTATATAGGAGAAGCATAACAACAAGCGGGGAGAGTGTGTCCACGTACCCTCGTAGACCGAAAGCAGAAGCGTTTAGTAACGTGGTTGATGTAGTCGAACGTCTTCGCGATCCAACCGATCAAGTACTGAACGCACGGCACCTCCGCGATCTGCACACGTTCGGCTCGGTGACGTCCCTTGAACTCTTGATCCAGCTGAGGCCGAGGGAGAGTTCCGTCAGCACGATGGCGTGGTGACAGTGATGATGAAGTTACCGGCGCAGGGCTTCGCCTAAGCACTACGACAATATGACCGAGGTGTAAAACTGTGGAGGGGGGCACCGCACACGGCTACGAGATTGTCTATTGTGCCCTCCTGCCCCCGTATATAAAGGAGGGGAGGAGGAGGCCGACCAACAAGGGGCGCGCCGGGGAGAGGGGAGTCCTACTAGGACTCCAGTCCTAGTAGGATTCGGCCCCACCCTTTTTTCTTTCTACCGGAGGGGGAAAAGGGGAAGGAGAGGGAGTAGGAGAAGGAAAGGGGGTGGCACCCCTTCCCAAGTCCAATTCGGTCTCCTCCCTTGTGGGGGGTGCACTAGCCCCTTGTGGGCTGGTTAGCCTCCCTCTTATGGCCCATAAGGCCCATATCTTCCCCCGGGGGGTTCTGGTAACCTCCCGGTACTCCGGAAAAATGCCTGAATCACTCGGAACCATTCCGATGTCCGAATGCAACCTTCCAATATATGAATCTTCACCTCTCGACCATTCCAACATAAGGCCCATAGCTTGGGAATTGTTTTTGTTATCCCTTGCATATTATAGTTCATCACGAAGTTCTAGTAGCTTGGTGATAGTGACCAGAGAACTCTGTCATTCACTGTCTTATCTGGAAGATTAACTCCCACTTGATTCAAGCGATTGTAGTACTCAGACATTCTGAGCACATGCTCACTGGCTGAGGTATTCTCCTCCATCTTGTAGGCAAAGTACTTGTCAGAGGTCTCATACCTTTCGATACGGGCATGAGTCTGAAATACCAATTTCAGCTCTTGGAACATCTCATATGCTCCATGGCGTTTAAAATGTTTTTGAAGTCCCAGTTATAAGCCCTAAAGCATGGCACACTAAACTATTAAGTAGCCATCATATCGAGCTTGCCAAACGTTCATAACGTCTACATCTGCTCCTGCAATAGGTCTGTCACCTAGCGGTGCATCAAGGACATAATTCTTCTGTGCAGCAATGAGGATAATTCTCAGATCACGGACCCAGTCCGCATCATTGCTACTATCATATTTCAACTTATTTTTCTCTAGGAACATATCAAAATAGGGGAGCTATATCATGAGCTATTGATCTACAACATAAATTTGCAAATACTATCAGGACTAAGTTCATGATAAATCAAGTTCAATTAATCAAATTACTAATGAACTCCCACTTAAATAAACATCCCTCAAGTTATCTAAGTGATACGTGATCCAAATCAACTAAACCATGTCTGATCATCACGTGAGATGGGGTAGTCATCAATGGTGAACATCTATATGTTGATCATATCTACTATATGACTCACGTTCGACCTTTCGGTCTCTAGTGTTCCGAGACCATGTATGTACATGCTAGGCTCGTCAAGTTTAACCCAAGTATTCCGCATGTGCAAAACTGTCTTACACCCGTTGTTTGTGAACGTAGAGTCTATCACACCCGATCATCACGTGGTGTCTCGAAACAACGAACTGTAGCAATGGTGCATACTTAGGGAGAACACTTTTACCTTGAAATTTAGTGAAGGGATCATCTTATAATGCTACCGCCATACTAAGCAAAATAAGATGCATAAAAGATAAACACCACATGTAATCAAAATATGTGACATGATATGACCATCATCATCTCGTGCTTTTGATCTCCATCTCCAAAGCATCGTCATGATCTCCATCGTCACCGGCTCGACACCTTGGTCTCCATCGTTGCGTCGTGGTCGTCTCGCCAACTATTGCTAATGCATAGCGATAAAGTAAAGCAATTACATGGTGTTTGCATTTCATACAATAAAGAGACAACCATAAGGCTCCTACCGATTGCCGATAAATTACAAAACATGATCATCTCATACAATAACATATATCACATCATGTCTTGACCATATCACATCACAACATACCCTGCAAAAACATGTTAGATGTCCTCTACTTTGTTGTTGCAAGTTTTACGTGGCTGCTATGGGTTTCTAGCAAGAACCATTCTTACCTATGGCAAAACCACAACGGTGAATTATCAAATTTGCTTTTTTAACCTTCTTCAAGGATCGGCTACAGTCAAATTTGGTTCAACTAAAGTAGGATAAACAGACACCCGCCAGCCACCTTTATGCAAAACTAGTTGCATGTCAGTCGATGGAACCTGTCTCATGTACGTGGACATGTATTCATCCCACAATGCCGCTGAATCAAAATAAGACGTTGGTGGTAAGAAGTATGAACATCACCGTCCACAACTTCTTTGTGTTCGACTCATGCATATCATCTACGCATAGACCTGGCTCGGATGCCACTGTTGGGGAACGTTGCATGGAAAACAAAAAATTCTACGCACACGCAATGATCTATCCATGGAGATGCATAGCAACGAGGGGAGAGTATGTCTATGTACCCTTGTAGACCGTAAGCGGAAGCGTTTCACAATGCAGTTGATGTGGTCGAACTTTCTTCGTGCTCCAACCGATCTAGTACTGAACGCACGACACCTCCGTGTTCTGCACATGTTCATCTCGGGGACGTCCTACGCCTTATTGATCCAGCAAGACGGTGAGGTAGTAGATGAGTTCCGACAGCACAATGGCGTGGTGACGATGATGGTGATGTTGAAGGAAATATGCCCTAGAGGCAATAATAAAGTTGTTATTTTATTTTTCCTTATATCATGATAAATGTTTATTATTCATGCTAGAATTGTATTAACCGGAAACTTGATACATGTGTGGATACATAGACAAAACACCGTGTCCCTAGTAAGCCTCTACTAGACTAGCTCGTTAGTCAAAGATGGTTAAGTTTCCTAACCATAGACATGTGTTGTCATTTGATGAATGAGATCACATCATTAGGAGAATGATGTGATGGACAAGACCCATCTGTTAGCTTAGCATATTGATCATTCAGTTTTATTGCTATCGCTTTCTTCATGTCAAATACATATTCCTTCGGCTATGAGATTATGCAACTCCCGGATACCGGAGGAATGCCTTATGTGCTATCAACCGTCACAACGTAACTGGGTGATTATAAAGATGCTCTACAGGTATCTCTGAAGGTGTTTGTTGGGTTGGCATAGATCGAGATTATGATTTGTCACTCTGAGTATCGGAGAGGTATCTCTGGGCCCTCTCGGTAATACACATCATAAGAAGCCTTGCAAGCAAAGTGACTAATGAGTTAGTTGCATGGTGATGTATTACGGAATGAGTAAGGAGACTTGCCGATAACGAGATTGAACTAGGTATAAAGATACCGACGATCGAATCTCGGGCAAGTAACATACCGATGGACAAAGGGAATAATGTATGTTGTCATAACCGTTCGACCGATAAAGATCTTCGTAGAATATGTAGGAGCCAATATGAGCATCCAGGTTCCGGTATTGGGTATTGACTGGAGAGGTGTCTCGGCCATGCCTACATAGTTCTCGAACCCGTAGGGTCCGCACGCTTAACGTTCGATGACGATATAGTATTATGTGAGTTATGTGATTTGGTGACCGAATGTTGTTCGGAGTCCCGGATGAGAACACGGACATGACGAGGAGTCTCGAAATGGTCGAGAGGTAAAGATTGATATATATAGAACGATGGTATTCAAACACCAGAAGTGTTCCAGAGGGCATCGGGTACTTATCGGGTCACCGGAAGGTGTTTCGGGTACCCCCGACAATCCTATGGGCCGTATGGGCCTTATGAAGGAACACACTAGCCCACAAGGGGCTGGTGTGCCCTATAAGGCCATAGGAGGAGGAGAAGGAAAGGGGGGAAGGGAAATTAAAGTGTGGATTAGGATTCCCACTTCCTTCCCTCACCTCCCCTCTTTCCTTCCCCTTCATGTATACAAGGAAAGGGGGCCGAACCAGGGCAAGAGCCCAAGTGGGATTCGGCCCCACTTGGGGCGCCCCTTAGCCTCTCCCCTCTCCCTCCCACCTATATATATGAGGAAGGGGGTGCCTAGAACACACACCAACAATCATTAGCCGTGTGCGACGCCCCCTTCTATAGTTTACGCCTCCAGTCATATCTTCGTAGTGCTTAGGCGAAGCCCTACGCGGGTCACTTAACCATCACCATCACCATGCCGTCGTGCTAAAGGAACTCATATTCTTCCTCGACACTTTGCTGGATTAAGAGTTCAAGGGACATGTCGAGCTGAACATGTGCAGAACTAGGAGGTGTCGTACGTTCGGTGCTTGATCGATCAGAACGAGAAGAAGTTCGACTACATCAACCGCATTGTCAAACGCTTCCGCTTTTGGTCTACGAGGGTACGTAGACATACTATTCCCTTCTCATTGCTATGCATCTCCTAGATAGATCTTGCATGAGCGTAGGATTTTTTTTGAAATTACATGCTACGTTTCCCAAAAGTGGCATCCGAGCCAGGTCTATGCGTAGATGATATGCACGAGTAGAACACAAAGAGTTGTGGGCGGTGATCATCATACTGCTTACCACCAATGTCTTATTTTGATTCGGCGGTATTGTTGGATGAAGCGGACCGGACCAACCTTACATGACCATGTTCATGAGACCGGTTCCACCAACAGGCATGCAACTGGTTTTGCATAAAGGTGGCTAGCGGGTGTTTGTTTCTCCTACTTTAGCTGAATCGAATTTGACTGCGGCCTGTCCTTGTTGAAGGTTAAAACAATGATGTCTACTATGCAACCTTCTTCTTGTAGACTCGTGTTGGGCCTCCAAGCGCAGAGTTTCGTAGGACAGTAGCAAATTTCCCTCAAGTGGATGACCTAAGGTTTATCAGTCTGTGGGAGGCGTAGGATGAAGATGGTCTCTCTCAAACAACCCTGCAACCAAATAACAAAGAGTCTCTTGTGTCCCCAACACACCCAATACAATGGTAAATTGTATAGGTGCACTAGTTCAGCGAAGAGATGGTGATACAAGTGTAACATGGATAGTAGATATGGATTTTTGTAATCTGAGAATATAAAAACAGCAAGGTAGCAAGTAACAAAAGTGAGCGAAAACGGTATTGCAATGCTTCGAAACAAGGCCTAGGTTTCATACTTTCACTAGTGCAAGTTCTCTCAACAATGATAACATAATTATATCATATGGCAATCCCTCAACGTGCAACAAAGAGTCACTCCAAAGTCACTAATAGTGGAGAATAAACGAAGAGATTATTGTAGGGTACGAAACCACCTCAAAATTATTCTTTCTGATCGATTTATTGGGCTCTTCCTATAAGTGTCACGAACAGCCCTAGAGTTTGTACTAAAATAACGCCTTAAGACACACATCAACTGAAACCCTAATGTCACCTAGATACTCTAATGTCACCACAAGTATCTGGGGGTTTGATTATAGGATATGCATCACACAATCTCAGATTCAGCTATACAAACCAACACAAAGAACTTCAAAGAGTGCCCCAAAGTTTCTACCGGAGTGTCAAGACGAAAATGTGTGCCAACCCCTATGCATAAGTTCACAAGGTCACAGAACCCACAAGTTGATCACCAAAACATACATCAAGTAGATCATGTGAATATCCCATTGTCACCACAGATAAGCACATGCAAGACATACATCAAGTGTTCTCAAATCCTTAAAGAATCAATCCGATAAGATAACTTAAAAGGGAAAACTCAATCCATTACAAGAAGGTAGAGGGGAGAAACATCATAAGATCCAACTATAATAGCAAAGCTCACGGTACATCAAGACCGTGCCAAATCAAGAACACGAGAGAGAGATCAAACACATAGCTACTGGTACATACCCTCAGCCCCGAGGGTGAACTACTCCCTCCTCGTCATGGCGAGCGCCGGGATGATGAAGATGGCCATCGGTGATGATTCCCCCCTCTGATAGGGTATCGGAACAGGGTCCCGATTGGTTTTTGGTGGCTAGAGGCTTGCGGCGGTGGAACTCCAGATCTAGGTTTATTTCTAGGGGTTTCTATATTTATAGGAATTTTTGGCGTCGAGAACAAGT
>NC_041389.1:281939834-281983382 GCF_002162155.2 Triticum dicoccoides
AGGGCGCGCCCTCCAACCTTGTGGTGTCTCGGGACTCTCCTGGCCCAACTTTTTTGCTTCGAGGGCTTCTTCTGGTCCATAAAAAATCACCGTAAATTTTCAGCTCGTTTGGACTCCATTTGATATTCCTTTTCTGCGAAACTCAAAAACAAGGAAAAAACAGAAACTGGCACTGGGCTCTAGGCTTATAGGTTAGTCCCAAAAATCATATAAAATACCATATAAATGCATATAAAACATCCAAGATGGATAATATAATAGCATGGAACAATAAAAAATTATAGATACGTTAGAGACGTATCAAGCATCCCCAAGCTTAATTCCTGCTCGTCCTCGAGTAGGTAAATAATAAAAACAGATTTTTTGATGTGGAATGCTACCTAACATATTTATCCATGTAATATTCTTTATTGTGGCATGAATGTTCAGATCCATAAGATTCAAAACAAAAGTTTAATATTGACATAAAAACAAGGGTCTTTTACATCTGTGTCCCTAACTCGAACCCACTACTCACATTTGCCCCTAATTCAAAAGCCTGCTAAAAAATGCCCCTCCGCCGTCATGTTCCCTTATAGAATTGCCCTTCTGTGTTGTTTCCGTCCAGTCAAGGCTGTTTGACTGGTAAGCGGCTGTTTCTTTGACATTTTTGCCCCTTCGTCCTTACAACTGGGCCCAGGTCACCGGTTCACTCTCTCCCCATCTCATTCTCTCGCCCGAGCCGCACCATCTCTCTTTCTCCCCCAAATCGCCTCCCGCCGTAACCCTAACCCTAGCTCGCTCGATCCGGTCGATCCCAACTCCTAAGGCTCGATCTACTAATGGCGGCCACGGTGGAGCTTCGGATTTGACTCTGTGTCGCTCTGCTACGGTGTGAAGGAGACACACGCGACGGGATGGATGGGGACAACAGTTGCGGCGGCGACGAACGAGGGAGCACACTGCAGCTACAGACGAATGCTTCAGTGGGGTAAGTATCTCTTGTAATCTGATGCAGTCTCATGCCGTTTGTAGTTCGATTTGTTCTTGTAGTTTAATTTGTTGACCTAGTTCATAGTTCTCATGGCGTTGGGATCTGTCTGTTTTCCATGGTCATCGTAGGATGGACCGCAATAGAGCAGTTGGGATGGATTGTAGAATGGAAACCACACTTCTAGCTAGTGGTGGCACAAAAGCATCCAACACAGGATTCTCTTTTCCTTTTGTTGCTGACAATCAATGGACTTTTAATCAGTTTAGATCTGCCATAGCTGCTAAATATCCATGGGGTCTATACGATGCAGTGGAATTCAGGTACTGGGACATTGACAAATCAGCATGGGTCCCTGTCCAGTGTGATGATGAGCTTGGTATCATGTTTGCAATACATGATTCTTTCCCTGCTAAACTAGAAATCAGTGTCATACAAAGGGAGAGAGGAGAGCCAGAGAGCAGAGGAACAAGATCTCAGTCTAGGTCTACAGGTAAAGGTAGAACTAGCCAATCAAGGGGCAAAAAAGCAACAACTCATAGTGGAGGCAGCAGTTCCATGCAGGCACCAGGAACACCTACTGTAGAAGTTCCTAGGCATGTAGCTCCCTCTCATAATAAAGATTCAGGTGACCCATACACTAAAGAGGGACTATCAGATGATTGGCCAAGTGATGATGAGGATGAAAGGTTGTTTCCACAGTTTGTAACAAGGAAGAAGGGCAAGGAGAAAGATGATGAGGGGGGAGATTATGTTCCACCCCCTGAAGGCATGTTTGGTGAGGCAGGTGAAGATGAGAAAGAGGAGGACAATGACATGGGGTACTCTGAAACATCTGATGAGGAAAGACCAGATGTGCAATACAATAGAGATGATCCTTCTTTGAAAGAGGGAACAATATTTTCCAGTGCCATAGACTATAGAAATGCCCTTGCAACCTTCTCAATAAAGACTCAAAGTGAATTTGTGATAGACAAGAGTGACAGTAATAGGTTGACAGTGCATTGTGCTTATAAGAGGTGTCAATGGAGGATGCATGCCTCCTTAATGAGACACATCACACTGTTTTAGGTATTAAATATAGCAACTAACAATGCATTTGTAGTTAGCAGCATTGATACTGTATTTTGTTTGTTTGTTGCAACACATAGGTTCTGACATGTTTCTGAACTATCATGAATGCAGGTTAAAGTGAACAAGACAGCTCATACATGTCCCAGTGTGAACAGGAGGAAGAGATTGAGGTCAGCTAAGAGTAGATGGGTTGCTGATGCTGTGAAGACCTGGATTTTAGAGGATTCAGAAGTGGGACCAACAGAATTGCAGAAAAATTTGAAGAAGAAGTATGGCCTGGCAGTTCCATATATGAGAGTATTCTATGGGAAGCAAATGGCACTTGACAATATCCATGGTAAGTGGGTTGACTCTTTTCAGTTATTGTACACCTTCAAGGCAGAAGTGGAGAAAGCATCTCCTGGCAGTGTAGTTAGCATTGACAAACACACTGTACAGTACAAATTGAATGGGAAGAGTAGACAGAAGGAGTGCTTTAGAAGAGTACAAACTGAATGGGAAGAGTACACTGTACAGTACAAACTGAATGGGAAAGTGGCAGTTAACTGGACAGCCTTGCATACATGCTTTGTATTTTATTACTTCAATGAGAGGCCCAGTAAGTGAGATTGATCAGTATGTACATGAGTACTTTTCTGTTGCTAGGTTCAATGCTACTTAGGCTAAAAATTTGCCTGCAATGGAGGGCAAACAACAGTGGGATGTAGTGGACCCTGGGTTTAAATTGTCTGCTCCATTGCAAAACAGGGCCCCTGGTAGACCTAGGAAGACAAGAATTAGGGCAAAATCTGAGGGAAAAGGACTTGGAGGAAGGAGAAAGAAATGTGGCAGGTGTGGAACGCTTGGGCATCGTGCCACTCACTGCAAGGAATCCATTGACCCAGCTTTTGGGGAAGAAGAGCACTGGGGGCTGAAAATGCAACAGATGAACCTCTAGATGCTAAAACTGATGCTGAAAATGCTACAGAGGTGCAAACTGATGCTGAAAATGCTACAGAGGTGGAAACTGATCCTGAAAATGCTAAAGAGGTTGAACCTGATGCTGGCATTGCTACAGAGCACCAACAGTGTCATCAGCTGTAAGGTGAAAATGCTACAGATGTTCTCATTTCAATTTTTGCATCATTTAATGTTCTAATTTCCTTTTTTGCTTCATTTAATGTTCTAATTTCCTTTTTTGCTTCATTTAATGTTCTAATTTCCTTTTTGCTTCATTTAATGTTCCCATTTCAAATGTAGCCCAAGAAAGAACTACAAAAAGGCAGCTAACAAAGGGATGTCACCAGCCAAGAAGAGGCTCAAGTATGCACCAGATCCTACAATAGGATCTGTAACTGGAAGCAACCAGCTAAGCGAAGAAGTGAGCAAAACTATCACCACAAGGTTGAGTTCAAGGCTCTTAACTAATCCTGCTTGCAACACCAGGAGCAAGAAGATGAAACATCTGTGAACTTGTTAGCTGCTATGTTAAGTGTGTTGTTTTTGTTGTTTAAGAACTATTTGTGAACTTGTTAGCTGTTATCTTAAGTGTGCTGCTGAAATTATGAACTTATGTAATGCTGAACTTGTGAGATGCTATCTTGAATGTGCAATGCTATTATGAAGTTATGCTATTTGTGAGATGCTATCTTCTGAGCTGCTACTTTTAAATATTTTGTGAGCTGCTAGTTTTAACACAACAGATCATTTGGTCAGCTTCTAGTTTCATTTGAGCTGCTACTTTCAAAATGCCAAGCAAGATTCTTCAGTCATTTCCAAATAGAAATACCACATCATTCCTAAATCACAACATTATTCTGGGATAATACATTCCCAAATTTAGCTCCATCAAAGCATACACTACAAACAGAAATCCATTTAGTATGGATTATTAGACCACCCAGAAACAAATGTGGCCAACATGCTAAAACCAAGAACTATGATAAATCCCCAGGCTTGCATAACCTCGTTCCTCTTCTTCATCTTTAGCTTCAGTTTCATGTTCTTCTCGGTTAGATACATCACCCTCCTCTCTAAATAATGAGCTTTTAGCCAGCTCTTCTCCAATCCTGCATGAAGCTCCTCAAATGCATGAGCAACACATTCGGTCGATGGCGGGTCAATCCAGACAACCCAATCACATTCATCAGGAAGCTGCAAAATCAATGATCGAATTACAAAGAGGAGAAAGAGCAGAATCAAGTCAAGCATTCAAAAGCAAAAATACTTACATCAAGAGGGCAGCCGAGAAACCTTCTGCCGGAGCTTGCTCCTCCCCAGGCGACACGACAAGCAGGAATAAGCCCGTGGCCAGGGCACCGCCGCGACGACCGAACCTCAAGGCCACAGAATGTCAGATCGGGGATGTAGAACTCCGATTGAAACTGAACTATCCCGACGCCATCAACCTATCAGCAAAGGGCAACCCAAATTGATGAACCCTAATTCCGCAATATCACCCAAATCAACCCTGAAACTTACATTGGCGGCCACCAACGAGGTCGTAGAAGACATGCCCGCCGTGCCCGACGTACCCATCGCTCACCACGTCGTGCCCCTGCCCCTCTCTCTTCGACCGTGACGGAAACGCCCGATCCAGTTCTTGCTCAAAAATGCCCCTGTCGTCGCGAGGAAGAAGAAAGAGGGGAGAGAGAGTGAACCAGTTAGTTGGGCCCAGATGTAAGGAAGGAGGGGCAAAAATGTCAAATAAACGGCACGTTAGCGGTCAAACAGCCTTGACTAGACGGAAACGGCTCGGAGGGGCATTTCTATAAGGGCACATGATGACGGAGGGGCATTTTTGAGCAGGCTTTCGAATTAGGGGTATATCTGATTAGGTGGTTCGAGTTAGGGATAGAAATGCAAATGGCCCTAAAAACAATAATACTTCAAGAATACTAACAAGGCAATTATGTTTTCTCAAAATAACATGGCCAAAGAAAGCTTATCCCTACAAAATCATATAGTCTGGCTATGCTCCATCCTCATCACGCAAAATATTCAAATCATGCACAACCCCGATGACAAGCCAAGCAATTGTTTATACTTTTGATGTTCTCAAACTTTTTCAACTTTCACGCAATACATGAGCGTGAGCCATGGACATAGCACTATAGGTGGAATAGAATATGGTGGTTGTGAAGAAGACAAAAAGAAGGAGATAGTCTCACATCAACTAGGCATATTGACGGGCTATGGAGATGCCCATCAGTAGATATCAATGTGAGCGAGTAGGGATTGCCATGCAACAGATGCACTAGACCTATAAGTTTATGGAAGATCAAAAAGAAACTAAGTGGGTGTGCATCCAACTTGCTTGCTCAAGAATACCTAGGGAAATTTGAGGAAGCCCATCATTGGAATATACAAGCCAAGTTATATAATGAAAAATTCCCACTAGTATATCAAAGTGATATTATAGGAGACTCTCTATCATGAAGATCATGGTGCTACTTTGAAGCACAAGTGTGGCAAAAGGATAGTAACATTGTCCCTTCTCTCTTTTTCTCTTTCTTTTTATTTGGGCCTTCTCTCATTTTTTGGCCTCTTTTTTTCGTCCGGAGTCTCATCCCGACTTGTGTGGGAATCATTGTCTCCATCATCCTTTCCTCACTTGGGACAATGCTCTAATAATGAAGATCATCACACTTTTATTTACTTACAACTCGAAAATTACAACTCGATACTTAGAACAAAATATGACTCTATGTGAATGCCTCCGGCGGTGTACCGGGATGTGCAATGAATCAAGAGCGACATGTATGAAGATGATGAACGGTGGCTTTGCCACAAATACGATGTCAACTACATGATCATGCAAAGCAATATGACAATGATGAAGCGTGTCATAATAAAAGGAACGGTGGAAAGTTGCATGGCAATATATCTCGGAATGGCTATGGAAAGTCCATAATAGGTAGGTATGGTGGTTGTTTTGAGGAAGGATATGTGGTGGGTTTATGGTACAGGCAAAAGTTGTGTGGTACTAGAGAGGCTAGCAATGGCGGAAAGGTGAGAGTGCGCATAATTCATGGACTCAACATTAGTCATAAAGAACTCACATACTTATTGCAAAAATCTATTAGTCATCAAAACAAAGTACTACGTGCATGCTCCTAGGGGGATAGATTGGTAGGAAAAGACCATCACTCGTCCCCGACCGCCACTCATAAGGAAGACAATCAATAAACAAATCATGACCCGACTTCATCACATAACGGTTCACCATACGTGCATGCTAAGGGACTCACAAACCTTAACACAAGTATTTCTCAAATTCACAATTACTTACTAGCATTACTCTAATATCACCATCTTCATATCTCAAAACAATCATAAGGAATCAAACTTCTCATAGTATTCAATGCACTTTGTATGCAAGTTTTTATTAAATCCCTCTTGGATGCCTATCATATTAGGACTAAATTTATAACCAAAGCAAATTACCATGCTTCTTAGAGACTCTCAAAATAATATAAGTGAAGTACGAGAGTTCATCAATTTCTATAAAATAAAATCATCGTCGTGCTCTAAAAAGATATAAGTGAAGCACTAGAGCAAATTTGCCTAGCTCAAAACATATAAGTGAAGCACATAGAGTATTCTAATAAATCACGATTCATGCGTGTATCTTCCAAAAGGCATGTACAACAAGGATGATTATGGCAAACTAAAAAGCCAAGACTCAAATCATCCAAGATGCTCCAAGCAAAACACATATCATGTGGTGAATAAAAATATAGCCTCAGTAAAGTTAACGATAAACGAAGACGAAAGAGGGGATGCCTTCCCGGCATATCCTGATACGTCCATTTTGCATCATGTTTTATTACTGTTATTTATAATGTTTTTATCCATAATAATGCTTTTTGGAGTAATTCTAATGTCTTTTCTCTCATAATTTGCAAGGTACACACCAAGAGGGAGAATTCTGGCAGCTGGAAATCTGGATCTGGAAAAGCAACATCAGGCTACCTATTCTACACAACTCCAAACAAGCTGAAACTTCACGAAGATTTTTTATGGAATATTTAAGAATTATTGGAGAAAATAACTACTAGAGGGGGCCTGATACGTCTCCAACGTATCTATAATTTTTGATTGTTCCATGCTATTATATTACCCCTTTTGGATGTTTATGGGCTTTATTTTACACATTTATATCATTTTCGGTACTAACCTACTAACCGGAGGCCGAGCCCGTATTGCTGTTTTTTGCCTATTTCAGTATTTTGAAGAAAAGGAATATCAAACAGAGTCCAAACGGAATGAAACCTTCGGGAGCGTGATTTTTGGAACGAACGTGATCCAGAGGACTTGGAGTGCAAGCAAGGAAGCAGCCGAGGTGGCCACGAGATAGGCCCCCCTATCTCGTGGGCCCCTCGAGCGGCCATCGACCTACTTCTTCCTCCTATATATACCCACGTACCCCGAAAACATCCAGGGAGCCAACGAAAACAATTTCCACCGTCGTAACCTTCTGTATCCGCGAGATCCCATCTTGGAGCCTTCGCCGGGGCTCCGCCGGAGGGGGAATCGACCATGGAGGGCTTCTACATCAACACCATAGCCCCTTCGATGAGTTGTGAGTAGTTTACCACAGACCTTCGGGTCCATAGTTATTAGCTAGATGGCTTCTTCTCTCTTTTTGGATCTCAATACCATGTTCTCCCCCTCTCTTGTGGAGATCTATTCGATGTAAGTCTTTTTGTGGTGTGTTTGTCGAGATCTGATGAATTGTGGGTTTATAATCAAGTTTATCTATGAGAAATATTTGGATCTCCTCTGAATTCTTTTATGTATGATTGAGTTATCTTTGCAAGTCTCTTCGAATTATCAGTTTGGTTTGGCCCTACTAGATTGGTCTTTCTTGCCATGGGAGAAGTGCTTAGCTTTGGGTTCAATCTTGCAGTGTCCTTACACAGTGACAGCAGGGGTTGCAAGGCACGTATTGTATTGTTTCCATCAAGGATAAAAAGATGGCGTTTATATCATATTGCTTGAGTTTATCCCTCTACATCATGTCATCTTTCTTAATGCGTTACTCTGTTCTTATGAACTTAATACTCTAGATGCATGCTCGATAGCGGTTGATGTGTGGAGTAATAGTAGTAGATGCAGGCAGGAGTTGGTCTACTTGTCGCGGACGTGATGCCTATATACATTATCATGCCTAGATAATCTCATAATTATTCGCTTTTCTATCAATTGCTCGACAGTAATTTGTTCACCCATCGTAATACTTATGCTATCTTGAGAGAAGCCACTAGTGAAACCTATGGCCCCCGGGTCTATCTTTTATCATATAAGCTTTCAATCTACTTTTATTTGCATCTTTACTTTTCCAATCTATATTATAAAATACCAAATATATATTTATCTTATCATACTATCTCTATCAGATCTCACTTTCGCAAGTGTCCGTGAAGGGATTGACAACCCCTTTATTGCGTTGGTTGCGAGTTCTTTGTTTGTTTGTGTAGGTGCGTGGGACTTTTGAGGAGCCTCCTACTGGATTGATACCTTGCTTCTCAAAAACTGAGGGAAATACTTACGCTACTATTGCTGCATCACCCTTTCCTCTTCAAGGAAAACCAACGCAAGCTAAGATGTAGCAAGAAGGATTTCTGGCGCCGTTGCCGGGGAGGTCTTCGCTCAAGTCAAGACATACCAAGTACCCATCACAAACTCATCTCCCTCGCATTTACGTTATTTGCCATTTGCCTCTCTTTTTCCTCTCCCCCACTTCACCCTTGCCGTTTTATTTGCCCTCTCTTTCCCAATCTTCACCTCTCTTTTTCGCTTGCCTTTTCCCGTTTGCTTGTGTGTTAGATCGTTTAATTTGTCGTTATGGCTAGTCCTCCTATCCTTGTTATTACCCCCGAACATGAAATTCTCAATTTTAAGCAAAGGGAGGGGGAAAATTTAAAATATGCTTGGCATATAATTTGCAATGCTCAAAATAGATCTACTAGGAAGCTTTCTACTTCCGTACTTCTTTGCAATTTTTATGTAGGCATTAATCCTTGGAATAGATGTGTTCTTGATACCGTTACCGGAGGGGATTTCTTGAGTAGCCATACATTTGATGCTTATAAGGCTATGTTAGATTTGTTTAGCCCACCACCTCTTTTGGTCAATGGAACTGTTTTAACTTTAGAACATGTGATGCAACGACTTGAAATTATTGAAAATAAAGTTGCCACTATTGAATTGATTGAAAATTTGGATAAAAAGATTCATAATCATATTACCCAATACGGATCTAGGGTTGGAGTTTCTTTGAAAAATCTTAAAGAGAAAGAACCTATAGTTAATGAAAAATAGATCTAGATTCTGCAAGAATCGGTAAACTTGAGGATATCATTACAAACTTAGGTTCGGCATTTTCTTCCATGTAAAACACTCCAAAACCTCCTACCAAAACTGCCAAATTTATGTATGTTCCTAAAAATAAGGGTGAATCTTCTAGTAAGGGAGACGCGGATCTCAAATCAATAAGTGTTCATCCCAATTGTCTCTCTATCATTAAGGAACCTTTTGCTACAAATGAATTTCTTGAATTTTTGCCTAACGGTTTAGTCATTGCCAAAAAGGGAGAAACCCCTAAAGATTATAAGTGCTCTATTGAGGAATTGAGTGCCAAAGATGGCACTACTTAGATCTATCTACGCTTTTATGCCTAGCTAGGGGCGTTAAACGGTAGCGCTAGTTGGGAGGACACCCAATTTTATTTATGTTTTTTATTTTTTTTCTGTTTAGTAATAAATTTTGCATCTACCTTCTGTTTAGATGTATTTTTATGTTTTAATTAGTGTTTGTGCCAAGTAGAACCTATAGGATAACCTATGGTGATAGTTAATTTGATTCTGCTGAAAAACAGAAACTTTGCGCGCACGAAATTAGTTTTTTAAAATCACAGAAACGTGCTTTTGCATTGATTCGTTTTGCTGCGGATCAGTAGAGAAATTTCCCAGGACTTCCTATTTTTTTAGGATTTTTAGAGTTCCAGAAGTTTGCGTTAGTTACAGATTGCTACAGACTGTTCTGTTTTTGACAGATTCTGTTTTTCGCGTGTTGTTTGCTTATTTTAATGCATCTATGGCTAGTATTAAGTGGTATGAACCATAGAGAACTTGAAATACAGTAGGTTTAACACCAATATAAATAAATAATGAGTTTATTATAGTAACTTATGTGGTGGTTTTGTTTTCTTGCACTAATGGAGCTTATGAGATTTCCTGTTGAGTTTTGTGTGTGAAGTTTTCAAGTTTTGGGTAAAGATTTGATGGACTATGGAATAAGGAGTGGCAAAAGCCTAAGCTTGGGGATGCCCATGGCACCCCAAGATATTCAAGATTAGCCAAAAGCCTAAGCTTGGGGATGCCCCGGGAAGGCATCCCCTCTTTCGTCTTCGTTCATTGGTAACTTTACTTGGAGCTATATTTTTATTCCCCACATGATATGTGTTTTGCTTGGAGCGTCGTGTATGATATTAGTATTTGCTTTTTAGTTTGCCACAATCATCCTTGCTGTACACACCTTTTGGGAGAAGCCTACTTTATTAGAATTTATTAGAACACTCTATGTGCTTCACTTATATCTTTTGAGCTAGATAGTGTTTGCTCTAGTGCGTCACTTATATCTTTTAGAGCACGGCGCTGGCTTAATTTTGTAGAAATTGCTAGTCTCTCATGCTTCACTTATATTATTTTGAGAGTCTTTTAGAACAGCATGGTATTTGTTATGGTTATAAAATTGGTCCTAGAATAGTAGGCATCCAAGTTGGGTATAATAAAAACTATCATAGGAAGTGAATTGGATGCCATGATCAATTTGATACTTGATAATTGTTTTGAGATATGGAGGTAGTGATATTAAAGTCATGCTAGTTGGGTGATTATGAATTTAAGGAATGCTTGTGTTGAAGTTAGCAAGTCCCGTAGCATGCACGTATGGTTAAAGTTGTGTAACAAATTTGAAACATGAAGTGTACTTGGATTATGCATCCTTATGAGTGGCGGTCGGGGACAAGCGATGGTCTTTTCCTACCAATCTATCCCTCTAGGAGCATGCACGTAGTGCTTGGTTTTTGATGACTTCTACATTTTTGCAATAAGTATATGAGTTCTTTTGACTAATGTTGAGTCCATGGATTATACGCACTTTTACCTTTCCATCATTTCTAGCCTCTTCAGTGCCGTGCATTGCCCTTTCTCACCTTGAGAGTTGGTGCAAACTTCATCGGTGCATCCAAACCCCGTGATATGATACGCTCTATTACGCATAAACCTCCTTATGTCTTCCTCAAAACAGTCACCATACCTACCTATTATGGCATTTCCATAGCCATTCCGAGATATATTGCCATGCAACTTTCCACCGTTCCGTTTATCATCATGACACACATTTCTTTTGTCATATTGCCATTGCATGATCATGTAGTTGAGATCGTATTTGTGGCAAACCACCATGCATAATTTTTCATACATGTCACTCTTGATTCATTGCACCATCCCGGTACACCGCCGGAGGCATTCATATAGAGTCATATCTTGTTCTAGTTTCGAGTTGTAATTCATGTGTTGTAATCAATAAAAGTGTGATGATCATCATTATTAGAGCATTGTCCCAAAGAAAAAAAAAAGAAAGGCCAAAAAGAAAAAAAAGAAAAGGCCAAAGAAAAAAAAGAAAAAGAAAAAAGAAAAAAAAGAGAAAAAAAGAAAATAAATAAAAGGGGCAATGTTACTATCTCTTTTTCCACACTTGTGCTTCAAAGTAGCACCATGTCCTTCATATAGTGAGTCTCATACTTGTGCTTCAAAGTAGCACCATAGTGAGTCTCATATATTGTCACTTTCATATACTAGTGGGAATTTTTCATTTTAGAACTTGGCTTGTATATTCCTACGATGGGCTTCCTCAAATGCCCTAGGTCTTCGTGAGCAAGCAAGTTGGATGCACACCCACTAGTTTTCTTTTGTTGAGCTTTCATTCATTTATAGCTCTAATGCATCCGTTGCATGGCAATCCCTACTCCTCATGTTGACATCAATTGATGGGCATCTCCATAGCCCGTTGATTATCCTCGTCAATGTGAGACTTTCTCCTTTTTTGTCTTCTCCACACAATCCCCATCATCATATTCTATTCCACCCATAGTGCTATATCCATGGCTCACGCTCATGTATTGCGTGAAAGTTGAAAAAGTTTGAGATTATTTAAGTACGAAACAATTGCTTGGCTTGTCACCGGGGGTGTAGAGTTTTGGAATATTTTTGTGTGACGAAAATGAAGCATAACCTAACTATATGATTTTGTAGGGATGAACTTTCTTTGGCCATGTTATTTTGAGAAGACATGATTGCTTTGATTAGTATGCTTGAAGTATTACTATTTCTTGTGTCAATATGAACTTTTATTTTAAATCATTTGGATCTGAACATTCATGCCACAGTAAAGAAAATTACATTGAGAATTATGCTAGGTAGCATTCCACATCAAAAATTCTGTTTTTATAATTTACCTACTCGAGGACGAGCAGGAATTAAGCTTGGGCATGCTTGATACGTCTCCAATGTATCTATAATTTTTGATTGTTCCATGCTATTATATTACCCCTTTTGGATGTTTATGGGCTTTATTTTACACATTTATATCATTTTCTGTACTAACTTACTAACCGGAGGCCCAACCCGTATTTCTGTGTTTTTGCCTATTTCAGTATTTCGAAGAAAAGGAATATCAAACGGAGTCCAAACGGAATGAAACCTTCGGGGGCGTGATTTTTGGAACGAACGTGCTCCAGAGGACTTGGAGTGCAAGCCAAGAAGCAGCCGAGGCGGCCACGAGATAGGAGGGCGCGCCCACCACTACAGGGCGCGCCCCTTGTCTCGTGGGCCCCTCGGGCGGCCACTAACCTACTTCTTCCTCCTATATATACCCACGTACCCCGAAAACATCCAGGGAGCCAACAAAATACAATTTCCACCGCTGTAACCTTCTGTATCCGTGAGATCCCATCTTGGAGCCTTCGCCGGCGCTCTGCCGGAGGGGGAATCGACCACGGAGGGCTTCTACATCAACACCATAGCCCCTCCGATGAGTTGTGAGTAGTTTACCACAGACCTTCGGGTCCATAGTTATTAGCTAGATGGATTCTTCTCTCTTTTTTGATCTCAATACCATGTTCTCCCCCTCTCTTGTGGAGATCTATTCGATGTAACTCTTTTTGCGGTGTGTTTGTCGAGATCCGATGAATTGTGGGTTTATGATCAAGTTTATCTATGAGAAATATTTGAATCTCCTCTGAATTCTTTTATGTATGATTGAGTTATCTTTGCAAGTTTGTTCGAATTATCAGTTTGGTTTGGCCTACTAGATTGATCTTTCTTGCCATAGGAGAAGTGCTTAGCTTTGGGTTCAATCTTGCGGTGTCCTTACCCAGTGACAGCAGGGGTTGCAAGGCACGTATTGTATTGTTGCCATCGAGGATAAAAAGATGGGGTTTATATCATATTGCTTGAGTTTATCCCTCTACATCATGTCATCTTTCTTAATGCATTACTCTGTTCTTATGAACTTAATACTCTAGATGCATGCTCGATAGCGGTCGTGTGTGGAGTAATAGTAGTAGATGCAGGCAGGAGTCGGTCTACTTGTCGCAGACGTGATGCCTATATACATGATCATGCCTAGATAATCTCATAATCATTTGCTTTTCTATCAATTGCTCGACAGTAATTTGTTCACCCACCGTAATACTTATGCTATCTTGAGAGAAGCCACTAGTGAAACCTATGGCACCCGGGTCCATCTTTTATCATATAAGCTTTCAATCTACTTTTATTTGCATCTTTACTTTTCCAATCTATATTATAAAATACCAAAAATATATTTATCTTATCATACTATCTCTATCAGATCTCACTTTCGCAAGTGGCCGTGAAGGGATTGACAACCCCTTTATTGCGTTGGTTGCGAGTTCTTTGTTTGATTGTGTAAGTGCGTGGGATTTCTGAGGAGCCTCCTACTGGATTGATACCTTGGTTCTCAAAAACTGAGGGAAATATTTACGCTACTATTGCTGCATCACCCTTTCCTCTTCAAGGAAAACCAACGCTAGCTCAAGACGTAGCAAGGCCCACCAGGTGGGCACAACCCACCTGGGCGCGCCAGGGAGCCCATGCGCGCCCTAGTGGGTTGTGCTCACCCAGGCCCACCTCCGGTGCCCATCTTCTGGTATATAGGTCATTTTGACCTACAAAAAATAATGAGAGGACTTTTGGGATGGAGTGTCACCGTCTCGAGGTGGACCTTGGGAAGGAGCACTTTTGCCCTCCGGCGGAGCGATTCCGTCGGGGGAACTTCCCTCCCGGAGGGGGAAATCATTGTCATCATCATCACTAGCAACTCTCCCATCTTGGGGAGGGAAATCTCCATCAACATCTTCAACAACACCATCTCATCTCAAATCCTAGTTCATCTCGCGTGTTCAATCTTGTTACCAGAACTATAGATTGGTGCTTGTGGGTGACTAGTAATTTTGATTACATCTTGTAGTTGATTACTATATGGTTTATTTGGTGGAAGATTATATGTTCAGATCCTTTATGCTATTTAATACTCCTCTGATCATGAGAATGATTATTATTTGTGAGTAGTTACTTTTGTTCTTGAGGTCACGGGAGAAATCATGTTGCAAGTAATCATGTGAATTTGGTATGTGTTCGATATTTTGATAGTATGTATGTTGTGATTCCCTTAGTGGTGTCATGTGAACATCGACTACATGACACTTCACCATATTTGGGCCTAAGGGAATGCATTTTGGAGTAGCAATTAGATGATGGGTTGCGAGAGTGACAGAAGCTTAAACCCGAGTTTATGCGCTATTCCGTAAGGGACCGATTGGATCCAAAAGTTTAATGCTATGGTTAGAATTTATTCTTAATATTTTTGTCGTAATTGCGGATGCTTGCAGGAGGGTTAATTATAAGTAGGAGGTTTGTTCAAGTAAGGACAACACCTAAGCACCGGTCCACCCACATATCAAATTATGAAAGTAGCAAACACGAATTAAACCAACATGATGAAAGTGACTAGATGAAATTCCCGTGTACCCTCAAGAATGCTTTGCTTATCATAAGAGACCGTTTTGGCCTGTCCTTTGCCTCAAAAGGATTGGACTACCTTGCTGCACTTTTGTTACTACTATCGTTACTTGCTCGTCACAAATTATCTTGCTATCAAACTACTCCGCCACTTATAATTTCAGCACTTGCAGACATTACCTTACTGAAAACTACTTGTCATTTCCTTCTGCTCCTTGTTGGGTTCGACACTCTTACTTATCGAAAAGCGATACAATTGATCCCCTATACTTGTGGGTCATCAAGGCTATTTTCTGGCGCCGTTGCCGGGGAGTGAAGCGCCTTTGGTAAGTGGAATTTGGTAAGGAAACATTTATATAGTGTGCTGAAATTTATTGTCACTTGTTACTATGGAAAACAATCATTTGAGGGGTTTGTTTGGGGTATATTCACCTCGACCGGAACCACAATTAGCTACCCCTCAACCTACTGCACCTACTGAAAATATTGAATATGAAATTCCTTCGGGTATGATAGAACAACTGCTAGCTAATCCTTATGCAGGAGATGGAACCGAACATCCTGATATGCACTTGATATATGTGGAACAAATTTGTGGATTGTTTAAGCTTGCAGGTTTTCCTGGAGATGAAGTTATGAAAAAGGTTTTCCCTTTATCTTTTAAGGGAAAAGCATTGGCATGGTATAGGCTGTGCAATGATATTGGATCATGGAATTGGAATCGTTTGAAATTGGAGTTCCACCAAAAAATATCCTATGCATCTAGTTCATCGTGATTGGAATTATATATATAATTTTTGGCCTCGTGAAGGAGAAAGTATCGCTCTAGCTTGGGGGAGGCTTAAGTCAATGTTATATTCATGCCCCAATCATGAGCTCTCAAGAGAAATTATTATCCAGAATTTTTATGCTCGGCTTTCTCGTAATGATCAAACCATGCTTGATACTTCTTGTGTTGGTTCTTTTATGAAGAAGACTATTGAATTCAGGTGGGATCTTTTGGAAATAATTAAACGTAACTCTGAAGATTGGGAACTCGACGAAGTAAAGAGTCAGGTATTAAACTTAAGTATGATTGTGTTAAATCTTTTATGGATACCGATGCTTTGCAAAAGTTTAGCACTAAATATGGACTTGACTCTGAGATAGTAGCTTCCTTTTGCGAATCATTTGCTACTCATGTTGAACTCCCTAAAGAGAAGTGGTTTAAATATCACCCACCTATTAAAGAAGAAATTAAAGAACCGATACCAGTTAAAGAAGAAACTATACTTTATAATGTTGATCCAGTTGTTCCTTCTGCTTATATTGAGAAACCACCTTTTCCTGTTAGGATAATGGAACATGCTAAAGTTTCAACTGTGGTTAACAAAAGCTATATTAGAACACCTAAACCCGATGAAAAAATTAAAGTAGAACCTAGCATTGCTATGGTTAAAGATCTCTTGGAAGAAGATATGGATGGGCATGTTATTTACTTCTGTGAAGAAGCTACTAGAATTGCCAAACCTGATAAAAAAGGATAAACATAGACCTGTTGTTGGCATGTCTATTATCTCAGTTAAAATAGGAGATCACTTTTATCATGGTTTATGTGACATAGGTGCTAGTGTGAGTGCTATTCCTTATTCCTTATATCAACAAATTATGAATGGCATAGCACCCGCAGAGATAGAAGACATAGATGTTACTAATAAACTTGCTAACAGAGACACTATATCGCCAATTGGGATTGTTAAAGATGTTGAAGTCTTGTGTGGGAAAATAAAATACCCTACTGATTTTCTTGTTCTTGGTTCCCCACAAGATGACTTTTGTCCCATTATTTTTGGTAGACCTTTCTTGAACACCGTTAATGGTAGAATAGACTGTGAGAAACAAACCGTCGGTGTTAGTTTTGGTGATGAGTCTCATGAGTTTAATTTTTCCAAGTTTAGTAGAAAACTTCATGAAAAAGAATTGCCTAGTACTCTGCTTAAACACAATTTGCTAGACCATGAAAATGATTTTCATATGCATGAAAGGAATGAAATAGATAAGATTTTCTTTGAACAACGTCCTCTGCTTAAACACAATTTGCCTATTGAAACTCTAGGAGGTCCTCCTCCACCTAAAGGTGATCCTGTGTTTGAATAAAAATAATTGCCAGACACTTTGAAATATGCTTATCTTGATGAAAAGAAGATATATCCTGTTATTATTAGTGCTAACCTTTCAGAACATGAAGAAGAAAGATTATTGAAAGTTCTAAGGAAGCACCGAGCTGCTATTGGATATACTCTTGATGATTTAAAGGGCATTAGTCCCACTCTATGTCAGCACAAAATTAATATGGAACCTGATGCTAAACCCGTTGTTGATCACCAACGTCGGTTAAATCCGAAGATGAAAGAAGTGGTAAGAACGAAAATATTAAAACTTCTGGAAGCAGGTATAATCTATCCTATAGCTGATAGTAGATGGGTAAGTCCCGTTCATTGTGTCCCTAAGAAAGGAGGTATAACTATTGTTCCTAATGATAAGAATGAACTTATTCCACAAAGAATTGTTACAGGCTATAGAATGGTAATTGATTTTAGAAAATTAAACAAAGCAACTAGAAAAGATCATTACCCTTTGCCTTTTATTGATCAAATGCTTGAAAGATTATCTAAGCACACACGCTTTTGCTTCCTTAATGGATATTCTGGCTTTTCACAAATACATGTTTCTCAACCTGATCAAGAAAAGACTACTTTTACTTGTCCTTTTGGAACCTATGCTTATAGACGCAGGCCTTTTGGTTTATATAATGCACCTGCTACCTTTTAAAGATGTATGATTGCTATATTCTCTGACTTTTGTCAAAAAAATTGTTGAGGTTTTCATGGACGATTTTTCTATTTATGGGAAGTCTTTTGATGATTGTTTAAGCAATCTTGATCGAGTTTTCCAGAGATGTGAACATACAAATCTTGTCTTGAATTGGGAGAAGTGCCACTTTATTGTTAATGAAAGTATTGCCTTGGGTCATAAAATTTCTGAAAGAGGTATCAAAGTGGATCAAGCTAAGGTTGATGCCATTGAGAAAATGCCATGTCCTAAAGATATAAAACGTATTTGTAGTTTCCTAGGTCATGCTGGTTTCTATAGGAGATTTATCAAAGACTTTTCTAAAATTTCTAGGTCTCTCACTAGTCTTTTACAAAAGGATATTCCTTTTGTTTTTGATGATGATTGTTTAGAAGCCTTTGAAACACTCAAGAAAGCCTTAATTTCTGCACCTATTGTTCAACCACCTGATTGGAACTTGCCTTTTGAAATTATGTGTGATGCTAGTGATTATGTTGTTGGTGTTGTTCTAGGACAAAGAATTGATAAGAAATTGAATGTTATCCATTATGCTAGTAAAACTCTAGATAGTGCTCAAAGAAATTATGCTACTACTGAAAAAGAATTCTTAGTAGTGGTGTTTGCTTGTGATAAATTTAGACCTTACATCATTGATTCCAAAGTAATTGTTCACACAGACCATGCTGCTATTAAATATCTTATGGAAAAGAAAGATGCTAAACCTAGACTTATTCATTGGGTTCTCTTGTTACATGAATTTGATTTACATATCATTGATAGAAAAGGAGCTGAGAACCCCGTAGCTAATAATTTATCTAGGCTTGAAAATGTGCTTGATGACCCACTACCTATTGATGATAGTTTTCCTGATGAGAAGTTAGCTGCAATAAATGTTTCTCATAATACTCCTTGGTATGCTGACTATGCTAATTACATTGTTGCTAAATATTTGCCACCTAGCTTTACTTACCAACAAAAGAAAAAAAATCTTCTATGATTTAAGACATTACTTTTGAGATGACCCACATCTTTATAAAGAAGGAGTAGATGGTATTATTAGATGTTGTGTACCTGAGCATGAGCAGGGACAAATCCTACGGAAATGTCACTCCGAAGCTTATGGAGGGCATCATGCTGGAGATAGAACCGCTCACAAGGTATTGCAGTCTGGATTTTATTGGCCTACTCTCTTCAAGGATGCCCGTAAGTACGTCTCATCTTGTGATGAATGTCAAAGAATAGGTAAAATAGGTAAGCGTCAAGAAATGCCTATGAATTATTCACTTGCGGTTGAACCATTTGATGTTTGGGGATTTGATTACATGGGACCTTTTCCTTCCTCGAATGGGTATACACATATTTTGGTTGCTGTTGATTATGTTACTAAATGGGTAGAAGCTATTCCAACCAGTAGTGCTGATCACAACACCTCTATTAAAATGCTTAAGGAAGTTATCTTCCCAAGGTTTGGAGTCCCTAGATATTTAATGATTGATGGTGGTTCACACTTTATTCATGGTGCTTTCCGTAAAATGCTTGCCAAGTATGATGTTAACCATAGAATTCCATCACCCTATCATCCTCAGTCTAGTAGTCAAGTTGAACTTAGCAATCGAGAAATAAAATTAATTTTGCAAAAGACTGTCAATAGGTCCAGGAAGAATTGGTCTAAGAAATTAGAGGATGCACTTTGGGCTTATAGAACAACATATAAAAATCCTATGGGTATGTCTCCTTATAAAATGGTTTACGGAAAAGCTTGTCATTTGCCTCTTGAGTTAGAACATAAAGCATTTTGGGCCATTGAAGAGCTCAACTATGATGTCAAGCTTGCTGGTGAAAAGGGTTATTTGATATTAGCTCATTAGATGAATGGAGAACCCAAGCTTATGAAATGCAAAATTATTCAAATAAAAGTTAAAAGATGGCATGACAAAAGAATCCAAAAGCATGAGTTTAAAGTTGGAGAATATGTTCTTTTGTACAACTCTCATTTTAGATTCTTTGCAGGAAAACTCCTCTCAAAATGGGAAGGCCCCTATGTTAACGAGGAGGTTTATCGGTCTGGAGCCATCAAAATAAATAGTTCTGAAGGTACTATCTCGAAGGTTGTCAATGGACAACGAATAAAGCATTATATCTCAGGTATGCCCATTAATGTTTAAAGTAATATTATCCAAACTTTGACACCGGAAGAACACATAAAAGAGTCTTTCCGGAACACTAGAGAATCGTGAAAATAAGGAGGTACGTGATACGGTAAGTAAGCGGACTCCAAAAAATCCGCAAAAGTAATTTTTATCAGTTTTGGAATATTTAAGAATTTAGGAAATAAAGAAACTTCCAGGGAGCGTCCCCTGGTGGGCACAAGACATCAGGGTGCGCCAGGCGCCTGGCGCGCCCAGGTGGGTTGTGCCCACTTGGGACACCTTCCGGACTCTGTTTTTCTTCCGTATGCTTGTCCTCCAAGATAAAAAAATCTATATATACTTCCTGAACCTGTTGGTCAGCGTATCATGAAGAAATCCTTTGTTCTCTTTTCTTGCTATTTTCTGACAGATTCAGCTAGACCAACATCATGTCTTTCCTCACCCTTCAACAATGGAGAAGGAGACACAATGTTGATTCAGGAGGATTTAAGGAGGGATGAAGCTGAAGAGGTTGATATGGAGGAAGAAGAGGGAAATTCTTTTGGGGTTCACTCTCCGGCCTCCGAAAGGGGCACATTAGCTGGCACCTCTACTCACCCTAATCCTCATCAAGCCATGGGATCCTCTAACAATCAAGCCAGCCTGGAAGTGTAAGAAGAACTTCCACCAAGGAGACCTTTACACAAATTACATCGTAACCATTTTTGCGATTTGATTCACAATTATGGGTTCGAGAATACTCCTCGTAGGCTCATACCGTCCAACTGGGACATATCTTGGCCAAGAGAAAACAGTGCAGGAACAAAACCGTGGGGCCCGGAGAATAAACACATAATGGCTGAGGTGAAGAAAAATAGTGAATTAATTCATCAAGCCCTTCGGGAGATTCAAGGTTTGAAGGATCTGCTCATGGTTACATTGGAGAATATTTCTTCATCACCACCACCATCTTCTTCACCACCAAAGGAGAATTGAGTATCGGGTATGGGCACTCCCCTTGGATTACGCCAAGCTTGGGGGAGGTACCCCAATATCGTATCATCCCACTATCTTTCTCTTTTACTTATTTTAGTTCAATCTTTTTCTTGAGATGAATAAAAGTTTAGTTTGATCCTTTCTTATTTGAGAGTTTGCTTAGTGATCTATCCTTGTAATCATGTGCAAGTTATATAATAAAGTTTAGTTTGAGTTTTTGCTTTCTTTACTTTCTTGTTGCAATTAAAGAAAAGAAATAAGAAAGGAAAAAGAGAAAGGAAATAAATAAAAGAAATTAAATAAATCAATAACATCATATACTAATCCTATGGTAGGTGATAGCACCACATAAGGAAAAGTATAAGTAGAAAATTTTATTAGAGATTGACAAACATAACATTAGTCAATGATGCAACTCATGAAAGAATAATAAGGGAAGAGAAGATTCACATATAAATATACTATCCTAGAAATCTTTTGTGATTGTGAGCCCTCATCAAAATATTATATGCCAAAATTGTTGACGTTGGACAAGGAACACAACTTAATGGTTTATGTTTGTTTATATTCACATATAAGTCATATTGTCATAGATCCTTTAACATGTAATGCTTGCCCCCCATCTTTGCTAGCCAAAAATTCCGCACCAAGTAGAGATACTACTTGTGCATCCAAAAACCCTTAAACCCAAATCTTACTTTCAAGTTCCACCATACCTACCTAGGGGTTGAGCAAGATCCTCAAGTAAGTTGTCATCGGTGCAAAAAGGCAATAAAAATTGCTTCTAAATGTGTGAGATCATTTAGTGTAAGAGAAAATTGAGCGTTGCACGAAATTGTGATGGTGAAGAATAAAAGCGACAGACTGCATAATAAAGGTCGCTATCACAAGGGGAAATGCAACGTGACGTTCTTTTGCACAAAGGGGTTGAGCATACAAACAAATAAGCGCATGGCAACCTCTCCTTCCCTCTGTGAAGGGCCTATCTTTTCATTTTATGTATTTACTTTTATGCAAAGAGTTAAAGTTTTCCTTCCATTCCTTTTTATTTTCTCCTTTGGCAAGCATCATGTGGTGAGGAAAGATCTAGGCACATATGTCAGTTGAATATAGATAGCATGAGTTATTATTGTTGACATCACCCTTGAGGTGAATAAGTTGGGAGGCAAAACCATAAGCCCCTATCTTTCTATGTGTCCGGTTGAAACGTTTTGCTCATGTGTACGCGATGAGTGTTAGGAATCATAGAAGGCTATATGATGGTTGAGTATGTGGACTTGCCTAAAGGCTCCGACATGTGACCCTTCCTAAAAAGATGATGAATTTTAGTTGCAAAGTTGACTAAGAACATAGTTTGTTGGTTTCTAATAGAGTTTTTGCTGTATACTTCGATTGTGTGATGAACTGTTACTTATTCATGAGAAGTATATGATAAAAGTTTTATGACAAAAGTATTATGTTTAAATTTGTTGCTGTTATAATAATCTACATGATGCTTCTATGCCCGTATTTTGTTTTTATCGGCACCTCTCTCTCAAAGCATGTGGACATGTTTTTTGATTTTGGTTTTTGCTTGAGGACAAGCGAGGTCTAAGCTTGGGGGAGTTGATACGTCCATTTTGCATCATGTTTTCTTACTGTTATTTATAATGTTTTTATCCATAATAATGCTTTTCGGAGTAATTCTAATGCCTTTTCTCTCATAATTTGCAAGGTACACACCAAGAGGGGGAATTCCGGCAGCTGGAAATCTGGACCTTGAAAAGCTACTTCAGGCTACCTATTACGCACAACTCCAAACAAGTTGAAACTTCACGGAGATTTTTTATGGAATATTTAAGAATTCTTGGAGCAAATAACTACCAGAGGGGGCCCACCAGGTTGGCACAACCCACCTAGGCGCGCCAGGGAGCCCAGGCGCGCCCTGGT
Source organism: Triticum dicoccoides (assembly GCF_002162155.2). Classification (NCBI taxonomy): domain Eukaryota; kingdom Viridiplantae; phylum Streptophyta; class Magnoliopsida; order Poales; family Poaceae; genus Triticum; species Triticum dicoccoides. The sequence continues at coordinate 281,962,856 of NC_041389.1, forward strand.
GGGTTGTGCTCACCTAGGCCCACCTCTGGTGCCCATCTTCTAGTATATAGGTCATTTTGACCTAGAAAAAAAGGAGAGGACTTTCGGGACGGAGCGTCGCCGTCTCGAGGCGGAACTTGGGCAGGAGCACTTTTGCCCTCCGGCGGAGTGCTTCCGCCGGGGGAACTTCCCTCCTGGAGGGGGGAAATCATTGTCATCATCATCACCAACAACTCTTCCATCTTGGGGAGGGCAATCTCCATCAACATCTTCAACAGCACCATCTCATCTCAAACCCTAGTTCATCTCTTGTGTTCAGTCTTATTACCGGAACTATAGATTGGTGCTTGTGGGTGACTAGTAGCGTTGATTACATCTTGTAGCTGATTACTATATGGTTTATTTGGTGGAAGATTATATGTTCAGATCCTTTGTGCTATTTAATACTCATCTGATCATGAACATGATTATTATTTGTGAGTAGTTACTTTTGTTCTTGAGGTCATGGGATAAATCATGTTGCAAGTAATCATGTGAATTTGATATGTGTTCGATATTTTGATAGTATGTATGTTGTGATTCCCTTAGTGGTGTCATGTGAACGTCGACTACATGACACTTCACCATATTTGGGCCTAAGGGAATGCATCGTCTAGTAGCAGTTAGATGATGGGTTGTGAGAGTGACAGAATCTTAAACCCTAGTTTATGCGCTATTCCGTAAGGGACCGATTAGATCCAAAAGTTTAGTGCTATGGTTAGAATTTATTCTTAATACTTTTCTCGTAGTTGTGGATGCTTGCGGATGCTTGCCACTCTTTATTCCATAGTCAATCAAATCCTTACCCAAAACTTGAAAACTTCACAACACAAAACTTCAACAGAAAATCTCGTAAGCTCCATTAGTATAAGAAAATAAATCACCACTTTTGGTACTGTTGTGAACTCATTCTTTATTTATATTGGTGTAATATCTACTATATTACAACTTTTACATGGTTCATACTCCCTGATACTAGCCATAAATGCATCAAAATAAGCAAACAACACGCGAAAAATAGAATCTGTCAAAAATAGAACAGTCTGTAGCAATCGGGATATTTCGAATACTTATGTAACTTTAAAAATTCTGAGAAATTAGGAAGTCCTAGATAATTTGTTTATTAATATGTTTCAAAAAGGAATCAGTATTTGATCGCTCTTATGCTAAAAATTAAAACTAATCACCTGAGCGCAAAAGTTTTTGTTTTTCAGCAAGATCAAATTAACTACCACCGTAGGCTATCCCAAAGGTTTTACTTGGCACAAACACTAATTAAAACACAAAAAACACATCTAACTAGAGGATAGATAAAATAATTATTTCAAAACATAACCTAAAAAGCAAAAACAAAAATAAATTTGGGTTGCCTCCCAACAAGCGCTATTGTTTAACGCCCCTAGTTAGGCATGAAACACGAATAGATCTAAGTATTATCATCTTTGGCATGCAATCCATATGTGGCTCTCATAATAGACTCATAAGGCAATTTTATTTTCATTCTAGGGAAGTGTTTCATGTCTTTCCTTAACGTAAATTGAAATCTAATGTTTCATTCTTTCATATCAATAATTGCACCAATCGTTCTAAGGAAAGGTCTACCAAGGATAATAGGACATGTAGGATTGCAATCTATATCTAGAACAATGAAATCTATGGGCACATAATTCCTATTTGCAACAATAAGAACATCATTAATCCTTCCCATAGGTTTCTTAATAGTGGAATCCGCAAAATGCAAATTTAAGAAACAATCATCAAAGTCACGAAAACCTAACACATCACATAAAGTTTTCAGAACCGTGGAAACACTAGCACCCAAATCACACAAAGCATAGCATTCATAATCTTTAATTTTAATCTTAATAGTGGGTTCCCACTCATCATAAAGTTTTCTAGGGATAGAACTTCGAATTCAAGCTTTTCTTCAAAAGATTGCATCATAGCATCGACGATATGTTTAGTAAAAGCTTTGTTTTGATTATAAGCATGAGGAGAATTCAACATGGATTGCAACAAGGAAATAAAATCTATTACAGAACAATTATCATAATTAAATTCCTTGAAATCGAAAAGAGTGGGTTCATTGCTACTTAAAGTTTTGACCTCTCTAATCCCACTTTTATCAATTTTTGCATCATTGGGATGCCTTCTAACTAAAGTTGATTCATCTCCAGTCCCATCTTTATCAAGATTCACATTGTAAAGCAAAGATTCAATTGCAGTCACATCAATTACTTGAAGATTTTCATCATTATTTTCACAGAAACTAGAAGAACACGCTTTTATAAACCAATATTTCTTAGCACGCATCTTAGCGGCTCTTTCTTTACACTCATAAATGGGAATTCTCATGGTTTTGAGAGACTCAATGATATCATGATTAGGTGGAATAGATATAAGTTTCAAAGAATCAACATCAAGAGAAATTCTATCCATGATCCTAGCCAAATCATCAATCTTAAGCAATTTTTCTTCAATCAAAGCATTGAAATTCTTTTGCGAATTTATAAATTCTTTAACACTATTCTCAAAATTAGAGGGCGTCTTATTATAAATTCCATGGGAATTGTTGTAGGAATTACCATAATTATTAGAGGAATTACTAGGAAACGGCCTAGGATTAAAATTACCTCTATACGCGTTATTACCAAAATTGTTCCTACCAACAAAATTCACATCCATAGATTCATTATTTTTTTAAATAAAAGTAGGCAAAGGCATATCATTAGGATCAATAGGAGCACTCTTATTAGCAAACAATTTCATAAGTTCATCCATCTTTCCACTCAAAACATTAATCTCTTCAATTGCATGCACTTTTTTACTAGTGGAAGATCTTTCGGTATGCCATTGAGAATAATTAACCATAATATTATCTAGGAGTTTAGTAGCTTCTCCTAAGGTAATTTCCGTAAAAGTGCCTCCCGCGATCGAATCTAAAAGATTTCTAGAAGCAAAATTCAATCCGGCATAAATTTTTTGTATAATCATCCACAAATTCAAACCATGAGTAGGGCAATTTCTAATCATCAATTTCATCCTGTCCCAAGATTGCTCAACATGTTCATGATCAAGTTGATTAAAATTCATATATCATTCCTAAGGGAGATGATCTTAGAGGGAGGAAAATACTTGGAAATGAAAGCATCTTTACACTTGTTCCATGAATCAATACTATTTTTAGGCAAAGATCAAAACCAAGTTTTAGCGCGGTCTCGAAGTGAGAATGGAAATAGCTTCAATTGAACAATATCATTATACACATCTTTTTTCCTTTGCATATCACACAAATCAATGAAATTATGAAGATGGGATGCGGAATCTTCATTGGGAAGGCCGGAAAATTGATCTTTCATAACAAGATTCAGCAAAACAGTATTAATTTCACAAGATTCCGCACTAGCATCGGGAGCAATCGGAGTACTAATAAAATCATTGTTTTTGGTATTGGAAAATTCACACAATTTGGTATTATCTTGAGCCATCATGACAAAGCAAGCAATCCAACACATGAGCACACAAAAAGCAAGCGAAGAAGACGAACGGAAGAGAGGCGAAGAAAAAGCGAATCTTTTTGAAAATCATTTTAGAAGTGGGGGAGAGGAAAACGAGAGGCGAATGGAGAATAATGTAATGCGAGGGATGAGAGTTTATGATGGGTACTTGGTATGTCTTGGCTTGGCGTAGATTTCCCCGGCAACGGCGCCAGAAATTCTTCCCGCTACCTCTTGAGCTTGCGTTGGTTTTTTCCTTGAAGAGGAAAGGGTGATGCAGCAAAGTAGAGTAAGTATTTCCCTCAATTTTGAGAACCAAGGTATCAATCTAGTAGGAGACAACGCGCAAGCCACCGAATACCTGCACAAACAAACACCAACCTTGCACCCAACACGATAAAGGGGTTGTCAATCCCTTCACGGTTATTTGCAACGTGAGATCTGATAGAGATGGATAAATGGTAAAGTAATATTTTTGGTATTTTTGGTTTATGGAACGGAAAGTAAATTGCGAAGAAAGTAAATAGGAAACTAGAATTATAGATCAGAAACTTATGTGATGGAAAATAGACCCGGGGGCCATAGGTTTCACTAGAGTCTTCTCTCAAGATAGAAATTATTATGGTGGGTGAACAAATTACTGCCGAGCAATTGATAGAAAAGCGCAAAGTTATGACGGTATGTAAGGCAATGATCATGAATATAGGCATCACGTCCGTGTCAAGTAGACCGAAACAATTCTACATCTACTACTATTACTCCACACATCAACCGCTATCCAGCATGCATCTAGAGTATTAAGTTCATAAGAACAGAGTAACGCCTTGAGCAAGATGACATGATGTAGAGGAATTAACTCAAGCAATATGATGAAAACCCCATATTTTTATGCTCGATGGTAACAATACAATACGTGCCTTGCTGCCCCTACTGTCACTTGGAAAGGACACCGCAAGATTGAACCCAAAGCTAAGCACTTCTCCCATTGCAAGAAAAACCAATCTAGTTGGACAAACCAAATTGATAGTTCAAAGAGTCTTGCAAAGATATCAAATCATGCATAAAAGAATTCAGGGGAGAATTGAATAATATTCATAGATAAGCTGATCATAAATCCACAATTCATCGGATCTCGGCAAACACACCGCAAAAGAGTATTACACCGAATAGATCTCCAAGAACATCAAGGAGAACTTTGTATTGAGAATCAAAGAGAGAGAAGAAGCCATCTAGCTACTAGCTATGGACCTGTAGGTATGTGGTAAACTACTCATGCTTCATCGGAGAGGCAACGGTGTTGATGTAGAAGCCTTCCGTGATCGAATCCCCCTCTGACAAGATGTCGGAAAAGGCCCCTAGATGGGATCTCATGGGTACGGAAGGTTGTGGCGGTGGAAAAGTGGTTTCGTGGCTCCCATGGAAGTTTTTGGGGTATATGAGAATATATAGGAGGAAGATCTAGGTCAGGAGGTCACCGAGGGGCCCACAAGGTTGGCTCCACCCTTGTGGCTGCCTTGTGGCTCTTCTGACTTGCACTCCAAGTTTCTCGGGTGTCTTCTGGTTCAAGAAAAATCATCGCGAAAGTTTTATTCCTTTTGGACTCTGTTTGGTATTCCTTTTCTGCGGAACTCTAAAACAAGGAAAAAACAGAAACTGGCACTGGGCTCTCGGTTAATAGGTTAGTCCCAAAAGTCATATAAAATAGCATATTAATGCATATAAAACATCCAAAACAGATAATATAATAGCATGAAACAATCGAAAATTATAGATACGTTGGAGACGTATCAGATTTATTAAAGAAGAGTTGTATATGATGCAACCAGAAGGTTTTGTCAATCCTAAAAGTGCTAACAAAGTGTGCAAGCTCCAGCGATCCATCTATGGACTGGTGCAAGCATCTCAGAATTTGAATATACGCTTTGATGAGTTGATCAAGGTATATAGTTTTATACAGACTTGCGGTGAAGCCTGTATTTACAAGAAAGTGAGTGGGAGCATTACAACCTTTTTGATAAGTATATGTGAATGACATATTGTTGGTCGGAAATGATGTAGAATTTTCTGGAAAGCATAAAGGGGTGTTTGAAAGGAGTTTTTCAAAGAAAGACCTCGGTGAAGCTGCTTACATATTGGGCATCAAGATCTATAGAGATAGATCAAGACGCTTGATAAGACATTCGATGAGTACATACCTTGATATGATTTTGAAGGAGTTCAAAATGGATCAGTCAAAGAAGGAGTTCTTTCCTGAGTTTTAAGGTATGAAGTTGAGTAAGACTCAAAACCCAAACATGGCAGAAGATATAGAGAGAATGAAAGTCATTCCTATGCCTCAGCCATAGGTTCTATAAAGCATGCCATGTTGTATACCAGACCTATTTTGTACCTTGCCATGAGTTTGGCAAGGGGGTACAATAGTGATCCCGGAGCAGATCACTCGAAAGCGGTCAAAATTATCCTTAGGTACCTAAAGAGGACTAAGGAAATGTTTCTCTGTTATGGAGGTGACAAAGAGTTCGTCGTAAAGGTTTACATTGATGCAAGCTTTGACACTGATCCGGATGACACCGAGTCTCAATCTGGATACATATTGAAAGTGGGAGCAATTAGCTAGAGTAGCTCCGTGCAGAGCAATGTAGACATAGAAATTTGCAAAATACATATGGATCTGAATGTGGCAGACCCGTTGACTAAACATCTCTCACAAGCAAAACATGATCACACCTTAGTACTCTTTGGGTGTTAATCACATAGCGATGTGAACTAGATTATTTACTCTAGTAAACTCTTTGGGTATTGGTCACATGGCAATGTGAACTATGGGTGTTAATCACATGATGATATGAACTAGATTATTGACTCTAGTGCAAGTGGGACACTGAAGGAAATATGCCCTAGAGGCAATAATAAAGTTGTTATTTTATATTTACTTATATCATGATAAATGTTTATTATTCATGCTAGAATTGTATTAATCGGAAACTTGATACATGTGTGGATACATAGACAAAACACGATGTCCCTAGTAAGCCTCTACTAGACTAGCTCGTTAATCAAAGATGGTTAAGTTTCCTAACCATAGACATGTGTTGTCATTTGATGAATGGGGTCACATCATTAGGAGAATGATGTGATGGACAAGACCCATCCATTAGCTTAGCATATTGATCGTTCAATTTTATTGTTATTGATTTCTTCATGTCAAATACATATTCCTTCAACTATGAGATTATGTAACTCCCGAATACCGGAGGAATGCCTTGTGTGCTATCAAACGTCACAGCGTAACTGGGTGATTATAAAGATGCTCTACAGGTATCTTCGAAGGTGTTTGTTGGGTTGGCATATATTGAGATTAGGATTTGTCACTCCGAGTATCGGAGAGGTATCTCTGGGCCCTCTCGGTAATACACATCAGAAGCCTTGCAAGCAAAGTGACTAATGAGTTAGTTGCAGGATGATGTATTACGGAACGAGTAAAGAGACTTGCCAGTAACAAGATTGAAGTAGGTATAAAGATACCGACGATCGAATCTCGGGCAAGTAACATACCGATGGACAAAGGGAATAACATATGTTGTCATAACGGTTCGACCGATAAAGATCTTCATATAATATGTAGGAGCCAATATGAGCATCCAGGTTTCGCTAATGGTTATTGACCGGAGAGGTGTCTCGGTCATGTCTACATAGTTCTCGAACCCATAGGGTCCACACGCTTAACATTCGATGACGACATAGTATTATATGAGTTATGTGATTTGGTGACCGAATGTTGTTCGGAGTCCCAGATGAGATCAAGGACATGACCAGGAGTCTTGAAACGGTCGCGAGGTAAAGATTGATATATAGGACGATGCTATTCAGACACCGGAAATCTTCTGGAGGTTATCGGGTACTTATCGGGTCACCGGAAGGTGTTTCGGGTACCACCGGCAATCCTATGGGCCATATGGGCCTTGTGAAGGAACACACCAGCCCACAAGGGGCTAGTGCACCCTATAAGGCCATAGGAGGAGGAGAAGGAAAGGGTGGAAGGGAAAGGAAAGTGTGGATTAGGATTCCCACTTCCTTCCCTCACCCCCTCTTTCCTTCCCCTTCATGTATACAAGGAAGGAGGGGGGGGGGGGTGAACCAGGGCAGGAGCCCAAGTGGGATTCAGCCCCACTTGGAGAGCCCCTTGTCCACTCCCCTCTCCCTCCCACCTATATATATGAGGAGGGGCTGCCTAGAACACACACCAACAATTGTTAGTTGTGTGCGGCGCCCCCTCCATAGTTTACGCCTTCGGTCATATCTTCGTAGTGCTTAGGCGTAGCCCTGCGCAGATCACTTCACCGTCACCATGCCATCGTGCTGACGAAACTCATCTTCTTCCTTGACACTTTGCTGGATCAAGAGTTCGAGGGACATCATCGAGCTGAACGTGTGCAGAACTCGGAGGTGTCGTACGTTCGGTGCTTGATCGGTCGGAACAAGAAGTTTGACTACATCAGCCGCGTTGTCAAACGCTTCCACTTTCGGTCTACGAGGGTACATAGACACACTCTTCCCTTATCGTTGCTATGCATCTCCTAGATAGATCTTGCGTGAGCATAGGAATATTTCACAAAATTACATGCTACGTTTCCCAAAAGATGTGATCTCCGCAGGGCTTCGCCTAAGTACTACGAAAATATGACCGGGGGTGTAAACGGTGGAGGGAAGCGCCGCACACGGATAGGCCATTGTCTATTGTGTGCTAGGCGCCCCCTACCACATATATATAGGTGGGAGGGAGGAGCACCCAACGGAGGCACCCAAGTAGGAGGAATCCTACTTGGAGTCCCTCCCAAACCGCGCCCCTGCCTTATATAGGTGCAGGGGAAAGGCAGGGGAGGGTGGCGCCCCCCCTTTCCTTTCTCCCAAAGGCAGGAGGGGCTAGCCCTTGATACGTTCATTTTGTATCATGCTTTTATATTGATATTTATAGCATTATGGGCTGTTATTACACATTATATCACAATACTTATGGCTTTGCTTTCTTATTTTATAAGGTTTACATGAAGAGGGAGAATGCCGGCAGCTAGAATTCTCGACTGGAAAAGGAGAAAATATTAGAGATCTATTCTACACAACTCCAAAAGTCTTGAAACTTCACGGAGAATATTTTTGGAATACATAAAAAATAATGGGCGAAGAAAGCATCGGAGGGGGCCCACCAGCCAGCCACAATGGTGGAGGGCGTGCCCTACCCCCTGGGCACCCCCCGTCCTTGTGGGCCCCCTGGCAGGCCTCCAACGCCCATCTTCTGCTATATGGTGTCTTTTTCCCTCGAAAAAATAAGAAGGAAGCTTTCGGGACTAAGCGCCGCCTTCTCGAGGCGGAACTTGGGCAGAACCAATCTACGGCTTCCGCGGGGCTGTTTTGCCTGGGAAACATCCCTCCAGGAGGGGGAAATCGAAGCCATCGTCATCACCAACGATCCTCTCATCGAGAGGGGGTCAATATCCATCAACATCTTCACCATCACCATCTCCTCTCAAACCCTAGTTCATCTCTTGTATGCGATCTTTGTCTCAAACCTCAGATTGGTACATGTGGCTTGCTAGTAGTGTTGATTACTCCTTGTAGTTGATGCTAGTTGGTTTATCCGGTGGAAGATTATATTTTCAAATCCTTAATGATAATTAATACTCCTCTGATTATGAACAAAAATATGTTTTGTGAGTAGTTACGTTTGTTCCCGAGGACATGGAGAAGTCTTGTTATAATTAATCATGTGAATTTGGTATTCGTTCGATATTTTGGTGAGATGTATGTTGTCTTTCCTTTAGTGGTGTTCTGTGAATGTCGACTAGATGACACTTCACCATGATTTGGGCCTAGGGGAAGGCATTGGGAAGTAATAAGTAGATGATGGGTTGCTAGAGTGACAGAAGCTTAAACCCTAGTTTATGCGTTGCTTTGTAAGGGGTTGATTTGGATCCATATGTTTCATGCTATGGTTAGATTTATCTTAATTCTTCTTTCGTAGTTGCAGATGCTTGCGAGAGGGGTTAATCATAAGTGGGAGGCTTGTCCAAGGAAGGGCAGCACCCAAGCACTGGTCACCCACATATCAAATTATCAAACTAACGAACGCGAATCATATGAGCATGATGAAAACTAACTTGACAACAATTCCCATGTGTCTTCGGGAGCGCTTTGCATTATATAAGAGTTCGTCCAGGCTTGTCCTTTGCTACAAAAAGGATTGGGACACCTTGCTGCACCTTGTTTACTTTTGTTACTTGTTACCCGTTATGAATTATCTCATCATACAATTACCTGTCACCGATAATTTTAGTGCTTGCAGAGAATACCTTGCTAAAAAACCACTTGTCATTTCCTCCTGCTCCTTGTTGGGTTTGACACTCTTACTTATCAAAAGGACTACGATAGATCCCCGATACTTGTGGGTCATCAAGACTCTTTTCTGGCACCGTTTTCGGGGAGTGAAGCACCTTTGGTAAGGGTAATTTGGTAAGGAAAATAGTGTGCTGAAATTTACTGTCACTTGTTACTATGAAAAATAATCCTTTGAGGGGCTTGTTTGGGGTATCTTCACCTTGACCGGAAGAGCAAAGAGTTGGTCCTCAACCTACTGCACCTACTGAAAATATTTATTATGAAATTCCTTCGGGTATGATAGAGAAACTGCTAGCTAATCCTTATGGAGGAGATGGAACATTACATCCTGATGTGCACCTAATCTATGTGGATGAAGTTTGTGGATTATTTAAGCTTGCAGGTATGCCCAAGGATGTGGTCAAGAAGAAGGTCTTCCCTTTATATTTGAAAGGAAAGGCATTGACATGGTATAGGCTATGTGATGATATTGGATCATGGAACTACAACCGATTGAAATTGGAATTTCATCAGAAGTTTTATCCTATGCATCTGGTTCATCGTGATCGGAATTTATATATATATATATATATATATATATATATATATATATATATATATATATATAAAATTTTTGGCCTCGTGAAGGAGAAAGTATCGCTCAAGCTTGGGGAGGATTAAGACAGTGTTATATTCATGCCCCAATCATCAGCTCTCAAGAGAAAGTATTATTCAAAAAATTTATGCTCGGCTTTCTCATAATGATCGATCCATGCTCGATACTCCTTGTACTGGTTCTTTTATGAAGAAGGATATTGAATTCAAATGGGGTTTATTGGAAAGAATTAAACGCAACTTTGAAGACTGGGACCTCGACGAAGGTAAGGAGTCAGGTATAAACCTTAAGTTTGATTTTGTTAAATCTTTTATGGATACCGATGCTTTTCGTGATTTTAGCACTAAATATGGACTTGACTCTGAGATAGTAGCTTCTTTCTATGAATCTTTTGCTACTCATGTTGATCTCCCTTAGGAGAAGTGGTTTAAATATCATCCTCCCGTTGAAGTTAAAGTAGTAGAACCTATTAAAGTTGAAGAGGAAATTATTACTTATAATGTTGATCCTATTGTTCCTACTGCTTATATTGAGAAACCACCTTTTCCTGTTAGAATAAAGGATCATGCTAAAGCTTCAACTGTGGTTCGAAAGAGTTATACTAGAACACCTACACCCCCTGAACAAATTAAAGTTGAACCTAGTATTGCTATGGTTAAAGATCTCTTGGTCAATAATATTGATGGGCATGTTATTTATTTCTGTGATGAAGCTGCTAGAATTGCTAAACCTGATATGAAGGATAAACATAGACCTATTGTTGGCATGCCTGTTGTTTCCGTTAAAATAGGAGATCATTGTTATCATGGCTTATGTGATGTGGGTGCTAGTGTGAGTGCAATTCCTTATACCTTGTACCGAGAAATTATGAATGATATTGCACCTGCTGAGATAGAAGACATTGATGTTACTATTAAGCTTGCCAATAGAGATACTATTTCACCAATTGGGATTGTTAGAGATGTTGAAGTCTTGTGTGGGAAGATAAAATATCCTACTGATTTTCTTGTTCTTGCTTCCCCACAAGATAAATTTTGTCCCATTATATTTGGTAGACCCTTCTTGAATACTGTTAATGCTAAGATAGACTGCGAGAAAGATATTGTTACTGTTGGTTTAGGGGATATGTCTCATGATTTTAATTTCTCTAAATTTCGTATACAACCCCCATGATAAAGAATTGCCTAGTAAGGATGAGACTATTGGTCTTGCTTCTATTGCTGTGCCTCATACTAATCCTTTAGAACTATATTTGCTAGACCATAAAAATGATATGTTTATGAATAGAAGGGAAATAGATGAAATATTCTTCAATCAAGGGCCTATTTTGAAACACAACTTGCATGTTGAAATCCTTGGGGATCCCCCTCCACCCAAGGGTGATCCCGTGTTTGAGCTTAAACAATTACCTCATAATTTGAAATATGCTTATCTTGATGAAAATAAGATATATCATGTTATTATTAGTGCTAACCATTCAGAGCTTGAAGAAAATAAATTATTGAAAACTCTGAAGAAGCACCGTGCTGCTATTGGATATACTATTGATGATCTTAAGGGCATTAGTCCCACTCTATGTCAGCACAAAATTAATTTGGAGAATGATGCTAAACCAGTTGTTGATCACCAACAAAGGTTAAATCCTAAGATGAAAGAAGTGGTAAGAAATGAAATACTAAAGCTTCTGGAAGCAGGTATAATTTATCCTATTGCTGATAGTAAATGGGTAAGTCCTGTTCATTGTGTCCCTAAGAAGCGAGGTATTACTGTTGTTCCTAATGATAAGAATGAATTGATTCGACAAAGAATTGCTACAGGTTATAGAATGGTAATTGATTTTCACAAATTGAATAAAGCTACTAGAAAAGATCATTACCCTCTACCTTTTATTGATCAAATGCTAGAAAGACTATCCAAACACACACATTTTTTGCTTTCTAGATGGTTATTCTGGTTTTTCTCAAATACCTGTGTCAAAAGATGATCAAGAGAAGACCACTTTTACTTGCCCTTTCAGTACCTTTGCCTATAGACGTATGCGTTTTTGTTTATGCAATGCACCTGCTACCTTTCAAAGATGTATGGCTGCTATATTCTCTGATTTTTGTGAAAAGGTTGTTGAGGTTTTCATGGATGTCTTCTCCGTTTACGGTACTTCTTTTGATGATTGCTTAAGCAACCTTGATCGAGTTTTGCAGAGATGAAGAAACTAATCTTGTCTTGAATTGGGAGAAGTGCCACTTTATGGTTAATGAAGGTATTGTCTTGGGGCATAAAATTTCTGAAAGTGGTATTGAAGTTGATAAAGCTAAAGTAGATGCTATTGAAAAGATGTCGTGTCCTAAAGATATCAAAGGTATAAGAAGTTTCCTTGGTCATGCTGGTTTCTATAGGAGGTTTATTAAAGACTTCTCTAAAATTTCTAGGCCTCTCACTAATCTCTTGCAAAAAGATGTTACTTTTGTTTTTGATGATGATTGTGTAGAAGCATTTGAAATACTTAAGAAAGCCTTGATTTCTGCACCTATTGTTCAGCCACCTGATTGGAATTTACCCTTTGAAATTATGTGTGATGCTAGTGATTATGTTGTTGGTGTTGTACAAGGACAAAGAGTTGATAAGAAATTGAATGTTATTCATTATGCTAGTAAAACTCTAGACAGTGCCTAGAGAAATTATGCTACTACTGAAAAATAATTTTTAGCAGTTGTATTTGCTTGTGATAAGTTCAGATCTTATATTGTTGATTCCAAAGTAACTGTTCACACTGATCATGCTGCTATTAAATATCTTATGGAAAAGAAAGATGCTAAACCTAGACTTATTAGATGGGTTCTCTTGCTACAAGAATTTGACTTGCATATTGTTGATAGAAAGGGAGCTGAGAACCCCGTTGCAGACAACTTTTCTAGGTTAGAAAATGTTCTTGATGACCCAGTGCCTATTGATGATAGATTTCCTGATGAACAATTAAATGTCATAAATGCTTCTTGTAATGCTCCATGGTATGCTGATTATGCTATTTACATTGTTGCTAAATTTTTACCACCTAGTTTCACATACCAGCAAAAGAAAAAGTTTTCCTATGATTTAAGATATTACTTTTGGGATGACCCACACCTTTATAAAGAAGGAGTAGATGGTGTTATTAGACGTTATGTACCTGAGCATGAACAGGGACAAATCCTATGCAAGTGCCACTCCAAGTATTACGGAGAACACCACGCTGGAGATAGAATTGCACACAAGGAATTGTAATATGTTTTTTATTAGCCTACTCTCTTCAAGGATGCTCGTAAGTTTGTCTTGTCTTGTGATGAATGCCAAAGAATTGGCAATATTAGTAGATGTCAGGAAGTGCCTATGAATTATTCACTTGTTATTGAACCATTTGATGTTTGGGGCTTTGATTATATGGGACCTTTTCCTTCTTCTAATGGGTATACACATATTTTAGTTGCTGTTGATTATGTTACTAAGTGGGTAGAAGCTATTCCAACTAGTAGTGTCGATCATAACACTTCTATTAAGATGCTTAAAGAAGTTATTTTTCCGAGGTTTGGAGTCCCTAAATATTTAATGACTAATGGTGGTTCACATTTTATTCATGGTGTTCTCCATAAAATGCTTGCTAAGTATGATGTTAACCATACAATCGCATCTCCTTATCATCCTCAGTCTAGTGGTCATGTAGAATTGAGCAACAGAGAGATTAAATTGATTTTGCAAAAGACTGTTAATAGATCTAGAAATAATTGGTCTAATAACTTGATGATACATTATGGGCTTATAGAACTACTTATAGAAACCTCATGGGCATGTCTCCTTATAAAATGTTTTATGGAAAAGTGTGTCACTTACCTCTCGAACTAGAACATAAGGCATATTGGGCTATTAAATAGCTCAACTATGATTTCAAACTTGCCGGTGAGAAGAGGTTATTTGACATTATCTTGCTTGATAAATGGAGAACCCAAGCCTATGAGAATGCCAAGTTGTTTAAAGAAAAGGTTAAAAGATGGCATGACAAAAGTATACAAAAGCGTGAGTTTAATGTAGGTGATCATGTTTTGCTATACAACTCCTGTTTAAGTTTTTTTGCAGGAAAACTTCTCTCTAAATGGGAAGGGCCTTACATTACCGAGGAGGTCTATCGTTCCGGTGCCATCAAAATTAACAACGTCGAAGGCACAAATCCGAAGGTGGTAAACGGTCAAAGAATCAAACATTATATCACAGGTACTCCCATAAATGTTAAGACCAATATAATCGATACCGTAACACCGGAGGAGTACATAAGGGACACTTTCCAGAATGTTTCATACTCCGAGAAGGAATAGGTATGTGGTACGGTAAGTAAACCGACTCCAAAACTGTTCTAATAGCAATTTTTCTCTGTTTTGGAATATTAAAAAAATTAGGAAAATTAAAAGTAGTCTGAAAGAGACACGAGGCGTCCACAAGGGTGGAGGGCGCGCCCTACCCCCTGGGCGTGCCCCCCGACCTTGTGGCCACCTCGTGCCCTCCGTACTCTGTTTTCTTGCACAATACTTCTTTTGGTCGGTAAAAGTTCATTATATAATCTCCCGAAGGTTTTGACCACCGTACCATGGCAAAATCTCCTGTTTTCGTGTTGAGCTATTTTCTGCTAGAGTTTTCAAGGCCAGACATCATGTCGCCCCCCTCCTCCAACAAGGCGAGCGATGATGCTTGGCTAATGAAGATAGAGATGAAGAAAGAAGAACTTGGGGGAATCAACGAAGGTGATAAGATCAAGAAGGTCGCGGAAGATCAAGTTCCGATAGCAGAAGAAGAAGACATCCTTCAACCTTACTACAATCAGCTTACCCCTACGAAAATTGAAGCTTTCAAGATTATTGAACTAGTTCATGTGCAAAATAAATATCTCACTCGTGAAAATATTCTGTTGCAAGAGCACATCACCACACTCAAGGGCATTATTCGTAAACTGGAGCATCTTCTATGCTCGATGTGTGGCACTACTTCATCAATAACTCCATCATCACCACCCCCGAATAAAGAGACATAAATACATGGGTATGGGCACTCCCCTTGGCAACTGCCAAGCTTGGGGCAGATGCCACGGTATCGTATCACCATCACATCTTTATCTTTATCGTTTTTCTTAGTTCAATCCTTTTGGTTATATCTTGATCTAGTAGAATACAGTTTTTAGTATGATCTAGCTTTGAGTTTTGTTTTGATCTCTATTTATGTAATCAGGTCTGTGAGTTATATATAATAAAGAGTAGTTTTGAGTTCAGGGTTTTGCTTTCTTGCTATGATCTTGAGGGAATTAAATAAAAGAAAGAATAAAAATAAATAAAAAGATCATATATTGATCTTATGGAGAGTAATGACTTCACATATAAGGAGTGTGATGAATAAAAGTTGCTGAGAGTTGGCAAACATAGTTTTGGTCATGTTGCAATTAATAGGTAGTAATAAAGAATGAGAGGCTTCACATGTAAATATACTAACTTGGACATCTTTTGTAATTGTGAGAACTCATTAAAATATGACATGCTAAAGGTTGATGTTGGACAAGGAAGACAACATAATGAGTTATGTTTGCTTATATCTGAATAGAAGTTATATTGTCATGGATCATCCAACATGTTGAGCTTGCCTTTCCCTCTCATGCTAGCAAAATTCTTTGCACCAAGTAGAGATACTACTTGTGCTTCCAAACATCCCTTAAACCAGTTTTGCCATGAGAGTCCACCATACCTACCTATGGATTGAGTAAGATCCTTCAAGTAAGTTGTCATGCAAGCAATAAAAATTGCTCTCTAAATATGTATGATCTATTAGTGTGAAGAAAATAAGCTTTATACAAACTTGTGATATGGAAGAAATAAAAGCGACGGACTCCATAATAAAGGTCCTTATCACAAGCAGCAATATAAAGTAACATTCTTTTGCATTAAGATTTTGTGCATCCAACCATAAAAGCGCATGACAACATCTGCTTCCCTCTGCGATGGGCCTATATTTTACTTTTATCTTCTACCCTATTACAAGAGTCATGGTGATCACCACCTTTCCTTTTTACACTTTTTCCTTTGGCAAGCACTATGTGTTGGAGAGATCTGGATATATATATACATATCCACTCGGATGTAGGTTATCATAAAGTATTATTGTTGACATTACCCTTGTGGTAAAAAGTTGGGAGGCGAAACTATAAGCCCCTATCTTTCTCTGTGTTTGATTGAAACTTTGTACCCATAAGTATCGCGTGAGTGTTAGCAATTGTGAAAGATTAAATGATAGTTGAGTATGTGGACTTGCTGAAAAGCTCTTGAATTAACTCTTTTCGATGTTATGATAAATTGCAATTGCTTCAATGATTGAGATCATAGTTTGTTAGTTTTCAATGAAGTTTCTGATCCGTACTTTACCTTATGAGAGAATTGTTACTTTAGCATAAGAAATTATATGACAATATATGTTGGTGTTCTAAATATGCTCATGATGCCCTCATGTCCGTATTTTATTTTATTGACACCTCTATCTCTAAACATGTGGACATATTTTCCGATTTCGGCTTTCGCTTGAGGACAAGCAGGGTCTAACTTTGGGGGAGCTGATACGTCCATTTTGCATCAATCTTTTATATTGATATTTATAGCATTATGGGCTGTTATTACACATTATATCACAATACTTATGCCTTTTCTCTCTTATTTTATAAGGTTTACATGAAGAGGGAGAATGCCGGCAGCTGGAATTCTTGACTGGAAAAGGAGCAAATATTAGAGACCTATTCTGCACAACTCCAACAGTCCTGAAACTTCACGGAGAATATTTTTGGAATATATAAAAAATAATGGGCGATGAAAGCACCAGAGGGGGGCCACCAGCCAGCCACAATGGTGGAGGGCGTGCCCCCCATCCTTGTGGGGCCCCTACCAGGCCTCCGATGCCCATCTTCTGCTATATGGTGTCTTTTGACTTGGAAAAAAAATAAGAAGGAAGCTTTAGGGACGAAGCGCCGCCGTCTCGAGGCGGAACTTGGGCAGAACCAATCTAGGGCTCCGGTGGAGCTGTTCTGCCGGGGAAACATCCCTCCGGGAGGGGGAAATCGAAGCCATCATCATCACGAACGATCCTCTCATCAAGAGGGGGTCAATCTCCATCAACATCTTCACTAGCACCATCTCCTCTCAAACCCTAGTTCATCTCTTGTCTTTGATCTTTGTCTCAAACCTCAGATTGGTACCTGTGGGTTGCTAGTAGTGTTGATTACTCCTTGTAGTTGATGCTAGTTGGATTATCCAGTGGAAGATTATTTTTTCAGATCCTTAATGATAATTAATACTCCTCTGATTATGAACAAAAATATGTTTTGTGAGTAGTTACATTTGTTCCTGAGGACATGGGAGAAGTCTTGTTATAAGTAATCATGTGAATTTGGTATTCGTTCGATTTTCTGATGAGATGTATGTTGTCTTTCCTCTAGCGGTGTTATGTGAACATCGACTACATGACACTTCACCATAATTTGGGCCTAGGGGAAGGCAATGGAAAGTAATAAGTAGATGATGGGTTGCTAGAGTGACTTAAGCTTAAACCCTAGTTTATGCGTTGCTTCGTAAGGGGCTGATTTGGATCCATATGTTTCATGATATGGTTAGATTTATCTTAATTCTTCTTTTGTAGTTGCTGATGCTTGCGAGAGGGGTTAATCATAAGTGGGAGGCTTGTCCAAGGAAGGGCAGCAACCAAGCACCGGTCCACCCACATATCAAATTATAAAAGTAACAAATGTGAATCATGTGAGCATGATGAAAACTAACTTGACAACAATTCCCATGTGTTCTCGGGAGAGCTTTGCATTATATAAGAGTTCGTCCAGGCTTGTCCTTTGCTACAAAAAGGATTGGGACACCTTGCTGCACCTTGTTTACTTCCTTTACTTGTTACCCGGTATGAATTATCTCATCATACAACTATCTGTCACCGATAATTTCAGTGCTTGCAGAGAATGCCTTGCTGAAAAACCACCTGTCATTTCCTTCAGCTCCTCGTTGGGTTTGACACTCTTACTTCTCGAAAGGACTACGATAGATCCCCTATAGTTGTGGGTCATTAGCACTTCCCCCTTTCCTTCCCTTAGGTCCTGCTTTCCAAAGAAGGGGCGCACCAGGGGCTGATATGTTCCCCCTTTGGCCCATTAGGCCCGTATCTTTGCCGGGGGTGCCCGAAACTCCTTTTCGTGACCCGATAAGTACCTAGTACCCTCTGAAACACTTTCGGTGTCCGAATACCATCCTGCTATATATCAATCTTTACCTCTCGACCATTTTGAGACTCCTCGTCATGTTTGTGATCTCACCCGGGACTCCGAACAACATTTGGTCACCAAATCACATAACTCATACAATACTATATCGTCAACGAACGTTAATGTGCGGACCCTACGGGTTCAAGAACTATGTAGACATGACCAAGACACCTCTCTAACCAATAACCAATAGTGGAACCTGGATGCCAATATTGGCTCCTACATATTCTACAAAGATCTTTATCGATCGAACCGTTATGACAACATACATAATTCCCTTTGTCCATCGGTATGTTACTTGCCCGAGATTCGATCATCGGTATCTATATACCTAGTTCAATCTCGTTACCGGCAAGTCTCTTTACTCGTTTCGTAATACATCACCTCGTGGCTAACTCCTTAGTCATTTGCTTGCAAGCTAATGATGTTTATTACCAAGAGGTCCCAGAGATACCTCTTGCTACTTCTCAAGCTTGCGTTGGTTTTTCCCTTGAAGAGGAAAGGGTGATGCAGCAAGTAGAGATAAGTATTTCCCTCAGTTAGGGAATTAAGGTATCAATCCAGTAGGAGACAAGACACAAATCAGCTAATACCTGCACAAACAATCAAACAACTTGCACCCAACTCGATAAAGGGGTTGTCAATCCCTTCACGGTTACTTGCAGAAGTGAGATCTGATAGAGATAGTTGAAAATAAACAAATGGTAAAGTAAATATTTTTGGTATTTTTGGTTTATAGATTGAAAAGTAAAAGATTGCAAAATAGTAGATCGGATACTAATATGACGGAAAATAGACCCGGGGGGCATAGGTTACACTAGAGGCTTCTGTCATAATAGCAAATAATACGGTGGGTGAACAAATTACTATCGAGCAATTGATAGAAAAGCGCAAAGTTATGACGATATATAAGGCAATGATTATGAAATATAGGCATCACGGTCGTGTCAAGCAGACTGAAACTATTTTGCATCTACTACTAATCTACTATTACTTCACACATCGACCGACTCCTGCTTGCACCTAGAGTATTAAGTTCATGAAGAACAGAGTAACGCATTAAGTAAGATAACATGATGTAGCGGAATTAACTCAAGCAATATGATGAAAACCCCATCTTTTTATCCTTGATGGCAACAATACAATACGTGCCTTGCTGCCCCTACTGTCACTAGGAAAGGACACCACAAGATTGAACCCAAAGCTAAGCACTTCTCCCATTGCAAGAAAAATCAATCTAGTTGGCCAAACCAAATCGATAATTCGAAGAGAATTACAAAGACATCAAATCATGCATATAAGAATTCAGAGAAGATTCAAATAATATTTGTCAATAAGCTGGTCATAAATCCACAATTCATCGGATCTCGACAAACACACCACAAAAGAATATTACATCGGATAGATCTCCAAGAACATCGAGGAGAACATGGTATTGAGAATCAAAGAGAGAGAAGAAGCCATCTAGCTACTGGCTATGGACCCGTAGGTCTGTGCTAAACTACTCATGCTTCATCGGAAGGGCAATAGAGTTGATGTAGAAGCCCTCCATGATCGAATCCCCCTCCTGTCGGGTGCCGGAAAAGGCCCCTAGATGGGATCTCATGGGAACAGAAGGTTGCGGCGGTGGAAAAGTCTTTTCGTGGATGTTTCTAGTGGTTTGGGAATATATGTGAATATATAGGCGAAAGAATTAGGCCAGGGGAGTCACGG
>NC_041389.1:281983810-282019520 GCF_002162155.2 Triticum dicoccoides
GGGGGCACGCCCTCTACCCTTGTGGCCACCTCGTGGCTCTTCCGACTTCATCTCAAAGTCTCCTAGGTGTCTTCTGGTCCAAGAAAAATCATCGCGAAGGTTTTAATCCGTTTGGTATTCCTTTTCCATGAAGCTAAAAAACAAGGGAAAAACATAAACTGGCACTGGGCTCTAGGTTAGTAGGTTAGTCCCAAAAATAATATTAAATAGCATATTAATGCATATAAAACATCGAAAACAGATAATATAATAACATGGAACAATAAAAAATTATAGATACGTTGGAGACGTATCAAGCATCCACAAGCTTAATTCCTGCTCATCCTCGAGTAGGTAAATGATAAAAACAGAATTGATGTGGAATGCTACCTAACATATTTATCCATTTAAGTTTCTTTATTGTGGCATGAATGTTCAGATCCATCAGATTCAAAACAAAAGTTTAATATTGGCATAAAAACAATAATACTTCAAGCATATTAACAAGGCAACTATGTCTTCTCAAAATAACATGGCCAAAGAAAGCTTAGCCCTACAAAATCATATAGTCTGGCTATGCTCCATCTTCATCACACAAAATATTCAAATCATGCACAACCCCGATGACAAGCCAAGCAATCGTTTTATACTTTCGATGTTCTCAAACTTTTTCAACTTTCACGCAATACATGAGCGTGAGCCATGGACATAACACTATAGGTGGAATAGAATATGGTGGGTGTGGAGAAGACAAAAAGAAGGAGATAGTCTCACATCAACTAGGCGTATCAACGGTCTATGGAGATGCCCATCAATAGATATCAATGTGAGTGAGTAGGGATTGCCATGCAATGGATGCACTAGAGCTATAAGTTTACGAAAGCTCAAAAAAGAAAACTAAGTGGGTGTGCATCCAACTTGCTTGCTCATGAAGACTTAGGGCAATTTGAGGAAGCCCATCATTGGAATATACAATCCAAGTTCTATAATGAAAAATTCCCACTAGCATATGAAAGTGACAACATAGGAGACTCTCTAACATGAAGATCATGGTGCTACTTTGAAGCACAAGTGTGGAAAAAGGATAGTAACATTGCCCCTTCTCTCTTTTTCTCTCATTTTTTTGGCTTCTTTGGCCTCCTCTTTTTTCCCTTACATGGGACAATGCTCTAGTAATGAAGATCATCACACTTTTATTTACTTACGACTCAGAAGATTACAACTTGATACTTAGAACAAAATATGACTCTATATGAATGCCTCCAGCGGTGTACCGGGATGTGCAATGACTTAAGAGCGACATGTATAAAAAAATGATGAAAGGTGTCTTTGCCACAAATACGATGTCAACTACATGATCATGCAAAGCAATATGACAATGAGGAAGCGTGTCATAATAAACGGAACGGTGGAAAGTTGCATGGCAATATATCTCGGAATGGCTATGAAAATGCCATAATAGGTAGGTATGGTGGTTGTTTTTAGGAAGGTATATGGTGGGTTTATGTCGGATTCTGGGTTCCGGCAAACCCTTGAGGTTCGAACACTGGGGTGCACACGAAGATCTCTCTCTCCCTAGCTCACTCTCGCAACAATTTCAAGGCCTAGCTCGCCGAACCCAAGGAACAAGAGACACAAGAGTTTATACTGGTTTGGGCCACCGTTGTGGTGTAATACCCTACTCCAGTGTGGTGTGGTGGATTGCCTTGTTGGCTAGGGATGAACAAGTACAAGGGATGAACAGCCTCCTGAGGAGAGGTGTTCTTGAGCTCGGTGAGCTTGTGTGTGTGAGGGTGATCTGAATGATCCGTCCCCAGATGATTTGTCTCCTATGGCGGTGTCTAGTCCTATTTATAGAGGCCTTGGTCCTCAACCCAAATGTAGGCAGGAAGGGATCCCACAACGGCCAATTTTGAAGGGAGACAACCAGTACAAGTTATCCTGACTAAAGGTAGTCTTCGCCTGCCAAAGGCTCCGATGGTGATGTAGTTGTGGGCTCCGCGATGACCTCCGTCCTGCCGTCCTACTGGTCTTGGTCTTGTTGCACCGATATGGAAACCTTTGCCTGATGCCTCGGGACTCCTCGCCTACGCTTGCCTCTTTAGCACCAAAGAGGAAACTGGTACTCTGCACCCGCTAGCGCCGCCTAGCTTCGGTCGTCATGGCTCACGTCATGTGAACCTTGCAAGGTGTCCCTTGCCTTGATATCTCCGCTCCTCACGAGCCAGCCTAGCGAGGCTGCCCCTGAGGAGGTCTTGTGTCGTCCGCCTTGCAAGGCTTGGCCCCTCGCGAGGGTTTTGAGTGGTTGTCGATGAAGATGGATTGTACCAGGCCGCTGAGAGAGCCACGCCGTGGGCCGCAGGCAGGCAAGTCTAGGGACCCCCGTTCCCAGAACGCCGACAGTAGCCCCCGGGCCCAAGGTGCGCTTGTACTTGGCTTGGAGGCGAAGCCAAAGGGCAAGTGCGGAGCGCCGCAGGCCCTAACTGCCTGTGGCCTTGATTGACACGTGGAGATTGACAGGACGTGGGCGCCTCCGCTTCCCCACGCTGCCTCGGCAACTGCCCGACTTGACGAGTCCCTGGTGCATGCAGAAAAACCATCATTACCTACGATCGTGGAGGTCGACGGTTGGCCTCCTCCTGGCTATAAATGAGGAGAGGGACGAAGCCCCCGTTGCCCATATCTTCCTCCATTTCGCCTATGTTGTCTTCTTCCTCCTTGCTTCGTCGCCTTGTAGCGACACCCATGGCGCCGACGAAGAGGTTCTCGGCCGCAGAGAAGGGAAAGGCTTGCCAGGAGGGGCCCGGCTCGCCTTCGCCTAAGAGGGGGCGTGGTCGCCCCCGCAAGCATGCCGCAACCCCCGTTGTGGTCCCTCATGGGCGCGGATGAATGTCGTCGGGGTTCGGTGCCGTTCCTGGCGGCCGCGGCGGCGCCTCCTCGCGCGGCGGGAGCCGCTCGAGATGTGGCAGTCCCGCCAATGAAGGGCAGTGAGCCATGGTCGCCCGGCCTGCCCGGTCGCGCTTCCACTCGGCGGAGGTGCTGCCGGAGTTCGTCGTGTGGTCAGAGAACCCGCCTGGCACCTGGCTTCAGCTTCCGCGCTCCTTTGCCAGTGAGCTGCCGGCCACGGGTCCTAGCAGCCTCTGGCTGCAGGCCGACGGCTGCTGCAGCAATGCCTCATGGGTTGTGTTGGAGGTCTCCGCCGCAGGCAATGTAGCCCTGGCCCGCGGCTGACAGACGTTTGCCCGCGCGAGCGGTCTAACCAGGCGGTGCACCCTCCACTTCAAGTACGACAGTGCCGCAACCCTCTTTGTGAGGGTGTTCAGGGAAGATGATCGCCGCTCTGGGTGCTGCCCCGAGGACAGCGATGGTGACGAAGTGCTCGGCCTCGGCGACGGCCATGACGAGGAGGAGGGCGAACTCGTCCTCAGTGATGGCCATGGCTCTTCCGACAGCGACAGCCCTTCCTCCGGCGAAAGCTCCAGCAGCATCGGCTATGACCAACCGCCGTGCCGTCGGGCTCGCTTTGAGGACGGTGGCAGGTCGTCCCGTCACCACACCCCAATGAAGCGCGAGGAGGGCTCCGGCTGAGTCCCGGGGGCACTGAGAGATGATCCTCGTGAGCAGCCGCGGGTGTAGGAGCGCTTTTGCCTGTCTTTCCCTTTCTTCCTGCATTTTAGAAACAAGTATGAGGCCCTGCGAGGGCGTGTAATGAACTGTAATGCTTATGTTGCTTTATGCTTATGTCTACTGTTTCTGGGCTGTGTTGTGTCATCTGTGATTTATGTAGGCGTAAGGGGATAACTTAGCTTGGTACATCCGAGGTAGTTTCCACTTGGTGTGGGCGTGCGCCTCCTAGCCTCTGGTGAGGCTTCCCTGCTGCCGACTTGGGGGACAACGAGAAATTGAAAAAATTCGTTAGGAAATCCTTATCCCTTCTTGCACAGGGCCTTGAGCATGGGCTGACCATGGCCTAGCGCACCGCATTGCGATACCCGTGGGGTATGAACTTAAAAGGGGATGTGCCAGCTAGGAGCTCGATCGAGGGCGCCTCGCGGAGATTAGGGGAGCGCACACGCACGCACCTGTCTAGCCCCCTCACGAGGCGTGCGAGGGAGAGCGTCGGGCAACTGCCGCCCTCCCTGGCATAAAGCAAAGAACTGAGGGGAGAAACAGAGAGAAGAGGAAATCCAACCAAGCCAACGAGAAACGCCAGAACTTCAAATTCCATTTAAAAGGGGTGCAAGCCAACTACAAAAAGCAAATGAACAGTCGCGTCCGGCATCTAGTCTAGTCTTCTCACCAGCGCGGAGCTAAGTGCTGCCACTAGGACATGGGAGGGAGCCCCCAAGGCCCGAGGGCGGCACTCCGGAGACTCCGGGGCATGTACAGCCCACCCATTATTACGTGAGAGTGTCACGACCGGAGACCTTCATAGGCACTGGGCCTTGCTTCATGGGTAGAACTTCCAGAGGTGCTGGATGTTCCGGGCGTTCTGGATGGGGATCCCATCCTGCGTCTCCAGGCACACGGTGCCAGGCCTGGAGATGTGGGCAATCCTAAATGGGCCCTCCCACATGGGTGAAAGCTTATGCAGCCCTTCCCTAGAGAGCACCCGCCTAAGGACGAGATCACCCACCTCGAGCGTCCTGGAGCGGACGCTGCGGCAGTGATACCGTTGCAGCACCTACTGGTATCTTGCCACCTAGAGTGAGGCTTGATGGTGGCGCTCCTCCCTCAGCATGAGGTCCATCCCCCCATGGCGTCCTGACGTGCCTTGTCAAACGCCAGGACCCATGCAGAGCGATGCTTAACCTCGTGAGGGAGGATTGCTTCGGCCCCGTAGACGAGGAAGAATGGGGTCTCGCCTGTTGGCTTGGTGGCGGTGGTGCGGATGGACAACAACACGGACGGCAGCTCATCGTGCCAGCCCCTTCTGCATGCCTCGAGCTTCTTCTTGAAGGTCCTGGTCTTGAGGCCTCTCATGACCTCTGCATTGGCATGCTCGGCCTGGCCGTTGCTCCTGGGGTGTGCCACTGAGGCATAGCATATGAGTGTTCCAAGGTTAGCACAATATGTCTTGAAGAGATTGCTAGTGAACTGCGAGCTATTGTTGGTGATGATGTGGTTAGGGACCCCAAACCGGCTCACGAGGCCCTTGATGAACTTAACTGTAGACCCGACTGGGATGGTGCAGACGGCCTCCACCTCTGCCCATTTGGTGAACTTGTCGATGGCAACGTGGAGGTAGCGGTAGCCCCCAGGCGCTCGAGGGAACGGACCTAGGATATCCAGCCCCCAGACTATGAACGGCCATGAGAGTGGGATAGTCTGGAGGCCCTGGGTAGGCTGGTGGATTTGCTTGGCATGGAACTGGCATGCCTCACAGGACCTTACCAACTCGGCTTCGTCATTGAGTGAAGCGGGCCAGTAGAATCCGCTGCGAAACGCCTTGCCAATCAAGGTGTGCAACAACGAGTGATGCCCGCAATCTCCGCCGTGTATGTCAGCTAGCAGCTCGCTCCCCTACTTCCTGGAGATGCATCGCAAGGAAACATCATTTGGCTGTTTCCTGTACAGCTCACCATCTTGGATGCAGTATGTCATAGCTTGCCGGGCCACGCGCTCCGCGTCCTCCTACTTCTCCGGCAACGTTCCTTGCATCAATTATGCCCTGAACTCCTCGGTCTAGCACCCTTCCCGGGGCTCGAGTGCTAGGAGCAGGCGAGCTCCTGAGGTCGGGCCACAGGCAGGGGCTCCTGAGGTTGATGGCGGGGGAAGCTCCTCTTGAAGCGGTGCAGGCTCAGCGACCGGGGGGCCGCTGAGGGCTTGAAGAGTCACTCTTCGAAGACACCAGGTTCTTGGGGATGATGCCTTGACGCCCTCTTGGCGATCTCATCGGCTTCCTTGTTTGTGCCGCGAGGCACATGCTGCAGTTCCAGGCCCAAGAATTGCTTCTCCATCTTGCACACCTCCGCGAGGTATGCCTCCATGTGCTCGTCCCTTGACTCGTACACCTTGTTGGAGAAGCTGACGAGGAGCTGAGAGTCGCCCTTGATGGTGAGACGCTTCACTCCCAGGGCTGCCGCTGCCTTGAGGCCGGCGATCAGCCCCTCGTAGTCCACGATGTTGTTGTAGACCTTCTCGCCCCACTGGAAGCAAAGCTGCATGGCATAGTATAGCTTGTCTTGGGTGGGTGAGATGAGTGCGGCTCCAGCCCCCGTGCCTTGGCGTGCGAAAGCGCCATCGAAGTACATGACCCAGCCGTCCGGTGCTTTGCTTCCTGGCAAGAGGGATCGTCTCTTGCCTGCTTCAGGTTCCTGAGCGTCGGTCCATTCGGCCACGAAGTCAGCGAGGGCGGCTCCCTTGATGCCCCTAGTTGTGCTGAACTCTAGCTGAAACGCCTGCAGTTTCATGGTCCACTCGGCGACTCTTCCCGCAGTGTTGGGGCTCCGGAGCATGCTCTCCAGTGGGTAGGCTGAGACTACCTTAATTGGGTGGCCTTGAAAGTAATGACGCAGCTTGCATGAGGGCACCAGGAGCGCGAGCAGAAGCTTCTGTGGCATGGGATATCGTGCCCTTGCGTCCCGCAACACCATGTTGACAAAGTACACCGAGTGCTCAACGAGGGCTGGAGCATCAGCAGGACCTGAGGCCTCTGGAGGTTGGGGTGCCTCTTGAGGTAGGGGGACCTCGAGAGCTCCGTCTTGCAGGGCCTGACCATTCGCTGGCGCCATTGTAGCCCCCGTGGCATCGTCTTGGTGCTGCGTCGTCCCGGCTGAAGGTGCGGCATTACGCGGCAGACTCTTGGCCTGGCGCTCTTCTCGGACCGCCACCAATGCCGTGCTGGCCGAGTGGGGAGTGGCGGCTAGGTAGAGCACTAGGGGCTCGAGGGGACGAGGCGCTACCATCACCGGAGGGCTGGTCAGGTATCTCTTGAGGTCTTGAAACGCCAGGTCGGCCTCTGGGGTCCACTCGAACGGGCCCTTCTTCATTAGCTTGAAGAAAGGCAGGGCGCGCTCCCCTAGCTTGGAGATGAAGCGCCCCAGTGAGGTCATGCAGCCCGCAAGCTTCTACATTTCCATGAAAGTTTGTGGTGGGTTGATGTCTTCTATCGCCTTGACCTTCTCTGGGTTAGCCTCGATACCCCTGTGGGACACGAGGAAGCCCAGTAGCTTGCCGGAGGGAACACCAAACACACACTTCTCTGGGTTGAGCCACAGGTCCACCTGGCACAGACTGGCGAAGGTCTCCTCCAGGTCCTCAATCAGGGTCCTTGCCTCTCGAGATTTTACCACGACGTCATCGACTTAGGCCTTCGTGTTCCTCCCGAGCTACTAGCCCAGGGCGATGTGCATCAGCCGCTAGAAGGTCGCCCCAGTGTTGCGTAGTCCGAACGGCATGCAGGTGTAGCAGTATCTTCTCGACGTCCTCCGCCGCCATCTTGATCTGGTGGTAACCCGAGAAAGCGTCCAGGAAGCACAGCAGGTCGCACTTGGCAGTGGAGTCGATGATCTGGTCGATGCGTGGAAGCGGGAATGGGTCTTGAGGGCAGGCTTTGTTGAGGTTGGTGAAGTCGACGCACATGCGTTCCTTTCCGCCTTTCATGGGCACGACGACGGGGTTCGCCAGCCACTCAGGGTACCGGACCTCGCGGATGACACTCGCCGCTTGCAGCTTGCGGGTCTCCTGGACGATGAAGGACTGCGTCTCCATAGATTGTCGTCGCGCCTTCTGCTTCACGGGGCGCATGTTGGGGCACACCCTTAAGCAATGCTCGATTACCCCCCTTGGGACCCCTACCAGCTATTTGGGTTCCCAGGCGAATACCTCCTTGTTTGCGCATAGGAACTTCAGCAATGCCTCCTCTTGGTCCGGCTCGAGGTTGGCGCCTATGGTGAAGGTGGCTCCCGAGGCTCCGCCCTCCTCGACCGGCACTTGCTTCGTTTTGGCTCAATCTTGAGTGAGCAGCTGCTTCATTTTCGCTGGCGCGCCCCCCTTAGCCCATGGGGCGACTTCATTAGCCGGGCGCGCTATCGCGGTGGCCCGGAAGGCGAGCTTGAGAGCTGCCAAAGCCTCCTTGGTGTTTTCCGCCACCGTGAGGACGCCGCTGCCCCCCGGCATCTTCATGAGGTTGTAGGCCGGATGGGTCGCTGCCATGAACTGAGCCAGGACTGGGTACCCAAGGATGGCATTGTATGGGAGACCAACACGGGGATGTCAAAGTTGTTTAGCTCGGTGCGGTAGTTGTCCTGGGTACCGAAGGTGATCGGGAGGCGTATTTGCCCTAGGGGCCTAGTGGATCCGCTATCGACTCCGGAGAAAGGCTTGGTAGGGCGGAGCCGATCGTGCCACATGTGAAGCAAGCCAAAAGCTTCCACAGAGAGCATGTTGAGGCCAGCTCCACCGTCAATGAGGGTCTTGGTCACGGCTACGTTACAGATGGTGGGTGTGCAGAGCATGGGAGCACGCCCGAGCCGGCAGTGGTTGCGGGGTGGTCCCCTGAGTCAAAGGTGAGGTCGGCCTTGGGCGCCGCCCATCCTGGAGGGGCTCCCTGCTGCACAGAGGCGGCGCCGATCTGGCGGAAAAACTGCTTGGCATGGTGGTCCGAGGGCGGCGCTTGTGAGCCGCTGAGGAGGGCTGCGACGGTGACTGGCGCTGGTGCCGCGAAGCGTGTGACGAAAAGTCCACGTAGCTCCTCCCAAATAGCCACAGAGGATCCTGGCAGGTGGAGTAGCCAGGCGCGTGGCACACCAGCAAGGGCCATGGGGAACCAGTTGGCCATGACCTTGTCGTCGCCCTCAGCCTCCAGAACGGCCTCCTCGTACGCCAGCACAAAGATGAACGGATCTGCCGCACCATCGTAGCGGGGTGGCATCTCCGGTCTGGACTTGTGCGGCCACTGCATCCGCCGCAATGCGGGAGGTGAGTGCCCTGAGCCCCATGGCGCCGTTGGGGGCGTCCGTCGGAGCGGCTCCAGCCATGGAGATCGAACGGAGAGGCGAAGCTGATGGAGGAGCGAAGCTTCGGCGCACCCCTACCTGGCGCGCCAAATGTCGGATTCTGGGTTCTGGCAAACCCTTGAGGTTCGAACACTGGGGTGCGCACAAAGATCTGTCTCTCTCCCTAGCTCACTCTTGCAACGATTTCAAGGCCTAGCTCACCGAACCCAAGGAACAAGAGACATAGGAGTTTATATTGGTTCGGGCCACCGTTCTGGTGTAATACCCTACTCCAGTGTGGTGTGGTGGATTGCCTTGTTGGTTGGGGATGAACAAGTACAAGGGATGAACAACCTCCTGAGGAGAGGTCTTCTTGAGCTCGATGAGCTTGTGTGTGTGAGGGTGATCTAAATGATCCGTCCCCAGATGAGTTGCCTCCTGTGGTGGTGGCTAGTCCTATTTATAGAGGCCCTAGTCCTCTCCCCAAATGTAGGCGGGAAGGGATCCCACAACGGCCAATTTTGAAGGGAGACAACCAGTACAAGTTATCCTGACTAAAGGTGGTCTTCGCCTGCCAAAGGCTCCGGTGGTGATGTAGCTGTGGGCTCCGCGATGACCTCTGTCCTGCCGTCCTGCTGGTCTTGGTCTTGTTGCACCGATATGGAAACCTTTGCCTGATGCCTCGGGACTCCTCGCCTGTGCCTGCCTCTTTAGCACCAAAGAGGAAACTGGTACTCTGCGCCCGCTGGCGCCCGCCTGGCTTCGGTCGTCATGGCTCACATCACGCGAACCTCGCGAGGTGTCCCTTGCCTTGATATCTCTACTCCTCGCGAGCCAGCCTAGCGAGGCTGCCCCTGAGGAGGTCTTGTGTCGTCCGCCTCGTGAGGCTTGGGCCCTCATGAGGGTCTTGAGTGGTTGTCGATGAAGATGGGATGTACCAGGCCGCTGAGAGTGCCATGCCGTGGGCCGCAGGCAGGCAAGTCTGGGGACCCCTGTTCCCAGAACACCGACAGTGTATGGTACTAGCAAAAGTTGCACGGTACTAGAGCAGCTAGCAATGGTGGAAGGGTGATAGTGTGTATAATCCATGGACTCAACATTAATCATAAAGAACTCACATACTTACTGTGAAAATCTATTAGTCATCGAAACAAAGTAATACACGCATTCTCCTAGGGGGATAGATTGGTAGGAAAAGACCATCGCTCGTCCCCGACCGCCACTCATAAGGAAGACAATCAAAAAATATCTCATGCTCCAACTTCGTTGCATAACGGTTCACCATACGTGTGTTAGGGAACGTAGCATGCAATTTCAAAAAATTTCCTATGATCATGCAAGACCTATCTAGGAGATGCATGGCAACAAGAGGGGGAGAGTGTGTCCATGTACCCTCATAGACCAAAAGCGGAAGCGTTAGGTTAACGCGGTTGATGTAGTCGCACTTCTTCACGATCCAACCGATCTAGTACCGAATGTACTGCACCTCTGAGTTCAACACACGGTCAGCTCGATGGCGTCCCTCGAACTCTTGATCCAGCAGAGGGTCGAGGGAGAGTTTTGTCAGCATGACGGTGTGGTGACAGTGATGGTGATGTGATCCGCGCAGGGCTTCGCCTAAGCACTACGACGCTATGACCGGAGGAGTAAACTGTGGAGGGGGGCACCGCACACGGCTAAGCGAACAACTATTGTACTTTGGGGTGCCCCCTTCCCCCATATATAAAGGAGGGGAGGAGGAGGCCAGCCACCAAGGGGGGGAGTCCTACTAGGACTCCACTCATAGTAGGATTCGCCCCCCTATTTTTCCTTTCTCATTGGAAGGAAAAGGGAAGGAGAGGGAGAGGGAGAGGGAAAGAGGAAATGGGGCCGCGCCCCCTCCCCCTTGTCCAGTTTGGACTCCCTTGGGGGACGCCACCCTGAAGGCTCCCATCTCTTTATCCCCTATGGCCCATGAAGGCCCATTACTTCCCCAGGGGGTTCCGGTAACCCCTCGGTACTCCGATAAATATCCCAAACATCCCGAAACCATTCCGGTGTCCGAATACTATTTTCCAATATATCAATCTTTACCTATCGACCATTTCGGGACTCCTCATCATGTCCGTGATCTCATTCGGGACTCCGAACAATCTTCGGTCACCAAAACACATAACTCACAATACAAATCGTCATCGAACGTTAAGCATGCGGACCCCGGGTTCGAGAACTATGTAGACATGACCAAGACACATCTCCGGTCAATAACAAATAGCGGAACCTAGATGCTCATATTGGTTCCTACATATTCTACGAAGATCTTTATCGGTCAAACCGCAATAACAACATACGTTATTCCCTTTGTCATTGATATGTTACTTGCCCATCATAGGTATCCTCATAACTAGTTCAATATCATTAGCGGCAAGTCTCTTTACTCGTTCCGTAATGCATCATCCCACAACTAACTCATTAGTCACATTGCTTGCAAGGCTTATAGTGATGTGCATTACCGAGAGGGCCCAGAGATACCTCTTCGATACTCGGAGTGACAAATCCTAATCTTGACCTATGCCAACCCAACAAACACCTTCGGAGACACATGTAGAGCATCTTTATAATCACTTAGTTATGTTGTGACGTTTGATAGCACACAAGGTGTTCCTCCGGTATTCGGGAGTTGCATAATCTCATAGTCAGAGGAATATGTATAAGCCATGAAGAAAGCAATAGTAATAAAACTTAACGATCATTATGCTAAGCTAACGGATGGGTCTTGTCCATCACATCATTCTCTAATGACGTGATCCCGTTCATCAAATGACAACACATGTCTATGGTCAGGAAACTTAACCATCTTTGATTAACAAGCTAGTCAAGTAGAGGCATACTAGGGACACTTTGTTTTGTCAATGTATTCACACATGTACTAAGTTTCCGGTTAATACAATTCTAGCATGAATAATAATCATTTATCATGTTATAAGGAAATATAAATAACAACTTTATTATTGCCTCTAGGGCATATTTCCATCAGCCTCCCACTTGCACTAGAGTCATTAATCTAGATTACATAGTAATGATTCTAACACCCATAGAGTTTTGGTGTTGATCATGTTTTGCTCGTGGAAGAGGCTTAGTCAACGGGTCTGCAAGATTCAGATCCATTTGTATTTTGCAAATCTCTATGTCTCCCTCCTTGACTTGATCGCGGATGGAGTTGAAGCGTCTCTTGATGTGTTTGGTTCTCTTGTGAAATCTGGATTCCTTCGCTAAGCAATTGCTCCAGTATTGTCACAAAAGATTTTCATTGGACCCGGTGCACTAGGTATTACACCTAGATCAGATATGAACTCGTTCATCTAGACTCCTTCATTTGCTGCTTCCGAAGCAGCTATGTACTCCGTTTCACACGTAGATCCCGCCACGACTCTCTGCTTGGAACTGCACCAACTGACAGCTTCACCATTCAATATAAATACGTATCCGGTTTGTGACATAGAGTCATCCGGATCAGTGTCAAAGCTTGCATCGACGTAACCATTTACGACAAGCTCTTTGTCACCTCCATAAATGAGAAACATATCTTAAGTCCTTTTTAGGTATTTCAGGATGTTCTTGACCGTTGTCCAGTGATCCACTCCTGGAGTACTTTGGTACCTCCCTGCTAAACTTATAGCAAGGCACACATCAGGTCTGGTACACAGCATTGCATACATGATATAACCTATGGCTGAGGCATAGGTAATGACTTTCATTTTCTCTCTATCTTCTACAGTGGTCGGACATTGAGTCTGACTCAACTTCACACCTTGTAACATAGGAAAGAACCCTTTCTTTGACTGATCCATTTTGAACTTCTTCAAAACTTTATCAAGGTATGTGCTTTGTGAAAGTCCAATTAAGCATCAAGATCTATATCTATAGATCTTGATGCCCAATATATAAGCAACTTCACCGAGGTCTTTCATTGAAAAAAATCTTATTTAAGTATCCTTTTATGCTACCTAGAAATTCTATATCATTTCCCATCAACAATATGTCATCCACATATAATATAAGAAAGGCTATAGAGCTCCCACTCACTTTCTTGTAAATACATGCTTCTCCAAAAGTCTGTATAAAACCATATGTTTTGATCACACTATCAACGCATATATTCCAACTCCGAGATGCTTGCACCAGTCCATAAATGGATCGCTAGAGCTTGCACACTTTGTTAACACCTTTAGGATCGACAAAACCTTCTGGTTGCATCATATACAACTCTTCTTTAAGAAATCCATCAAGGAATGCAGGTTTGACATCCATTTGCCAAATTTCATAATCATAAAATGCGGCAATTGCTAACATGATTTGGACAGACTTAAGCATCGCTACGAGTGAGAAGGTCTCATCATAGTCAACTACTTGAACTTGTCGAAAACCTTTCGGAACAAGTCGAGCTTTATAGACAATAACATTACCATCAGAGTCAGTCTTTTTCTTGAAGATCCATTTATTCTCTATGGCTTGCCAATCATCGGGAAAGTCAACCAAAGCCCACACTTTGTTCTCATACATGGATCCCATCTCAGATTTCATGGCTGAGGGAGTCCTGGATTAGGGGGTATCTGGACAGCCGGACTATATACTTTGTCCGAACTATTGGAGCATGAAGATACAAGACTCAAGACTCCGTCCCGTGTCCGGATGGGACTCTCCTTTGCGTGGAAGACAAGCTTGGCGATCCAGATATTGTATTTCCTTCCTTGTAACCGACTCCGTGTAAACCCTAGCCCTCTCCACTGTCTATATAAACCGTAGAGGTTGGTCCTTAGAAGGCCGATCACAATTACAACCATAATCATCATAGGATAACTTCTAGGGTTTAGCCTCTACGATCTCGTGGTAGATCTACTCTTGTACTACTCATATCGTCAATATTAATCAAGCAGGAAGTAGGGTTTTACCTCCATCGAGAGGGCCCGAACCTGGGTAAACATTGTGTCCCTTGCTTCCTGTTACCATCAGCCTAAGACGCATAGATTGGGACCCCCTACCCGAGATCCACTGGTTTTGACACTGACATTGGTGCTTTCATTGAGAGTTCCTCTATGTCGTTGCTACAAGGCTCGATGGCTCGTCTCGTCATCAAGGACAACATTACCTCAGGGGGAGCTCTGGCTATAGGCCAAACTCTCCGACTTGGCGGCTTCATCATGGCTGCCCCATCGGCAGTTGCGCCGACGATGGCCTCTCGGGTCATCACGCATAACCTTCGCATCAATTCGGAACTCGCCGAAAAGATGGATCCGATAGAGCTCTCCTCCCTTAATGAGCTCTTGGATCACATCGCCACTCTGGGAGTCGCTACAGACTACGACCGGATCGGGCTTAAACCCGACCTAAGGGACATTAAATCCCCGCCGGCCACCCATGAGATAGCGGTAGTGGAGGAACCACACACGGATTGCCCCTCAATTTTGAGGACGAATTATGTCCGGATCACCGAGCTCCCTGAGCCGAACACCTGCTCAAGGGAAGACATGACCCGGGTCCCAGACTTAGAATCGGGCATTGGGCCGGAGAAATTGGGCAGCACCCTGGATCCCGAGCTGTCAGACTCGGAAGCTCCCATGCCCCTGGGTGCTAGATCAGATCAGAATCGGGATTCAGCTAACAACACCCACCCGGACTTAAATCGTCTCTCCCACATCAGGCAAGAGCCCCAGGAGACAGTACATCACTACTGGGCCAGATTCCTCCTTGTGCTAAATAAGGTCAAGGACTGTCGTGAGGAGGACGTAGTCTCACTTTTCTGCAAAAACTGCACGAACAAAGGAATCCTTAATGCTATAAGTCGCCGTGACATGGTACACTTTGCTGACTTGGCGACCATAGTACAGAAGTACTGTGCAATGGAAAGCACCTGGAAAACCCAAACAGAATTTTGGGATAGTCTGTCTCTCACCAAAACCTTTGTCCGAACTAAACGGGCGAACTCTCGTAAGTCGGCCGATCCAATCCCCAAGAAACCAAAGCCCACCCCAGGGCGGGGAACCGTATTGGAGGAATGGCTCAATGGGCCATGTAAATTCCACAGTACTCCGGACAAAACACCAACTCATAGCCTTAGGGCATGTTGGATACTCCGGCAGGTTGCAAAAAGTGGCGAGGATCTTCTTGCAAGCCATAAAGCAGAACAACATCCCGCTAAAAAGCACAATACGGTACTAATAGTCTTCGAGACTTTCGCCTCAAACAATAGGCGCAAGCGAGCTCATCGAAGCTCCACTGAAATCTGCCATGTGGCAAAAATAAATCCATGGAATGACACTGCTATAACCTTCAATGCCAGTGACGAACCTTGATTCCAGACCGTCTGGGCTCCGGCCGCTTTGGTCCTTAGCCCGATCGTGGACGGCTTTTGGCTCACTAAAGTACTCATGGACGGCGGAAGCGGATTAAACTTGATCTATGAAGAAACACTCAACAAGATGGAAGTTGATAAAAGCCGCATTGAACAAAGCGGCACAACCTTCAGGGGGATTGTCCCTAGTCGGGAAGCGTGGTGTGCGGGAAAAATCACACTCGATGTGGTATTCGGCACCCCGGAGAATTATAGGTCCGAAGAAATCACATTCCAAGTGGCTCCTTTCAGCAGCGGATACCACACCCTTCTAGGGCGGGACACGTTTACAAGCTTTCAAGCTATACCCCATTACGGGTACATGAAGCTTAAAATGCCTGGACCCAATGGAATCATCACTCTAGCCAGTGATCCGGACGTCGCACTTCACGCTGAAAACAAAACTGCAGCACTAGCCCTGGAAGCATTATCCGAAGCCCTAGCAACCGAAGAATTAACAACACTTTGGGCCACCGTGGACAGGGACGACGTGATACTCGACAACGACCCAAGTCCACCTCATTTAAACCCACAGACGAGATAGTCAAATTCCAAGTCCATCCAACGGACCCCATGAATACAGCTTCCATCGGGACACAGTTGAGCCCCGCAATGGACACCGCACTGCGAGACTTCTTACGCGAGAATTGGGACATTTTCGCCTGGCACCCATCGGACATGCCGGGAATCCCACGCAGATTGGCCGAACATAGCCTCAATATACTGAAAGGATACAAACCTGTCAAGCAGACTCTAAGGCGGTTTTCAGAGCCCAAACGGCAAGCCATGGGGGAAGAGCTAGCCAAGCTACTCGAGGCCGGATTTATTAGAGATATCAAGCATCTGGATTGGCTGGCAAATCTGGTGATGGTACCAAAGAAGGACAAATCCTGGCGCCTATGTGTCGACTTCAAAGACCTCAACAAGGCTTGCCCCAAGGATCCCTTTCCCCTCTCTCGCATCGATCAAATCATCGACGCCACAGCAGGACATGACTCGCTGTGTTTCCTCAACGCATACTCTGGATACCATCAGATAAAGATGGCAGAGTCCGACCAAGTTGCAACAGCTTTCATAACGCCATATGGCCCTTTTTGCTTCAACACTATGCCCTTTGGGCTTAAGAATACTGGCGCAACCTACCAACGCATGATTCAAACATGCCTGGAAAAGCAAATCGGCAAAACAGTGGAGGCATATCTGGATGATACGTCTCCAACGTATCTATAATTTATGAAGCATTCATGCTATTTTCTTATCTGTTTTGAATGATTATGGGCTTTATTATACACTTTTATATTACTTTTGGGACTAACCTATTAACCGGAGGCCCAACCCATATTGCTGTTTTATTGCCTGTTTCAGTATTTCGAGGAAAAGGAATATCAAACGGAGTCCAAACGGAATGAAACCTTCGGCAACGTGATTTTTTGGAAGATTATCATCCTGGAGACTTGGAGGTTAAGTCAGAAGATACTCGAGGAGCCCAGGAGATAGGGGGGCGCGCCCCCCCTACAGGGTGCGCCCCCCTGTCTCGTGGACCCCTCGAGCACCCCCCGACCGACTTCTTTCGCCTATATAATCCTACGTACCCTAAAAACATTGAAAATCAAGATAGATCGGGAGTTCCGCCGCCGCAAGCCTCTGCAGCCACCAAAAATCTCTCGGGAGTCCGTTCTGGCACCCTGCCGGAGGGGGAACCCATCACCGGTGGCCATCTTCATCATCCCGGTGCTATCCATGACGAGGAGGGAGTAGTTCACCCTCGGGGCTGAGGGTATGTTCCAGTAGCTATGTGTTTGATCTCTCTCTCTCGTGTTCTCTCTATGGCACCATCTTGATGTATCGTGAGCTTTGTTATTATAGTTGGATCTTATGATGTTTCTCCCCCTCTACTCTCTTGTGATGAATTGAGTTTCCCTCTTGAAGTTATCTTATCGGATTGAGTCTTTGATTTGAGAACACTTGATGTATGTCTTGCCGTGTTTATCTGTGGTGACAATGGGATATCACGTGCCACTTGATGTATGTTTTGGTGACCAACTTGCGGGTTTCGCCCATGAACCTATGCATAGGGGTTGTCACACGTTTTCTTGACTCTCTGGTAGAAACTTTGGGGCACTCTTTGAAATACTTCTATGTTGGTTGGATGAATCTGAGATTGTGTGATGCATATCGTATAATCATGCCCACGGATACTTGAGGTGACAATGGAGTATCTAGGTGACATTAGGGTTTTGGTTGATTTGTGTCTTAAGGTGTTATTCTACTACGAACTCTTGAAAAGATTGATCCGAAAGAATAACTTTGAGGTGGTTTCGTACCCTACAATAATCTCTTCGTTTGTTCTCCGCTATTAGTGGCTTTGGAGTGACTCTTTGTTGCATGTTGAGGGATTGTTATATGATCTATCTATGTTATTATTGTTGAGAGAACTTGCACTAGTGAAAGTATGAAGCCTAGGCCTTGTTTCCTATCATTGCAATACCGTTTACGCTCTCTTTTATCTTTAGTTACCTTGCTGTTTTTATTAGTTCAGATTACAAATACCTATATCTACCATCCATATTGCACTTGTATCACCATCTCTTCGCCGAACTAGTGCACCTATACAATTTACCATTGTATTGGGTGTGTTGGGGACACAAGAGACTCTTTGTTATTTGGTTGCAGGGTTGTTTGAGAGAGACCATCTTCATCCTATGCCTCCCACGGATTGATAAACCTTAGGTCATCCACTTGAGGGAAATTTGCTACTGTCCTACAAACCTGTGTACTTGCAGGCCCAACAACGTCTACAAGAAGAAGGTTGTGTAGTAGACATCAAGCTCTTTTCTGGCGCCGTTGCCGAGGAGGCTAGGTAAGCGGCACTCACTCACACCCCGTCAACTAAGCTCTTTTCTGTCGCCGTTGCCGGGGAGGTGAGTGCTTGAAGGTATATCTTTAGATCTTGCAATCGAATCTTTTTGTTTCTTGTTTTATCACTAGTTTAGTTTATAAAAGAAAACTACAAAAGAAATGGACTTGAGTTTGTCTCATACGCTTCATCTTTTTAATATCTGTCGTGAGAATGATGGAAAGGAAAATTGTGCTCAAGTGCTAGAAGAAGAATGCATTAAAATATTTGGTACTAGATTGTATGATGAGCATGATTGCAATGTTGTTAGTATGAATTCCTTGAATATCCATGATGCTAATGATATGCAAGGCCACAAGCTTGGGGAAGCTATGTTTGATGAACATGATATTTTTTGCTCCCCAAGTTTTGATGAGAATATTTATTATGATGAAAGCATGACTCCTATTTATGATGATTATATTGATGAAAGTGGGTTTGAAAGAGTGTCAACTTTATTTAGTGATGATTCCACTATTTCGGAAGAGGTTCCAATTGATTATGAGAACAAAGTTGCTATCTATGATGATTATTGTGATGACTTGTATGCTATTAAGAATAATGATAACCATGAAACTTGTCATCATGATTTTAGTTTTCAGTTGGATTATGCCTCACATGATAATTATTTTGTTGAGTTTGCTCCCACTATTCCGAATGAGAAGAATTTTGCTTATGTGGAGAGTAGTAAATTTTCTATGCTAGTAGATCATGAAAATAATGCTTTAGGTGCTGGTTATATTGTTGAGTTCATTCATGATTCTACTGAAAATTATTATGAGAGAGGAACATATGCTTGTAGGAATTGCAATAATGTCAAGTTTCCTCTCTATGTGCTTAAAATTTTGAAGCTATGCTTGTTTTACCTTCCTATGCTAGTTGATTATTGTTCTCATAAGTTGTTTGCTCACAAAATCCCTATGCATAGGAAGTGGGTTAGACTTAAATGTGCTAGTCATATGCTTCATGATGCTCCCGTTATGTTTCAATTCTTATCTTTTATGTGAGCATCGTTGTCATCACCATGCCTAGCTAGAAAGGCATTAAAGAAAAGCGCTTGTTGGGAGACAACCCAATATTTATCCTTACTGTTTTTGTGTGTCCACATGATTATGCTAATTTAGTAATCATGTTCCAATAAAGTGCCAAGTAAGACCTTTAGGATAGCTTATGGTGATAGTTGTGTTGATCCTGCTGAAAATCAGAAACTTTTGCACCCAGGAAATTAGTTTTGTTAATTCACAGAAACGTTCTTCTGATCTTATTCTTTTTGCTCTGGATTGGTACACAAATATATTAGGACTTCCTAATTTGGTAGGAGTTTTGGAGTTCCATAAGTATACGTTTGATACAGATTACTACAGACTGTTCTGTTTTTGACAGATTCTGTTTTCTATGTGTTGTTTGCTTATTTTGATGAATCTATGGCTAGTATTAAGTGGTATGAACCATATAGAAGTTGGAATACAGTAGATATTACACCAATATGAATTTAGAATGAGTTCATTACAGTACCTAAGTGGTGGTTTTATTTTCTTATACTAACGGAGCTTACGAGTTTTCTGTTGAGTTTATTGTTGTGAAGTTTTCAAGTTTTGGGTAAAGATTCGATGGACTATGGAATAAGGAGTGGCAAGAGCCTAAGATTGGGGATGCCCAAGGCACCCCAAGGTAATATTCAAAGGACAACCAAGATCCTAAGCTTGGGGATGCCCCGGAAGGCATCCCCTCTTTCGTCTTCGTTCATCGGTAACCTTACTTGGAGCTATATTTTTATTCACCACATGATATGTGTTTTGCTTGGAGAGTCATTTTATTTTCTTAGTATTTGCTTGCTTTTATTTATATTAATGTTTTGCATCTTTAGTTTCAATAAAAAAATTCAAGGATAGCCTTTACCATGCTTATTTTGCTAGTGTACATGTTGCTGTTTGAAAACAGAAAGTTTACCGCTGTTGCAAAAATTCCTCAGAAAAGTCAAAGAATGGTATAATGTTGAAACCTTTTTAATAATGAGATCTGATAAATTTACTACAGTGGGAATTTTATTTCATAATTTTTGGAGTTAGGTAAGTATGATGAATCTTGCATTCTTTACAGACTGTACTGTTTTGACAGATTGCTGTTATGTTTGCATTGTTTGTATATGTTTGCTTGTTTAATGATTCTATTTGAGGATAGGAGTATTAAATATGCAGAGGCATTTAGTATGCAATGTTGTATAATAGTTGTAGTGATTTGTTACAGTAGGAAATGATAAGGTTTTGCATTGGTTTATACTAACCTATCTCACGAGTTCTTGTTGAGTTTGTTGTGGATGAAGCTTTTGATAAAAAGAGAAACCATGATATGAGAGGAATTAAGAAGACACAAAAGTTCAATCTTGGGGATGCCCAAGGCACCCCAAGATAATATTTCAAGAAGTCTCAAGCATCTAAGCTTGGGGATGCCCCGGTAGGCATCCCACCTTTCTTCTTCAACAATTATCGGTTAGTATCGGTTGAGCCTAAGTTTTTGCTTCTTCACATGAGTTGTGCTATCCTTGCAATGTCATTTTATTTTGTTTTGCATGCTGTTTGAATTCAATACCAAGATCTGAAATTCTTTAATGAGAGAGAGTCTTCATATAGCTACATAATTATTTAGCTACTCATTGATCTTCACTTAAATCTTTTCGGAGTAGTTTGTCATTTACTCGTGTGCTTCACTTATATCCTATGAGTAAATTGTTGAATAAGTTGATTGTCATAAATCTGAAATTATATATGCCTCATTTGCTTATCCCATGGGGAGTAGTGACTTCACGTCTAAGAAGTAGAGGTTGTAAATTTATTGAAGGTTAGCAAGCATTGTATTGGTCATTTGAACAATTTCATGAAAGAATATTGAAGGAAGAGAGATTTCATATATAAATACACTATTGTAGACATCTTTTATAATTGGGAGCACTCATTAAGTATGACATGCTAAAGAGTTGATGTTGTACAAGGAACACAATGTAATGGGTTATGTTTTCCGACATCTCAGTTAAAGTATATTGTCATGGATCATTCAAACATGTTGAGCTTGTCTTTCCCCCTCATGCTAGCCAAAATTCCTTGCACCAAGTAGAGATACTACTTGTGCTTCCAAATATCCTTAAACCCAGTTTTGCCATGAGAGTCCACCATACCTACCTATGGATTGAGTAAGATCCTTCAGGTAAGTTGTCATCGGTGCAAGCAATAAAAATTGCTCTCTAAATATGCATGACTTATTAGTGCGGAGAAAATAACTTTATACGATCACTTGTTATGGAAGCAATAAAAGCGACAGACTGCATAATAAAGGTCCATATACAAGTGGCAATATAAAGTGACGTTCTTTCGCATTAAGATTTTGTGTATCCAACCCTAAAAGCGCATGACAACCTCTGCTTCCCTCTGTGAAGGGCCTATCTTTTACTTTATGCCTTTTACTTTTATGCAAGAGTCAAGGTGATCTTCACTTTTCCCTTTTTCATTTTATCCTTTGGCAAGCACTTTGTGTTGGGGTGATCCTGATATATATATCCAATTGGATGTAAATTAGCATGAACTATTATTGTTGACATCACCCAAATGTGAATATGTTTGGAGGCAACATTATAAGCCCCAATCTTTCTCTATGTTTGATTAAAACTTCATAACCACAAGTATCGCGTGAGTGTTAGCAATTGTAAAAGACTATATGATAGTTGAGTATGTGAAGTTTGCTAAATCAAAGCTCTGACATAGACTCTTCCTGAAAATAAGATGAATTGCAATTGTTTGAATGACTGAGAGTGAAGTTTGCTAGTTTTCAAGAAAGTTTATGGTCTATGCTTTGACATGAGAATTGCTTGTTACTTTATCGTGAGAAGTTTTATGAGATGAACTACTGTTATGACATATTTTCATGCTAGAAAAGGTGATTGAAATTATCATTCCTCATACTTGTGCACCTTCTAGCATTCACACTTCATAAATTCTTTCTTTATCATTTACCTACTCGAGGACGAGTAGGAATTAAGCTTGGGGATGCTGATACGTCTCCAATGTATCTATAATTTATGAAGCATTCATGCTATTTTATTATCTGTTTTGAATGATTATGGGCTTTATTATACACTTTTATATTACTTTTGGGACTAACCTATTAACCGGAGGCCCAGCCCATATTGTTGTTTTATTGCATGTTTCAGTATTTCGAGGAAAAGGAATATCAAACGGAGTCCAAACGGAATGAAACCTTCGGCAACGTGATTTTTTGGAAGATTATCATCCTGGAGACTTGGAGGTCAAGTCAGAAGATACTCGAGGAGCCCAGAAGATAGGGGGCGCCCCCCCCCTACAGGGCATGCCCCCTGTCTCGTGGACCCCTCGAGGCACCCCCCGACCGACTTCTTTCGCCTATATAACCCTACGTACCCTAAAAACATTGAAAATCAAGATAGATCGGGAGTTCCACCGTCGCAAGCCTCTGTAGCCACCAAAAACCTCTCGGGAGTCCGTTCCGGCACCCTACCGGAGGGGGAACCCATCACCGGTGTCCATCTTCATCATCTCGGTGCTATCCATGACGAGGAGGGAGTAGTTCACCCTTGGGGCTGAGAGTATGTACCAGTAGCTATGTGTTTGATCTCTCTCTCTCGTGTTCTCTATGGCACGATCTTGATGTATCGCGAGCTTTGTTATTATAGTTGGATCTTATGATGTTTCTCCCACTCTACTCTCTTGTGATGAATTGAGTTTCCCTCTTGAAGTTATCTTATCGGATTGAGTCTTTGATTTGAGAACACTTGATGTATGTCTTGCCGTGTTTATCTGTGGTGACAATGGGATATCACGTGCCACTTGATGTATGTTTTGGTGACCAACTTGCGGGTTCCGCCCATGAACCTATGCATAGGGGTTGGCACACGTTTTCTTGACTCTCCGGTAGAAACTTTGGGGCACTCTTTGAAGTACTTTTATGTTGGTTGGATGAATCTGAGATTGTGTGATGCATATCGTATAATCATGCCCACGGATACTTGAGGTGACAATGGAGTATCTAGGTGACATTAGGGTTTTGGTTGATTTGTGTCTTAAGGTGTTATTCTAGTACGAACTCTTGAATAGATTGATCCGAAAGAATAACTTTGAGGTGGTTTCGTACCCTACAATAATCTCTTCATTTGTTCTCCGCTATTAGTAGCTTTGGAGTGACTCTTTGTTGCATATTGAGGGATTGTTAAATGATCTATATATGTTATTATTGTTGAGAGAACTTGCACTAGTGAAAGTATGAACCCTAGGCCTTGTTTCCTATCATTGCAATACTGTTTACGCTCACTTTTATCTTTAGTTACCTTGCTGTTTTTATTATTTTAGATTACAAATACCTATATCTACCATCCATATTGCACTTGTATCACCATCTCTTCGCCGAACTAGTGCACCTATACAATTTACCATTGTATTGGGTGTGTTGGGGACACAAGAGACTCTTTGTTATTTGGTTGCAGGGTTGTTTGAGAGAGACCATCTTCATCCTATGCCTCCCACGGATTGATAAACCTTAGGTCATCCACTTGAGGAAAATTTGCTACTGTCCTACAATCATGTGCACTTGCAGGCCCAACAATGTCTACAAGAAGAAGGTTGTGTAGTAGACATCAGTGGATGACGTGGTCATAAAAACAAGACACGTCGAAACCCTAATAGATGACTTGAGGCTTACGTTCGATAACCTCTAAACATACGACATCAAGGTGAACCCGTAAAAATGCGTTTTTGGCGTCTCCTCTGGGAAACT
This sequence comes from Triticum dicoccoides, assembly GCF_002162155.2. Classification (NCBI taxonomy): domain Eukaryota; kingdom Viridiplantae; phylum Streptophyta; class Magnoliopsida; order Poales; family Poaceae; genus Triticum; species Triticum dicoccoides. The sequence continues at coordinate 282,007,791 of NC_041389.1, forward strand.
ACTGGGCTTCATTGTTTCCAATAGAGGAATTGAAGCGAATCCGGCAAAAATCCGAGCTCTGTCACAGTTGGCTATACCAACAGACCTCAAGCACATCCAAAAACTAGCTGGATGTGTGGCAGCTTTGAGCCGCTTTATCTCCCGATTAGGAGAAAAGGCATTACCTCTTTACCACCTTCTTCGGCGCACCGAACACTTCGTATGGACGGAAGCAGCCGCGGACAGACTCGACAAAATAAAGACCTTACTGGCCAGTAATCTAGTCCTAACAGCGCCAAATATCGGCGAGCCTATGCTGCTGTACATAGCAGCAACACATCAAGTTGTAAGCACAGTGCTCGTCGTCAAACGAGAGGTTGACAGATACAAATTCCCGCTCCAAAAGCCGGTTTATTATGTATCCACGGTCCTCACCCCATGCAAATCCCTATACCCACACTATCAAAAAATAGCATACGCGGTCTTCATGGCATCCCGGAAGCTACAACACTACTTTCAAGAGTGTTCAATTACGGTGGCCTCCGAAGTACCACTCAATGACATTATAAATAACCGCGACGCTACGGGCCGGATTGCTAAATGGGCCATCGAGCTCCTTCCGTTCGACATAACATACAAACCACGGCGGGCCATCAAGTCACAAGTACTGGCTGACTTTGTCGCCGAATGGACAGAGGCCGAACTCCCTAAAGAGTACGGCGCGTACTCTAACTGGATCATGCACTCCATCGGCTCTAAAATGCTGGCCGGATTGGGAGCAGGGGTAGTCCCGACGTCTCCCACCGGAGACACGGTCCAGTATGTCCTCCAAATATTATACACCGACTCCAACAATGCAGCCGAATACGAGGCTCTGTTGCACGGTCTTCGGATGTCAGTCTCTATGGGCATCCAACGCCTAGAAGTGCGCGGGGATTCAAACCTTGCAATATCACAAATAAACAAAGACTTTGATACCAAGGATCCAAAAATGGCGGCCTACCGTAATGCCGTCCTCAAGATGTCAGCTCGGTTCGAGGGGCTCGAATTCAACCATGTGGCTCGAGAAAACAATCAAGCGGCGGACGTCCTCGCCCGCATCGGCGCTAAACGCGACCCTGTCCCACCTAACATATTCCTGGAAAGGCTGTTCAAGCCATCCGTAGTATGGGAAGGGGAGTCCGACAATACTGGCACGGATCCGAACACACCCCCAGATTCCAAACTATCAGACATAATCGGAGGATCCACCACCGAAATAACATCTTTGGCCCACGAAATCATGGCTGTAATCGCCCCGTGGACTGAGCCTTTCTTGGCCTACCTCAATAGGCAGGAGCTCCCCAAAGACCAAAGTGAAGCACACTGCATCGTACGGCGTTCTAAAGCTTACAAAGTCCATGAAGGGGAACTCTATAAGAAAAGTGCGACCGGAGTGCTCCAAAGGTGCATCTCCGAAGAGGAAGGGCGGAAGCTCTAGGCTGAAATCCATGCTGGACTGGGCGGGCACCACGCCGCGGCTCGAGCACTAGTCAGCAAGGCCTTCCGTACAGGCTTCTATTGGCCGACGGCCCGAGCAGACGCACAGGACCTTGTCCAACACTGTATCGGTTGCCAGCTCTTTGCCAATCAGAGTCATATGCCCCCTACCACTCTCCAAACAATCCCCATAACTTGGCCCTTCACGGTCTGGGGGCTGGATATGGTCGGACCTCTTAAAGGGGGAAGCCATAAGAAAAAATACTTATTGGTCATGGTGGACAAGTTCACCAAATGGATAGAAGCCAAACCAGTCAAAACGGCCGAATCCGGACCAGTAATAGACTTCATATCTGGGGTCATACACCGATACGGTGTCCCCCACAGCATCATCACTGACAATGGCTCAAATTTCACAGCCGATGAAGTGAAAACCTGGTGTGGCAAAATGGGCATCAAGCTTGATTACGCTTCCATCTACCATCCCCAAACAAACGGCCAGGTCGAACGGGCAAACGGTCTCATCATGAGCGGCATCAAACCCAGACTAGTGCGATCCTTGACAGAGTCAGATACGCACTGGGTCGAAGAGCTCGACTCCATACTCTGGGGGCTGCGGACCACGCCGAATCGCACCACCAGATATACACCATTTTTTATGGTGTACGGCGCGGAAGCAGTACTACCATGTGACATAATACATGATTCGCCACGCGTACGCATGTACGAAGAGAAGGAAGCCGAGTTAGATCGGCAGGATAACTTAGATGCCCTGGAGGAGGAGCGCGACGTCGCAAAAGCCCGCTCTGCATTCTATCAGCAGCAGGCTCGATGATACCAAAGCAGAGAAGTGCAGGCCAAAACTTCTAATATTGGTGAGCTCGTTCTACGCCTACTTGAGAAGAAGAAGGACAAGCTCAAACCCAAGTGGGAAGGTCCCTTCGTCATTGACAAAGTTCTCACCGGAGGAGCGTACCGCTTGCGTAATGCATCCTATAACAGACTCGAGTTGAACCCATGGAATGCGGCCAGATTCCGGAGATTCTACGCCTAGTGCCGAACTCAGTGTTTGTCTCCTTAAACCCTCCTTTTTAATTATGCCCCCTCCCCTTTCCTTTCTCGACCTTTTTTCCTCTTCACACAAAGTATTCAATACAGTACGGACTTCCGGATCATTCCAGCCGCACTATGTGTGTAAGTAATACCTGGGGGCTTCCTATACGGAAGCTAAAAATAATTACTCTAATGGCTTTTTGCCCATCACATATGCGTTTCTTTTTCCATATGTGCATTTTCTTCACCATTATATGCATCGATATGACTGAAGATATGGCCAAGCTAGGTTGCATGGCTCTTGTGTTTATTCCCTACGTTCCCGTTAATTCGGCTAAGGCATAAGGGGAGCACCTCTGCGATTGTTACTGCCGGTTCAGCCGGATGTGTACCTCAGACTGGGTGAAACCGAAAGCTAGCGTCCTTAAGAGAATATTCGGTCGGTGAACAAAAGATGTATTCGTTTATTTCAACGTAAATTCCCAGAAGTTTTGTATCCCGCGCCCTTGTTCGTAGTTCGGACATGTGCATCATCGCATGCGTACCCAGGGAAAGGAACCCCTAACGGAACTATTCTCACTGGAAGATGTTTCTTACTACCTATGTAATATAACATAACTAGTTGGGTACTTGTCTGTTCAAGCATTTATGACCCCTACGCCTGGTTTCCACGCATACCCCGGTTCTGCATAACTGATCGGGTATTCGGACACACCCCGGACTGTAGGATCCAGGGGCTGAAGCGAAAAGGTCCGCCATGACAAATGATTTTAATCCGGCTAGGGACTACTTATGTCCATTGAATTACACAGTCACTTGGACTGACTATATTCCTCCTCTATACCATCCAACAGGCTATCTAGCTTACAATCCTGTTGAGGATACTTTGCGGCTAACGCTACCTGGTCATATACCAGACTCACGGGAATTTCTTGCCCATCTGGCCCCGCCGGTCCGACTTTGCCCATATGGTTCGGGTCCAGCTTGGTGTAGCGCGTCTTCACCATAGCCCAGGCTTCTCTTGCACCTTGCCGGCAGGCTAACATCTTCCAAAATCGGAAGCGCCGCCGTGCTCCTTGAAGCATATCCACAAGCTCCCCCATGCCATTCGGCAGGAAGCTTGATGGTCACAAGGCCTGAGCAATGCCCTGCATCACCTGCCGAGCTCGCTCGTGCAATTGTGAGACGTCTTGTAGTAAATCGCCTACAGATGAGGGCATCTCCTCCTCGGGGCGACCCGTTAACATTCCCACAAGCAAAATCCTTTCAATATACTTCTGCGCCGAACTATACTACAGTTCGTCTAGGCACTTACCATAAATGCCGCGTAGAAGCCTTTTGTTCTCCTTCACGGAGTCCGCCAGCTGAGCGCGGACGTCTTTTAGTTCCACGTCCAGCTGGACTTTGGCATCTTGAAGATTGTTCTTCTCCTGCCTAACTTGCGTAAGAACGCGCTCGCCAGCCTTTAGCTGCCTTTTGAGATGTGACTCGTCATCTCTTACGCCCTCCGGATTCACCCCGGGATTGTCTGCAGAATTTTCTGTTAGACTTATCATACTAGCCACTTACTAACTGATGCATCTTCATACAATTGGGACTAAATGTTACCAAATGAGGGCTTCTGGGATTCCTCTAACCTGGCAACTGTGGCCCTCAGCTCGGCCTTGCACTCCTCCAGCTCCCGAGACAATTCTCATTCTTATCTACAAGGACATGTGCATAAATTGATCCTTAAAACAGTTGTTCCATCTGTTTCAAGTCTCAGGGGCTACTGCTAAACATGCTTATCAAATTTTCTCACCCGTATATCTTTGGTATACTGGTCCGTCGCTCGGGCAAGCCTGCCTTGAGCGGCTCGGATGTATGCGTCTCCCGAATTGAAGGCATTAACTGCCTCTTCAGAAAAGATGTTGTTCCGAAGCGCGGCCCGTTGGCGCCGGTGATTCATGGCACTCTCTACTTCGGAGTTCGTGGCCGAGAGCATACCCGTGTCCTCTGTCGGAGAACTATGCGGCATCGGCCCCACTTCCGCCTCCGCTCTCGAAGCCGGTTCTGGAATCCGGCTGGTGGAGGCATGATTGGCGGGATCCCCGGATATAGTCCGGCTACTCCTCTTCCTGCCAGGACACAAAGGGCGTTGTTATACTTCAAATACCATAATCGCAGGACATGTTTTTGCCTTACCTCTGCAGCGGCGTGTCGACCCTTACAGCCTTCTTCTTGAGCCTGCCCGATCCGGACGCCCGTGCCGACGAGTCCCTAGGGGCTCGGCCCCGCGCTCCGACCGTCGTCTATGCAAAAACATGACACTTCAAGGGTAAGGCATGACATCTGAAGGGAGTCCTCTTCGGAGGATAGGGTTTTTTTCGGCTTGACTTACACGCGACGTAGGTAGCAGTCTGGGATAGTCGGCAATAATGGCCACTGAGGCGCCATCGCAGCTCTCTTGATAAAATATCCCGTTGACAAGCTCCACGTTAATATCCGGGTCTTCTTTGAGTCCTGCATCTAGGGCCCTTCCGGGGTCCTCTGGCTGCGGGGAGGGGTTGGAGATTCCTTCTACGGCCCTCCTCAGTTCCTGCTCGGAAATATCAAAGCAGATAACCTTAGCGAACAAAGCCACAATAAGTAAAGCAGGGAAAGGAATAACGACTTACCCAGTTTGGGGGGTTGTACATGGAGAATCCATCCCGCGGTTTAATATGAAGGAATTCTTCCTCTTCTCCTTTGTATAAATCGGACAATATCCTTGCCAAAGTAGTGGCGGAGTCCGGACCCTTACGGCCGCAGCGGGTGACATCGTCTTCCCTGTTGAAGTGCCACATGGGCTTCCCCCGATATTGAAGCGGTTGCACTCCCCGCATTATGCATATTGCCATAACCTCGACTATCGTCAGTCCGGATTTGGCCAGTAACTTTATCCTGCTCATCAGGAAGTGTATTTCCCTGGTATCCTCCTCTTGGGGGCCCCGGGGGCGCCAGCTTAGACGTGCCCTCGGCGGGGCATTACTGAACTTGGGGAGACCTGTACGGACTGGATCCGGAAGGGGAACATCATCAATGTAAAACCACTCCGAAGGCCAGTTCTCTGGTGCCTTCTTGGGAGTGCCGGACAGGTATCCGGTCTCGACAATGCGCCATACTTCGGCCCCGCCCACTTGACATAGGGATTCTCCCTGGCTGCGGGGGACGAGGCAGAATAGCTTCTTCCATAGCCCAAAGTGAGCCTCACAGCCTAGAAATAGCTCACAAAGGGAAACGTACCCTGCTATATGGAGTACGGAGGCAGGGGTAAAGTTGTGTAACTGGAGGCCGTAGAACTCCAGGAGCCCGCGAAGGAATGGGTGGATGGGAAACCCGATGCCCCTTAGCAGATGCGGGATGAGGCATATTCGCTCCTCTGGAGATGGATTAGGAGATCCCTCTGCCTGTTCCCCGCCGTTATAGGTGGCTATTCCGGCTCGGACGGGGACCATGAACGCCGGTGGGAGAAACCCTTGGGTTTGTAACTCTATCAAACGGCTATGAGAAACTGAACACTCTTCCCTGTCCCCCGGCTTGGAGCGAGGAGAGCGAGCAGAAGAGCTGCAACGACCGGCCATGTTGGAATGGTTTTTCCGGAGCGCTCTGTTGGATGCTTGCTCGAGAGGGGAGAGTGAGGTTTGGATCTGAGAATCCCCGTCTCTTCAAATAGACGGTCAGCCCGAAGGATTGGGGGTGGAAAATGCAAAAATGCCTCGGCTCCTCGCATTCGCTCGACACATGGAGATGGTCATTATTGAGGCGCTGAAGCCAAAGAGTACAACATTGATGGGAAGCCGGACATTATTCATCGTAACAGGTACTGTGGAGTATTCAGAAATGGAACCCGCCTTACAATGCTGAATATAAGACTGCACGCCGGACACACCGTCATTGAAGCCTGGTTCAGGGGCTACTGAGGGAGTCCTGGATTAGGGGGTATCCGGACAGCCGGACTATATACTTTGTCCGGACTATTGGAGCGTGAAGATACAAGACTCAAGACTCCATCCCGTGTCCGGATGGGACTCTCCTTTGTGTGGAAGACAAGCTTGGCGATCCGGATATTGTATTTCCTTCCTTGTAACCGACTTCGTGTAAACCCTAGCCCTCTCCGGTGTCTATATAAACCAGAGAGGTTGGTCCTTAGAAGGCCGATCACAATTACAATCATAATCATCATAGGCTAGCTTCTAGGGTTTAGCCTCTACGATCTCGTGGTAGATCTACTCTTGTACTACTCATATCGTCAATATTAATCAAGCAGGAAGTAGGGTTTTACCTCCATCGAGAGGGCCCGAACCTGGGCAAACATTGTGTCCCTTGCTTCCTGTTACCATCAGCCTAAGACGCACAGATCGAGACCCCCTACCCAAGATCCGCCGGTTTTGACACCGACAATGGCCTCAAGACATTTTGCAAAATCTGGGCTCATCATCACTTCCTCATAGTTTATATAGTAACATGACTTCTAGAACATGATTACCGTACCACTCTAGTGCAGACCATACTCTGGTTGACCTACGAGGTTCGGTAGTAACTTGATGTGAAGTTTCATGATCACTATCATTAACTTCCTCACTAATTGGTGCAGTCATCACTGGAACTGATTTCTGTGATGAACTACTTTCCAATTCAGGAGAAGGTACAATTACCTCATCAAGTTTTACTTTCCTCCCACTCACTTCTTTCGAGAGAAACTCCTTCTCTAGAAAGGATCCATTCTTAGCAACGAATATCTTGCCTTCGGATATGTGATAGAAGGTGTATCCAATAGTTTCTTTTGGGTATCCTATGAAGACGCACTTCTCCAATTTGGGTTTGAGCTTATCAGGTTGAAGCTTTTTCACATAAGCACCACAGCCCCAAACTTTAAGAAACGACAGCTTAGGTTTCTTGCCAGGCCACAATTCATATGGTGTCGTCTCAATGGATTTAGATGGTGCCCTATTTAACATGAATGCAGCCGTCTCTAAAGCATAACCCCAAAACGATAGTGGTAAATCAGTAAGAGACACCATAGATCGCACCATATCTAATAAAGTACGGTTACGATGTTCGTACACACCATTACGCTGTGGTGTTCGAGGTGGCGTGAGTTGCGAAACTATTCCACATTGTTTCAAATGAAGACCGAACTCGTAACTCAAATATTCGCCTCCGCGATCAGATCATAGAAACTTTATTTTCTTGTTATGATGATTTTCCACTTCACTCTGAAATTCTTTGAACTTTTCAAATGTTTCAGACTTATGTTTCATTAAGTAAATATACCCATATATGCTCAAATCATATGTGAAGGTCAGAAAATAACGATACCCACCGCGAGCCTCAACACTCATCGGACCGCATATATCAGTATGTATTATTTCCAATAAGTCAGTTGCTCGCTTCATTGTTCCGGAGAACGGAGTCTTAGTCATCTTGCCCATGAGGCATGGTTTGCAAGCATCAAGTGATTCATAATCAAGTGATTCCAAAGCCCATCGGCATGGAGTTTCTTCATGCGCTTTACACCAATATGACCTAAATGACAGTGCCACAAATAAGTTACACTATCATTATTAACTTTGCGTCTTTTGGCTTCAATATTATGAATATGTGTATCACTATGATCGAGATTCAACAAAAATAGACCACTCATCAAGGGTGCATGACCATAAAGATATTACTCATATAAATAGAACAACCATTATTCTCTGATTTAAATGAATAATTGTCTCGCATCAAACAAGATCCAGATATAATGTTCATGCTCAAAGTTGGCACCAAATAACAATTATTCAGGTCTAAAACTAATCCCGAAGGTAGATGTAGAGGTAGCGTGCCAATGGCGATCACATCAACCTTAGAACCATTTCCGACACGCATCGTCACCTTGTCCTTAGCCAATCTTTGTTTAATCCATAACCCCTGTTTCGAGTTGCAAATATGAGCAACAGAACCAGTATCAAATACCCAGGCACTACTACGAGCATTAGTAAGGTACACATCAATAACATGTATATCAAATATACTTTTCACTTTGCCATCCTTCTTATCCGCCAAATACTTGGGGCAGTTCCGCTTCCAGTGACCAGTCCCTTTGAAGTAGAAGCACTCAGTTTCAGGCTTAGGTCCAGACTTGGGCTTCTTCCCGGGAGTAGAAACTTGCTTGCTATTCTTCTTGAAGTTCCCCTTCTTCCCTTTGCCCTTTTTCTTGAAACTAGTGGTCTTGTTAACCATCAACACTTGATGCTCCTTCTTGATTTCTACCTCCGCAGCCTTAAGCATCACGAAGAGCTCGGGAATTGTCCTTTCCATCCCTTGCATGTTATAGTTCATCACGTAACGTAGCCTTTATAGCTTGGCGGCAGTGATTGAAGAACTCTGCCAATGACACTATCATCAGGAAGATTAACTCCTAGCCGAGTCAAGTGGTTATGGTACCCAGACATTCTGAGTATGTGTTCACTGACAGAACTGTTCTCCTCCATCTTGCAGTTATAGAACTTGTTGGAGACATCATATCTCTCAACTCAGGCATTTGCTTGAAATATTAACTTAAACTCTTGGAACATCTCATATGCTCCATGACGTTCAAAACATCTTTGAAGTCCCGATTCTAAGCGTAAAGCATGGCACACTGAACTATCGAGTAGTCATCAGCTTTAGTTTGCCAGACGTTCATAACGTCCGGAGTTGCTCCTGCAGCGGGTCTTGCACCTAGTGGTGCTTCCAGGATGTAATTCTTCTGTGCAACAATGAGGATAATCCTAAGGTTACAGACCCAATCCGTGTAGTTGCTACCATCATCTTTCAACTTAGCTTTCTCTAGGAACACATTAAAATTCAAGGGAACGATAGCACGGGCCATTGATCTACAACAACATAGATATGCAAAAACTATCAGGACTAAGTTCATGATAAATTAAAGTTCAATTAATCATATTACTTGAGAACTCCCACTTAGATAGACATCCCTCTAGTCATCTAAATGATCACGTGATCCATATCAACTAAACCATGTCTGATCATCACATGAGATGGAGTAGTTTTCAATGGTGAACATCTCTATGTTGATCATATCTACTATATGATTCACGTTCGACCTTTCGGTCTCAGTGTTCCGAGGCCATATCTGCATATGCTAGGCTTGTCAAGTTTAACCCGAGTATTCTACATGTGCAAAACTGTCTTGTACCCGTTGTATGTGAACGTAGAGCTTATCACACCCGATCATCACGTGGTGTCTCGGCACGACGAACTTTCGCAATAGTGCATACTCAAGGAGAACACTTATACCTTGAAATTTAGAGTGGGATCATCTTATAATGATACCGCCATGCTAAGCAAAATAAGATGCATAAAAGATAAACATCACATACAATCAAAAAATGTGACATGATATGGCCATCATCATCTTGTGCCCTTGATCTCCATCTCCAAAGCACCGCCATGATCTCCATCGTCACCAGCTTGACACCTTGAGCTCCATCGCAGCGTCGTTGTCGTCTCGCCGACTATTGCTTCTACAACTATCGCTACCGCATAGTGATAAAGTAAAGCAATTACATGGCGATAGCATTTCCTACAATAAAGCGACAACCATAAGGCTCCTGCCAGTTGCTGATAACTTTTACAAAACATGATCATATCATACAATAACTTATATCACATCATGTCTTGACCATATCACATCACAACATGCCCTGCAAAAACAAGTTAGACGTCCTCTACTTTGTTTTTGCAAGTTTTACGTGGCTGCTACGGGCAAGAACCGTTCTTACCTACGCATCAAAGCCACAATGATTTTTCGTCAAGTGTGCTGTTTTAACCTTCAACAAGGATCGATCATAGTCAAATTCGATTGAACTAAAGTTGGAGAAACAGACACCCGCCAACGACCTTTATACAAAACAAGTTGCATGTCTATCGGTGGAACCAATCTCATGAACATGGTCATGTAAGGTTGGTCCGGGACGCTTCATCCAACAATACCGCCGAATCAAAATAAGACGTTGGTGGTAAGCAGTATGACTATTATCACCCACAACTCTTTGTGTTCTACTCGCGCATATATCTACGCATAGACCTGGCTCTGATACCACTGTTAACTAGCATGCAATTTCAAAAAAAATCCTACGATCACGCAAGATCAATCTAGGAGATGCATAGCAACGAGAGGGGGAGAGTGTGTCCACGTACCCTCATAGACCAAAAGCGGAAGCGTTAGGTTAACGCGGTTGATGTAGTCAAACTTCTTCACGATCCAACCGATCTAGTACCGAACGTACGACACCTCCGAGTTCAGCACACATTCAGCTTGATGACGTCCCTCGAACTCTTGATCCAGCAGAGGGTCAAGGGAGAGTTTTGTCAGCATTACGGCGTGGCGATGGTGATGGCGATGTGATCCGCGTAGGACTTCGCCTAAGCACTATGACGCTATGACCAGAGGAGTAAACTGTGGAGGGGGTGTAACATCCCAAATTTTTAATTTGGAATATTATACATAGGTCATCATATGCATATCATATTTTATTTGCATTTTGGTTTTGGATCCTAAAAATCCTAAGCAACTCAAGGGCCCACACAGAGTGTTGGGGATTTTATTATTTTCATATTTGAATTTTCTCAAATATTGAAAAGAGGATAATTTGGGTTTGATTATTTTTCTCTCTGATAATATTTCAATATCACAATATATCAGAGGAGATAATATGACTTCTCCAAAATAAAAGAATATTGGAGGAAAATATTAAAATCAAATAAATAATTTATTTGGACTTTATTGCTATTTTATTTGAATTAGAAAAAATAAGGATTCTTCAAAATTGCATTTTTAGGCCAAGAAAATGTTCACTTTGTTCTAAATATTCTATTTAGATGGTGAAATTTGTTTTTGGCATTTTTAGAAAAAAATTATATTTATTCATGATTTTTTTCTTTCGGCGGAATTATTTAAAAAAAAATATTTCGGACTGAGCCGGGCCGAAGCCCAGCTGGCCCATCTCCCACCGCCGCCTCCCGTCGTCGTGCTTGCGACGGACTCTGGGAGTCCTACCCCGAGCCGCCTGCGCCGCCCCCTCCCGCACGCCACGACCCCCGGGCCTTTGAAGCCCGAGGCAGCGCGACCCTCGACCCCCACATCGCCACCCCGCCCCGCCCGCAGCAAGCAGCAGCATCACTGCAGCCGCCACCGCCGCCTGCGCCGCG
>NC_041389.1:282019988-282024363 GCF_002162155.2 Triticum dicoccoides
CGCCCGCGCCCCACCCCGCCGCCTCGCCGCGCCGCCGTCGCCCACGCCGCCGCCTCACCGGATCGAGCAGCCATAGCCGTCGGATCTCACCACCCCGTTTTTTTCGGTTTAGGTAAAAACCGCCTTTTTTTCAAAACTCTAGATCGGTTTTTTTAGTTTAGATCGGTTCAGTTATTCTTCGGTTTCGTTATTTAGCGAGTGTTCGCTCGTTAGTTCGTTTTTAATGAACATGTTTGCCCGTTTGTCTCTGTTAACGAACATTCGCGCCGTAGTCTTTTCTTTTTATTTTTTTTCTGCCAGGGACCTATCCGTGATTATTTTTATCGCAGATTAGCCCCTGATCTTCAAACCCTCGCCGTTTCTTAACCGTTTGTCCAAATCCAGTGAAACCAATGCCAAAGTCAAGGATGTTTTCAGATGCCATTGACCATAGGTAGGCAAGTTTTCCCCTTAGACCTAATAATCTCGGAGTCACAAGGATTGGATGTGATACTAGGCATGGATTGGCTATCGATGTATGGAGGAAACATCGATTGCGCCAGTAAGTCGATTCTACTCACCACCCTGGAGGGAAAAAGGATCAAGTATGTATCCAGGCATGCACCTAGGAGGACCCAAGTAAATTCATTCTTAAGAGTTGTTCAGGAGGAAGTGCCTGTAGTGAAGGATTACCCGGATGTATTTCGAGAGGAACTACCAGCCATGCCGCCGGATCGAGACATTGAATTTTTGATAGAGTTAATATCAGGCACTAGATCGATATCCAAGAGACCATACCGATTGCCCGCAAATGATCTGGAGGAGATTAAGAAGCAGATCAAGGAGTTATTAGAGAAAGGTTACATACGATGAAGTTTGTCACCGTGGGGAGCCCCGGTGCTCTTGGTTGAGAAGAAGGATGGATCATTGAGAATGGTTGTTGATTATCGTGCACTGAATGAAGTGACGATCAAGAACAAGTACCCACTGCCGATGATCAATGATTTGTTTGACCAGTTGCAGGGAGCAGAAGTGTTCTCCAAGATCGATCTGCGATTAGGATACCACTAGCTGAAGATCCGAGAATAGGATATACCTAAGACAGCCTTCACCACAAGGTACGGGCTATATGAGTACATGGTTATGTCATTTGGATTGACTAATGCCCCTTCCTGTTTCATGAGTATGATGAATAAGGTGTTCATGGAGCTCTTGGATAAGTTTGTTTTGGTGTTCATTGATGATATTTTGGTGTACTCGAAGAATGAAGAGGAGCACAAGGAGCATTTGCGATTAGTTCCCGAGAAGCTCAGGGAACATCAACTATATGCCAAGTTCAGCAAATGTGAGTTTTGATTGAAGGAAGTTGGATTCCTTGGACATGTTATATCAGGAGAAGGTATAGCAGTGGATCCCACCAAGGTTCAGTCAGTCACTGAGTGGTTGGCACCCACCTCAGTTGGAGAGATCCGCAGTTTTCTTAGACTCGCGGGATATTATCGGAGATTCATTGAGAATTTTTCCAAGATTGCGAAGCCTATGATGGAGTTGTTGAAGAAGGACACCAAGTTCAAATGGACTGAAGAATGTGAGGCAAGTTTCCAGGAGTTGAAGAAACGTTTGGTTACAGCCCCAGTGCTGATTCTTCTGGATATACGCAAGGATTTCCAAGTGTATTGCGACGCTTCTCGCTTAGGACTTGGAGGTGTACTTATGCAAGACGGAAGAGTTGTTTCGTATGCCTCACGTCAGCTTCGACCGCATGAGTTGAATTATGCCATGCATGATTTGGAGTTAGTAGCAGTAGTGCATGCGCTCAAGACCTGGAGACATTTTCTTATTGGAAATCTTTGTGATGTGTACACGGATCATAAGAGTTTGAAGTACATTTTCACTCAGAAGGAGCTGAATCTCACACAGAGGAGATGGTTGGAGCTCATAAAGGATTATGATATGAAGTTACACTATCATCCAGGCAAGGCCAATGTCGTAGCAGACGCTTTGAGCCCAAAGAGTTATGCCAATACCCTCGTAAGCGGAGGATTGCCAAGGAGTTAGCCGAAGATCTTAGGGAGCTTCGTTTAGAGATAGTCCCTAGAGGTTTTGTTGCAGCATTGGAAGTTCAGTCGACATTATTGGGAAAGATTCGAGAAGCTCGGAAGGATGACAAGGAAATTGCCGAGATAAAGGAGAAGATGAGTAAAGGAAAGGCCAAAGGTTTTCAAGAGGATGAGCATGAAACCTTGTGGTTTGAGGACCGTGTTTATGTGCCCAATAATGTAGAGATTAGGAAGTTGATACTTCAAGAAGCTCATGACTCGCCATACTCGATACACCCCGGAAACACCAAGATGTATTTGGATTTGAAGGAGCGTTTCTAGTGGACCGGTATGAAGAAGGATATTGCCGAGTATGTTGTCATATGTGATGTATGTCAGGGAGTGAAGGCAGAACATCAGAAACCAGCAGGACTATTGCAGCCTATGCCGATACCTAAATGGAAGTGGGACAAGCTTGGCATGGATTTTATCACCGGATTACCCAAGACCCGATCGGGGTATAATTCCATCTGGGTAGTAGTGGATCGTTTGACCAAAGTGACTCACTTTATCCCAGTGAAGATCACCTATACAAGTGCGAAGTTGGCCAAGATATATATGAACAGGAGCTTTTGTCTGCATGGAGTTCCGAGGGCCATCGTATCAGACAGCGGAACACAGTTCACTTTGAAGTTTTGGCACCAGCTGCACCAGACTTTGGGTACCAGGCTAGAGTTTAGTATAGCCTTTCATCCACAGACAGAAGGACAAACCAAGAGAGTCAACCAGATTTTGGAGGACATGTTGAGAGCTTGTGCAGTAGATTATGGATCTTGTTGGGATGACAATTTGCCTTCGCTGAGTTCTCATACAACAACAGCTAGCAGGCCAGTTTGAAGATGGCACCTTTCGAAGCCTTGTATGGGAGGAGGTGCAGAACAACGTTGATGTGGGATGAAGTTGGAGACCGTCAGTTGTTTGGACCGAATTTGATCAAAGAGTCCGAAGATAAGGTTAAGTTGATTCGCGATAGACTGAAGGTAGCTCAGTCCAGGCAAAAGAGTTATGCAGACTCAAAATGCAAGGAGGTAGTCTACGAAATCGGAGATAGAGCATATATTCGTGTATCACCTCTGCGAGGTGTTAAACGTTTTGGAGTTAAGGGAAAGTTAGCCACGAGATTTGTAGGACCATACTGAGTTTTGGAACGTATGGGAGAAGTGTCCTACAAGCTGGAGTTACCCGAAGGATTGTCTGGAGTTCATGATGTGTTTCATGTTTCCCAGTTGAAGAAGTGCCATGCTGAGATGGACGATATTCCTCTGAGAGATACAGTGCCCCTGGAAGCAATTCAGTTGGATAGTGATTTGACCTACGAGGAGAAACCAGTCAAGATTCTTGAGTTTGCCAGCCGAGTTACCCGCAGCAAGGTTATCAAGTTTTGCAAAGTTCAGTGGAGCCACCATATCGAGGATGAAGACACCTAGGAACCAGAGGATGATCTATGGAAAGACCACCCACACCTATTTTCTAGCCAACCCTAATCTCGAGGGCAAGATTCATCTTAAGGGGGGTAGGTTTGTAAAATCCCAAATTTTCAATTGGAATGTTATACATAGGTCATCATATGCATATCATATTTTATTTGCATTTTGGTTTTGGATCCTAAAAATCCTAAGCAACTCAAGGACCCACGGAGAGAGTTGGGGATTTTATTATTTTCATATTTGAATTTTCTCAAATATTGAAAAGAGGATCATTTGGTTTTAATTATTTTTCTCTCTGAAAATATTTCAACATCACAATATATGAGAGGAGATAATATGACTTCTCCAAAATAAAATAAATATTGGACAAAAATATTAAAATCAAATAAATAATTTTATTCAGATTTTATTGCTATTTTATTTGAATTAGAATAAAATATGCATTTTTCAAAATTGCATTTTTAGGCCAAGAAAATGTTCACTTTGTTCTAAATATTCTATTTAGACGGTGAAAATTATTTTTGGCATTTTTATATTTTTATATATTTATTTAGGATTTTTTTTCTTTCGGTGGAATTATTTAAAAGAAATTGTTTCGGACCGAACCGGGCCGAAGCCCAGCTGGCCCATCTCCCGCCGCCGCCTCCCATCGTCGTGCTCGCAACGGACACGGGGAGTCCGACCTCGAGCCGCCTGCACCGCCCCCTCCCACACGCCACGCCCCTTGGGCCTTTAAAGCCCGAGGCATCGCCGCCCTAAACCCCCACATCGCCACCCCGCCCCGCCCGCAGCAAGCAGCAGTAGCGCCGCAGCCGCCGCCGACACCTGCGCCGCCCCCGCCGCCGCATGCGCCGCCCCACTGCCGCTGCG
>NC_041389.1:282024916-282049478 GCF_002162155.2 Triticum dicoccoides
CCGCCCGCGCCCCACCCCGCCTCTTCGTCGCGCCGCCATCGCCCACGCTGCCGCACGCTGCCGCCTCGCCGGATCGAGCCGCAGGATCTTGCCGTCCTGTTTTTTTTTGGTTTAGGTAAAAACCGCCCGGTTTTTTTCAAAACCCTAGACCATTTTTTTAGTTTAGATTGGTTCGGTTTTTCTTCAGTTCCGTTATTTAGCGAGCGTTCGCTCGTTAGTTCGTTTTTAACGGACGCGTTCGCCCATTCATCTCTGTTAACGAATGTTCGCGCCGTAGTCTTTTCTTTTTATTTTCTTTTCCTGCCAGGGACCTATCCACGATTATTTTTAGCGCAGATTAGCCCCTGATCTTCAAACCCTCGCCGTTTCTTAATGTTTGTCCAAATCCAGTGAAACCAACACCAAAATCTTCGTTTCGAGCCCCTCTTTCTGTTTAATCAACTTGAACAAGGTTTTGATAATTTAAAATTTGGTTTCAAGCAGATTTGAATTCGAAGTTCTTTTGACCGTAGTTTCAGTTTCGTCGCTCCGATTCGATTGATTCTTTTTGCAGATTGAATCTCTTTAGTTGAACTTTCAGATTTGAGTTTTACCGTTGCATCTATGCTTGAGTGCTTATGCATGCTATTATTTGTTTGCGATAGAATTCCCGGAGTGCGAAGCGTGCTACTATGAGTCTCTAGGGTTTGCGGATCGTCAGCAAGGCAAGTAACACATTGATCATACCCCTTTATTACCCAGTTTCTATGCATTAGTTACAATCCTCAAACACTGCATGAGTAGGATATCTTAACATGTGGGTACTGGGAAGTAGTTGATGAGGTAGAACCTATTGCCCTTTTATTATCAAAACCTTGGGAGTTACTTCTACGTTATGCTTATACTGCCATGCTATGCTCGTAGACGTGGATTGGGTTTGAGTGTATCCATGACAGATGTGAGATTGTTAATTAATGGTTAACTTAAGGTGGCTACTTAAATACACATCTGGGTGGATTGGTTGCGGGCACCTAGAGAATCCGGTGTTGTCCTAGGATATCCCGGAGTACCCGTGATTATCCTACGGTTCGCCACCCAGGCTCAAAGGGATCATAAGATTATTCATGCTAGAAACTTCCGTGTGCAGCCACAAGCTATTATGGGCTCTAGCATAGTTGAGTAGGTTGCATGACCTCTTTAAGTGGTAGGCTAGCAGATGTAGGGGAAAGTAGGTGTAACTGTCTACCCACAGTAAAGAGTTAGTGCTTCTGAAAGACTGTGTCTTGGTCATCCGTTTCTCAAACACCCTAAAGTGTGAGAAATCCTACGGAGGAGATCGAGTCTTGCGGGGAAAAGTGCGTAAACCTCTACAGAGTGTAAAAACTAATCATGGTTAGTCGTATCCCTGGTTATGGACAACTTGAGTATCTGGTACTTGAATTATTGATCTGATATCATCACACTAAATTAATTTTTTGGGATGTTAATTACTTTTAATTTTGATTGAGTTGGAGGAACCTTCTCAATGTTTCAACCACCATGATAGTTAAATAAAATATATTCCTTTGTTGTAGGAAAAAATTGGCTTTTCGCAAAACATTATAACCTTAGAGCTTTCCACCAGCCATATATGCATGTAGTGATAGCATTCATTTGTTCATTGCTCTACTGTGTTATATTGCCAGCATATTCCATGTGCTGACCCATTTTCAGGCTGCAACATATGATGTTGGAGATTTTTTAGACGAAGAGTAAGGTGTGCAAGGTCGTTTGTCGTGCACTCAGCTATGTCGTTGGAGCTGATGGACTCACTTTATCTTCCAAGCCTTCCGTTGTTATCTTATTTAGTTGGCCTTTAAGCCATATTTATTGTAATAAGTTCTCTTTTGAGACATTCGATGTATTAAGTGTGTGATTGCACTCTGTTATAAATCCTTCAAGTACTGTGTGTGTCAGCATTATTGGTCCAGGGATGACACTGAAGCACGGAGATTCGACCATTTGAGGTCGGATCGCTACAAGATGGTATCAGAGCACACATTGAATGCAGGACACGACCACTAAGAAAAACCATAGGTCACTCTTCTCTATCCATTTCTGACTCCTCTCCATTTTCTACTCTATAGGATGGCGGACTCAAGGAACAAGTTTGCACAACCGGATGAGGACACACCTTTTGGGCGACACTCAAAGGAAGTCACTAGGTACCTGAACATCGGAATACCAAGCTTCACCAGGACCTACACCGCTACTTTACCAGAAGAGGAGCAATGGATGATTCGAGTTCAAGTCCCAGGAAGGACATTCATGCCAGTCACTAAGCCCATAGAGTTTTCCTTTGATGCACCAACC
This sequence comes from Triticum dicoccoides, assembly GCF_002162155.2. Lineage (NCBI taxonomy): Eukaryota > Viridiplantae > Streptophyta > Magnoliopsida > Poales > Poaceae > Triticum > Triticum dicoccoides. The sequence continues at coordinate 282,027,248 of NC_041389.1, forward strand.
TGGAGTCTAGGAAAGAGCATGGCAGCCCACATCACCATGGGACACATCGGCGAAGTTTATCACAAGGATCTTAGGGACACAACCTACCAGATACGTGGGCGCCGAGATGAGCAATGGGATATGATCAGCACTAGGAGGGACAGGTCCATTGTAGCTTTCATCCAGGAGTTAAACCAACACATTCATTGCCAGGAGAACCAGATGTGTGCAAGTATGATAGATTTGAAGAAGGTGATGACCAGGAACATGGAGCTTGAAGAGGAACTCAAGTCTACACGCGACGGATACGAGGAGGAAATCGCAATACTAGTGCAGAAGAATGATGACCTAACAAGTAAGCTAGGAGTATTCATGGGAGACCCCGCGCCAGGAGGAGATGATGACCATCCCAATGACATTCATTCTGAAGACTACATCATCATCGACGACACCGAATCCGACCCTGACAGTAGTGATGATGACTATGGAGACAAAGCTGGAGCAAATATCATGGAGTCTTCCACCGATCAAAAATTCTAGTAGACCACCACATTATCAGTAGTATTCCCCCATGTATATAGTAGTAGTCCGAGCACTATAACGATAGTTAGATCGATTGTATGCCCTTGCTTGAATTGATTTGGTGTGATATGATGTGTTTGTCTCATGTGCATATGGGTAGTGCTTTCTCACTAGTCCTCATTCTATTCTAATCTCTCCCCTCTAAACCCATCAGATGCCTCCGAAACGTGACCCCAGATTTGTCTTCCCGCCGGAGCTCACTCAGTTGATCCAACAGCAGCATGCCTTGAGCAGCTACTAGTCCAGAACCAAGGCAACAACAACAACCCACCGCCACCACCTCCAGTTGACAACCTAGCCCATTTTTTTAGGTTGCAACCGCCGGTGTTTTCCAGTAGCACCGAGCCAATAGTTGCTGATGACTGGGTACGCAGGATTGGAAGGGAGTTGACCACCACAGGTTGCACAGATGCTGAGAAGGTGCATTTTGCCGCACATCAATTGGATGGACCCGCAGCCTCATGGTGGACGAATTACACAGCCACTTTCCCTATAGCCAATATCACTTGGGATCAGTTTCAGCAAGCATTCCGCAATGCACATATCTCAACTGGAGCAATGAGCATGAAGAAGCGTGAGTTTCGCAACTTACGCCAAGGAAACCGTACTGTGGGGCAGTACGTGGATGAGTTTAGCAACTTAGCTCGCTATGCCCCGGATGATGTGGCCACAGATGCCGCGAAGCAGGAGAAGTTTATGGAAGGGCTAAATGATGAGATGAGTATGCAATTGATGGTAGCAACATTCGCTAACTACCAGGAGCTGGTAGATAAGGCTCTTATGATTGAAGGGAAGCAGCAGCAGATTGAGAGCCGCAAAAGGAAGTATGGACAAAGGAGGTACAATTCAAGAGCTCAGCAGAAGCCTCATTTCACCCCGAACTTGGGAGGATTTACCCATAACCATGGAGGCCATACTCATAATGGAGGAAGTTCACATAATCACAATGGCCCCAAGAGTGGAAATGGGAATGGAGCAAGCAGCAACCAGAACTGTTCTAACCCCTTTACACCCGCCAAGAAGGATCTAAGTCACATTACTTGTTTCAAGTGCAGGAAGACTGGACATTACGCCACTGAGTGTTCTGAAGCAAAGAATGGTAATGGCAATGGAAGCTCTGGAAAGAAGCCCAACCCTTTCAACAAGGGACAAGTGAACCACGTTAACGTGGGGGAGGTTGAAGAGCAGCCAGATGTAGTTATAGGTAAGTTTTTGGTGAAGTCATTTACTGCAATCGTTCTTTTTGATACTGGTGCATCACATTCATACATTTCAAGGGGATTTGTGGATAAGTACAAGTTGCCCACTAAAGTTCTTAGGACACCTATGCTAGTAAGCTCGCCAGGAGCGGAGTATATGGCAAGTCAAGGATGTTTTCAGATGCCATTGACCATAGGTAGGCACGTTTTCCCCTCAGACCTAATAATCTTGGAGTCACAAGGACTGCATGTGATACTAGGCATGGATTGGCTATCGATGTATGGAGGAAACATCGATTGCGCCAGTAAGTCGATTCTACTCACCATCCTAGAGGGAAAAAGGATCAAGTATGTATCCAGGCATGCGCCTAGGAGGACCCAAGTAAATTCACCCTTAGGAGTTGTTCAGGAGGAAGTGCCTGTAGTGAAGGATTACTCGGATGTATTTCTAGAGGAACTACCAGGCATGCCGTCGGATCGAGACATTGAGTTTTTGATAGATCTAATGCCAGGCACCGGACCAATATCCAAGAGACCATACTGGATGCCCGCAAATGATCTGGAGGAGATTAAGAAGCAGATCAAGGAGTTATTGGAGAAAGGTTACATATGACGAAGTTCGTCACCGTGGGGAGCCCCAGTGCTCTTGGTTGAGAAGAAGGATGGATCGTTGAGAACGGTTGTTGATTATCATGCGCTGAATGAAGTGACGATCAAGAACAAGTACCCACTGCCAATGATCAATCATTTGTTTGACCAGTTGCATGGAGAAAAAGTGTTCTCCAAGATCGATCTGCGATCATGATACCACCAGCTGAAGATCCGAGAATAGGATATACCTAAGACAGCTTTCACCACAAGGTACGGGCTATATGAGTACACGGTTATGTCATTTGGATTGACTAATGCCCCTGCCTATTTCATGCGTATGATGAATAAGGTGTTCATGGAGTTCTTGGATAAGTTTTTTGTGGTGTTCATTGACGATATTTTGGTGTACTTGAAGAATGAAGAAGAGCACAAGGAGCATGTGTGATTAGTTCTCGAGAAGCTCAGGGAACATCAACTATATGCCAAGTTCAGCAAATGTGAGTTTTGGTTGAAGGAAGTTGGATTCCTTGGACATGTTATATCAGGATAAGGTATAGCAGTGGATCCCTCCAAGGTTCAGTCAGTCACTGAGTGGTTGGCACCCACCTTAGTTGGAGAGATTCACAGTTTTCTTGGACACGCAGGATATTATCGGAGATTCATTGAGAATTTTTCCAAGATTGCGAAGCCTATGACGGAGTTGTTGAAGAAGGAGACCAAGTTCAAATGGACTGAAGAATGTGAGGCAAGTTTCCAGGAGTTGAAGAAACATTTGGTTACAACCCCAATGCTGATTCTGCCGGATATACGCAAGGATTTCCAAGTGTATTGCGACGCTTCTTGCTTAGGACTTGGAGGTGTACTTATGCAAGACAGAAGAGTTGTTTCGTATGCCTCACGTCAGCTTCGACCGCATGAGTTGAATTATGCCATGCATGATTTGGAGTTAGCAGCAGTAGTGCATGCGCTCAAGACCTGGAGACATTTTCTTATTGGAAATCTTTGTGATGTGTACACGGATCATAAGAGTTTGAAGTACATTTTCGCTCAGAAGGAACTGAATCTCAGGAAGAGGAGATGGTTGGAGCTCATAAAGGATTACGATATGAAGTTACACTATCATCCAGGCAAGGCCAATGTCGTAGCAGACGCTTTGAGCCGGAAGAGTTATGCCAATACCCTCGTAAGCGGAGGATTGCCAAAGGAGTTAGACGAAGATCTCAGGGACCTTCGTTTGGAGATAGTCCCTAGAGGTTTTGTTGCAGCATTGGAAGTTCAGTCAACATTATTGGGAAAGATTCAAGAAGCTCAGAAGGATGACAAAGAAATTGCCGAGATAAAGGAGAAGATGAGTAAAGGAAAGGCCAAAGATTTTCGTGAGGATGAGCACGACACCTTGTGGTTTGAGGACCGTGTTTATGTGCCCAATAATGCAGAGATTAGGAAGTTGATACTTCAATAAGCTCATGACTCGCCATACTCGATACACCCCGGAAACACCAAGATGTATTTGGATTTGAAGGAGCGTTTCTAGTGGACTGGTATGAAGAAGGATATTGCTGAGTATGTAGTCGTATGTGATGTATGTCAGAGAGTGAAGGCAGAACATCAGAAACCAGCAGGACTATTGCAGCCTATGCCGATACCCGAATGGAAGTGGGACAAGATTGGCATGGATTTTATCACCGGATTACCCAGGACCCGATCAGGATATGATTCCATCTGGTAGTAGTGGACCGTTTGACCAAAGTGGCTCACTTTATCCCAGTGAAGATCACCTATACAAGTGCGAAGTTGGCCAAGATATATATGACCAGGATCGTATGCCTGCGCTGCCCCACCGCTGCAGCGCTGCGCCACCCGCGCCCCACCCCGCCTCCTCACCGTGCCGCCGTCGCCCACGCCGCCGCCTCGCCGGATCTAGCCGCCGGATCTCTCCATCCCGTTTTTTTCGGTTTAGGTAAAAACCGCCCGTTTTTTTTCAAAACCCTAGATCGGTTTTTTTAGTTTAGATCGGTTCGGTTTTTCTTCAGTTTCTATAGAGTGTACAAACTAGTCCTGGTTAGCCGTGTGCCCGGTTATGGACATCTTGAGTATCTGGTACTTGAATTATTGATTTGATCTCATCACACTAAATTAATTTGTTGGGATGTTAATTACTTTTAATTGGGATTGAGTTGGAGGAACCTTCTCAATGTTTCAACCACCATGATAGTTAATAAAATATATTCCTTTGTTGTAGGGAAAAATTGGCTTTTGGCAAAACATTATAACCTTAGAGCTTTCCACCAGCCATATATGCATGTAGTGATAGCATTCATTTGTTCATTGCTCTACTGTGTTATATTGCCAGCATATTCCATGTGCTGACCCATTTTCGGGCTGCAACATATCATGTTGCAGACTTTTCAGATGAAGAGTAAGGTGCGCTAGGTCGTTTGTCGTGCACTCAGCTATGTCGTTGGAGTTGATGGAATCACTTTATCTTCCAAGCCTTCCATTGTTATCTTATTTAGTTGGCCTTAAGCCATATTAATTGTAATAAGTTCTCTTTTGATACATTCGATGTATTAAGTGTGTGATTGCACTCTGTTATAAATCCTTCAAGTATTGTGTGTGTCAGCATTACCGATCCAGGGATGACACTGAAGCACGAAGATTCGACCGTTTAAGGTCGGGTCGCTACAGGGGGGCACCGCACACGGCTAAGAGAACAACTGTTGTCCTTTGGGGTGCCCCCTGCCCCCGTATATAAAGGAGGGGAGGAGGCCGTCCACCAAGGAGGGGAGTCCTACTAGGACTCCACTAGGACTCCCCTCCTAGTAGGATTCGACCCCCCCTCTTTTTCCTTTCTCATCGGAGGGAAAAGGGAAGGAGAGGGAGAGGAAGAGAGAAAGTGGAAAGGCCCCCCCCCTTCTCCAATTCGGACTCCCTTGGGGGGCGCCACCCTGCGGGCTCCCCTCTCTTTCTCCCCTATGGCCCATGAAGGCCAATTACTTCCCCGGGGGATTCTGTGTAACACCCACGATGCGGCTATATCTCCCATGTGTCGAAGCACGACTTAGAGGCATAACCGCATGGTGGTTTTGTCGCAAGAAGGGTCATCTTCACACAATCCCATGTGATGATAAAGAATGGGATAAAGAGTTGGCTTGCAATCGCCACTTCACACAATGAACATATAATTCATACATCATTCAAAGTACACACTTTGTCTGACTACGGACGAAGCCAAAAGAAAAGAAGATAACCCAGCTGCTAGATTCCCGATCGTCCCAACTGGGCTCCACTACTGATCAACAAGAAACGAAACATAGGAACGACCAAGATATTCGTTGAGCTCCCATCTGAGCTCGGTTGCATCACCTGCACTGGTGTCATCGGCACCTCCAACTGTTTGGTAGTATCTGCTGAGTCACGAGGACTCAGCAATCTCAAAACCCGCGAGATCAAGACTATTTAAGCTTATGGGTAGGAAAGGGGTAATGGGGTGGAGCTGCAGCAAGCACTAAACCTAAACATATATGGTGGCTAACATACGCAAATAAGAGCGAGAAGAGAAGCAATGGAACGATCGTGAAGCTAGAAGTGATCAAGAAGTGATCCTGAAACTGCTTACGTTCATACATAACCCAAACCGTGTTCACTTCCCTGACTCCACCGAGAAGAGACCATCACGGCTACACACGCGGTTGATGCATTTTAATTAAGTCAAGTGTCAAGTTCTCTACAACCGGACATTAACAAATTCCCATCTGCCACATAACTGCGGGCACGGCTCTCAAAAGTTTTATACCCTGTAGGGGTGTCCCAACTTAGCCCATCACAAGCTCTCACGGTCAACGAAGGATATTCCTTCTCCCAGGAAGACCCGATCAGTCTCGGAATCCCGGTTTACAAGACATTTCGACAATGGTAAAACAAGACCAGCAAAGCTGCCCGATGTGCCGAGAAATCCCGATAGGAGCTGCACATATCTTGTTCTCAGGGCACAACGGATAGGTCAGCCTACGAGTAAAACCAGCCCTCGAGTTGCCCCGTGGTGGCCGCGCAGTCTGCCCGGTTCGGACCAACACTCGAAGGAGCACTGGCCCGGGGGGGTTAAATAAAGATGACCCTTGAGTCTGCAGAACCCAAGGGAAAAAGGCTTAGGTGGCAAATGTTAAAACCAAGGTTGGGCCTTGCTGGAGGAGTTTTATTCAAAGCGAACTATCAAGGGGGTCCCATAAATCACCCAACCGCGTAAGGAACGCAAAATCAAGGAACATAACACCGGTATGACGGAAACTAGGGCGGCAAGAGTGGAACAAAACACCAGGCATAAGGCCGAGCCTTCCACCCTTTACCAAGTATATAGATGCATTAATTAAATAAGAGATATTGTGATATCCCAACATAATCCTGTCCATCATGGAGCAATCTTCAACTTCACCTGCAACTACCAACGCTATAAGAGGGGCTGAGCAAAAGCAGTAACATAGCCAAACAACGGTTTGCTAGGAAGGGTGAAAATGTTAGAGGCTGACATGGCAATATGGGAGGCATGGTAAACAAGTGATAGGTAGCACAACATAGCGATAGAACGAAGCAACTAGCAAGCAAAGATAGAAGTGATATCTAGGGTAATGGTCATCTTGCCTGAGATCCCGCAAGGAAGAAGAACGAGTCCATGAAGAAGACAAACGGACATAGTCGAACGAATCCTCACAACTCCGGAACAAAACCGAAGCTAACGAGAGAAGCAAACCAGAAAGAATCAAACAACATGGTAAACACACAAGCATAATGATGGCATGATGCACAATCAAGTATGATGCATGTCCGGTTTAATGAGGCATGGCAAAGTGCAACAAACAATACTACAAGTTAAGTGGAGCTCAATATGCAACGAGTTGCATATTGACAAAACACCACATTGACATATTTAGTTCTCTCCCGTTTAAACTACTCAACAATATTAAATGTTGGTTAACATGGCAAGAGGGAAACAAAATCTAGTTGGTCTCGGAACGGTCAACGAAGGCAAGGGGGAAACACGGCAACTACGAGCGGATGCAAGTTTTAAAAACAATGACGGCAAGGAGTGTCGATGCAATGCGGATGATGCCATGAGATGAGATGCATGACCTGAGCAAAATACAAAACAAAAGACAAAAACCCAACCATGAAGGAAATAGCATATCACAAAGCCGGAAATGGCAAGAGTTGGAGTTACAATTATGGAAAGTTACATCCGGGGCGTTACAACACTCCACGACTACAAGAGGATCTCGTCCCGAGATCTAGGATGGCACCGGAGAGAAACAGAAGAGGAAGAGAAGAGGTAAACTAAGTTGCTTCTTCAACCAATGAGTGAAACCAAAGAACTTTGAGAGGTTGAAAAGTTGAAAGAAAGAACACAACGGAGTTGAACACAATTGAGAGCACTGCGGTAGAAAATAGTAACAAGGAACACTATTTGAACCTTGGAGGTTGCAAGGCTATGGATGACGAGTATAATGGACAAGAAGGAATTGGAACCACTCTGACTACAACGAGATAAACAAGTAACAAGGAAGATCAAATTCGGACAGCACTCCGGTTGAAAAGAGATGCAAGACTTGGTAAGATGAAAAGAACTTGAAGAGATGACACAACACTTCGGTTAAATGGATAAGCACGAAAAGAACACGATCCTCACAATTCGAGATGATGAGTGAAAAGTGCAACATCACAATGCCTCTGTAAGAAAGAATAGAAGTAGATTATTGGAATAACAGAATGAAGAAGAAAATGCCAACTTCCGCCACAAATGAGCTTGGAAAGCACCCTTCCAAAAAGGTTATAACATAGTTGTTGGAAAACCAACAACGAAACAAAAAAAAGTTGTAGTGGGCTTATGGAAAACTTCTCAAAATTGAGGCGAAATTCTGCCAATACAGAAACAAATAATATAATTGATAACACCGACGAGATGAAAAATTTCTTCCACCAAGATGATAGAGAGATAACTTGGACCATTGATAATCACCACAATAGCAACATCCCTTAGGGAAGGCTTAAGGTGAAATATGACACAAGATAACTCCAACGAAGAGATTAATGAATTTAAAATACCTCATTCTTGACAACATGTGAATCACGAAACATGAATGGAAATTGTCAAGAATGATATAACACCATCTCAAAAGATAAGGTAGAAAGAATTGCACTTTGGAATGTAAGAAGAAGAATACTTGAACTCCTTAGAAAAAAACATGTGTTGGGCACCATGTTTATTTTTGAGTATAGCTTGGGGGATCATAACTTCAAGAGAAAACTTGAAGAACAATTGAAGAATGAAAAGAATCCTTGACGAACCACCATGTAGAGCCTCCATGAGGAACTCCGTTAATAAAAGAAAGATCCAACGAAAGGAAAGTTGAAAAGAACGAGAAGAAGCCTTGCAATGATTTAGATGGAGCTTCGCGACGAGATAATGCGGAAAACTTGGAACTCCGGAAGAAGATGAACACATATAACTGAGAAATTGATATCACTACGAACTCCGGAAAAAGGAATTGAATTCACTTGGATGAATCAAGAATAAGAATTATGTTATGCGTATCCTTCACCAATTTAAATTGATGACAAGCAACGGATTTGGCATGCCACTTATTTTTCTTGAAAAGATTGACGAGAGAAATAGTGCAAACTTGGGAAGGTCTTCCACGAACCACCAGTGGGGTTGGAAAGAACGAATGAATTGATATGATAACCAAGGAAGAGAACTCTTGAACGAACCACCATAAGAATTGAAAATGAAAGTAGCAAAGGCACAATTCACCGGGAAGAATTGGAAACCGAATGACGATACTTGAGGGGATTTAGATACATGAGAACGAAGAGATCATGAACTGATTAGAGGGTATTTGAGCGATGCACCGGTAAGATTTGGAGAGCGAGAACTGAAAGCTGGAATGAATAATTATGACATGATGGCCTTCGGAGGAAAGAAATGGAAACAACTCATGAATTGTTTCGGATGGTAAGAAAAGAATTGTCACAATCAAAAACAATTATGAGGATGGCATGAAGCTAGAACCATGAATCTCTTGAAGAACGGGTAAGGATTTAAGAGGAACTCTTCTTCGGTCTTCAAAATCTGAGAGTGACAACGAGAAACACCACTATGAATTGTTGGGACACTCTGGGAGAATTAAAAACAAGGAGGTTGAGCCAACAATGAAAAATAATTTTAAATCGATCCTGGAAAAACATCTGACTGATGAAATTCATTCTTACGTCAAACTTCAAAAAGAATTTGGGAATGACTCCTAGAAAATTAGAAGATTCAGGTAAGATCCTGGAAAAAGACATGTGGGTTAGGGCCCACTCAAAGTTGCACCGTTGAACGATTGATTGAAAGGGGGGATTGCACCGGTTGAATTAAATGACTTCAATGAGATAATAATCTCCAATTAGCATGAACATATTAAGAATGGAAAACACGAATCTTCTGAGATATCTTGAGCACTCCAGATATGAACTGGGCAAGGTGAATAAATAAGAGAGCCTTGGATAAGAAATTCACATGGAAAGATATGTGAAACAAAAGGAAGAGATATAATCAACACGAAAGCTTGAAATTAATCCACCAGAGAAGAAAAGAGACGAAGAATAATAAGCTTGTAGCTCCGTTAGTATCTTCCTGAGAATCACCGGATAAGAACATTGACGGAAAAGAATGGAGAGAGTTCCCACAAATAAAAGGATACATGATCAAGAAATCTGAGTCCTTGAAGAAAAGGGGTGGGAGGGCGGGAAAACAAAGGCAACTTGGGGACAGATGAAACGGATACCGTTGAGAAAACTTAGAATTGATCTCACAAATGTTGAAATGATCGGATCCACTTGAAGAGAAGCACACCGGTTGGAAAAGAATTGACATGACAATCTCGATGATCGAAAGGATTAATACTCCCATAGAAATATGAGAACACCGCTTGAAAGGTATGGAATCAACACTTGACATTGAAGCAACTCAAATACCACAACTCAAATCAAAACAAAGTATTGGCTTGCAGAAATAAGCCGGAACAAATACATATGATAGAGATTTACCCAATCCCATATCAGGCATCTGCCGGAAAGATATTCTAGGAGCTACTTGAATTCCCACCTATAAACTCCCGAAACTTTCTGGTTATGCAATCTGGTGTTGGGGATACAGGGGAGCAATATATCTCAGCCAAACTAACAATCCCTACATCCAGCTGTATCCATCCGTCAACACATAACCAAGAAAACTCCGGAAATCGTGTACCTCAACCTTCGAAAAGCATCCGTTATACGAGCTATGGCAATACTCCCGAACTCCCCAGTACTGGGTCGCATCGAGGTTATCTTACCACTAGCTGCATAAAAGAGATTTTCGATGTCGGTGAAACTCAGGTATTCCAGAACTGCAACGATAAAATTATGACGACAACACCTCGGAGCTCAACTCCCCGGGACACTGCCACAACCCCAAAATGTCAGGAGGCACCAAGAACAATGTTCTCGTCATAAGAATATCGGAACGATCCCAAGATACCCGCGTGATCCTAAATTTTTTTAGTGAAATTTGAGGAGAGGAAAGACAAAAACATCTACGTCAGGAGACCTCACCAGAGCTACGAAGGGACTGAGGAGTAAAAAGAATCCTACTCTCCGATATATATAATCCTAAGACTCAAAACATTTTTGTTCTAGACTCAACAACGCCATCGATTCGATCAAGCAGGGGGCTCCTAAGTCGGGGATGGCTCTGATTACCAACTTGTAACACCCACGATGTGGCTATATCTCCCACATGTCGAAGCACGACTTAGAGGCATAACCGCATGGTGGTTTTGTCGCAAGAAGGGTCATCTTCACACAATCCCATGTAATGAACAAGAATGGGATAAAGGGTTGGCTTACAATCGCCACTTCACACAATGAACATATAATTCATACATCATTCAAAGTACACACTTAGTCCGACTACGGACGAAGCCAAAAGAAAAGAAGATAACCCAACTGCTAGATTCCCGATCGTCCCAACTGGGCTCCAGTACTGATCAACAAGAAATGAAACATAGCAACGACCAAGATCTTCGTTGAGCTCCCATCTGAGCTCGGTTGCATCACCTGCACTGGTGTCATCGGCACCTGCAACTGTTTGGTAGTATCTGGTGAGTCACGAGGACTCAGCAATCTCAAAACCCGCAAGATCAAGACTATTTAAGCTTATGGGTTGGAAAGGGTAATGGGGTGGAGCTGCAGCAAGCACTAAGCATATATGATGGAAAACATACGCAAATAAGAGCGAGAAGAGAAGCAACGGAACGGTCGTGAAGCTAGAAGTGATCAAGAAGTGATCCTGAAACTGCTTACGTTCATACATAACCCAAACCGTGTTCACTTCCCGGACTCCGCCGAGAAGAGACCATCACTGCTACACACGCGGTTCATGCATTTTAATTAAGTCAAGTGTCAAGTTCTCTACAACCGGACATTAACAAATTCCCATCTGCCACATAACCACGGGCACGGCTCTCGAAAGTTTTATACCCTGCAGGGGTGTCCCAACTTAGCCCATCACAAGCTCTCACAGTCAACGATGGATATTCCTTCTCCCAAGAAGACCCGATCAGTCTCGTAATCCCGGTTTGCAAGACATTTCAACAATGGTAAAACAAGACCAGCAAAGCCGCCCGATGTGCCGACAAATCCCGATAGGAGCTGCACATATCTCGTTCTCAGGGCACAACGGATAGGTCAGCCTACGAGTAAAACCAGCCCTCGAGTTGCCCCGTGGTGGCCCCGCAGTCTGCCTGGTTCGGACCAACACTCGAAGGAGCACTGGCCCCGGGGGGGTTAAATAAAGATGACCCTTGAGTATGCAGAACCCAAGGGAAAAAGGCTTAGGTGGCAAATGTTAAAACCAAGGTTGGGCCTTGCTGGAGGAGTTTTATTCAAGCAAACTGTCAAGGGGGTCCCATAAAGCACCCAACCGCGTAAGGAACGCAAAATCAAGGAACATAACACCGGTATGATGGAAAATAGGGCGGCAAGAGTGGAACAAAACACCAGGCATAAGGCCGAGCCTTCCACCCTTACCAAGTATATATGCATTAATTAAATAAGAGATATTGTGATATCCCAACATAATCCTATCCATCATGGAGCAATCTTCAACTTCACCTGCAACTAACAACGCTATAAGAGGGGCTGAGCAAAAGCGGTAACATAGCCAAACAACGATTTGCTAGGAAGGGTGAAAAGGTTAGAGGCTGACATGGCAATATGGGAGGCATGGTAAACAAGTGATAGGTAGCGCAACATAGCGATAGAACGAAGCAACTAGCAAGCAAAGATAGAAGTGATATCGAGGGTAATGGTCATCTTGTCTGAGATCCCGCAAGGAAGAAGAACGAGTCCATGAAGAAGACAAACGGACGTAGTCGAACGAATCCTCACAACTCCGGAACAAAACCGAAGCTAACGAGAGAAGCAAACCGGAAAGAAGCAAACAACATGGTAAACACACAAGCATAATCATGGCATGATGCACAATCAAGTATGATGCATGTCCGGTTTAATGAGGCATGGCAAAGTGCAACAAACAATACTACAAGTTAAGTGGAGCTCAATATGCAACGAGTTGCATATTGACAAAACACCACATTGGCATATTTAGTTCTCTCCCGTTTAAACTACTCAAAAATATTAAATGTTGGTTAACATGGCAAGAGGGAAACAAAATCTGGTTGGTCTCGGAATGGTCAACGAAGGTGAGGGGGAAACACGGCAACTACGAGCGGATGCAAGTTTTAAAAACAATGACGGCAAGGAGTGTCGATGCAATGCGGATGATGCCATGAGATGAGATGCATGACCTGAGCAAAATGCAAAACAAAAGACAAAAGCCCAACCATGAAGGAAATAACATATCACAAAGCCGGAAATGGCAAGAGTTGGAGTTAAAATAATGGAAAGTTACATCCGGGGCGTTACATTCTGGTAACCCCTCGGTGCTCTGATAAATAACTGAAACATCCCGAAACCATTCTGGTGTCCAAATACTATCGCCCAATTTATCAATCTTTACCTCTCGACCATTTCGATACTTGTCGTCATGTCCGTGATCTCATCAGGAACTCTGAACAATCGTCGGTCACCAAAACACATAACTCATAATACATATTGTCATCGAACGTTAAGCGTGCGGACCCTACGGGTTCAAGAACTATGTAGACATGACCAAGACACATCTCTGGTCAATAACCAATAGCGAAACCTGGATGCTCATATTGGTTCCTACATATTCTACGAAGATCTTTATCGGTCAAACCGCAATAACAACATACGTTATTCCCTTTGTCATCGGTATGTCACTTGCTCGAGATTCAATCATCGGTATCCTCATATCTAGTTCAATCTCGTTACCGGCAAGTCTCTTTACTCGTTCTATAATGCATCATACCGCAACTAACTCATTAGTCACATTGCTTGCAAGGCTTATAGTGATGTGCATTGCCGAGAGGGCCCAGAGATACCTCTTCGATACCGGAGTGACAAATCCTAATCTTGATCTGTGCCAACCCAACAAACACCTTTGGAGACACCTGTAGAGCATCTTTATAATCACCCAGTTATGTTGTGACGTTTGATAGCACGCAAGGTGTTCCTCCGGTATTCGGGAGTTGCATAATCTGATAGTCAGAGGAATATGTATAAGTCATGAAGAAAGCAATAGCAATAAACTTAATGATCATTATGCTAAGCTAACGGATGGGTCTTGTCCATCACATAATTATCTAATGATGTGATCCCGTTCATCAAATGACAACACATGTCTATGGTTAGGAAACTTAACCATCTTTGATTAACAAGCTAGTCAAGTAGAGGCATACTAGGGACACTTTGTTTTGTCTATGTATTCAGACATGTACTAAGTTTCCGGTTAATACAATTCTAGCATGAATAATAAACATTTAGCATGATATAAAGAAATATAAATAACAACTTTATTATTGCCTCTAGGGCATATTTCCTTCAACGTGCATGCTACGGGACTCACAAACATTAACACAAGTATTTCTCAAATTCACAATTACTCACTAACATAACTCTAATATCACCATCTCTATATCTCAAAACAATCAAACTTCTCATAGTATTCAATGCACTTTATATGAAAGTTTTTATTATATCCCTGTTGGATGTCTATCATATTAGGACTAAATTCATAACCAAAGCAAATTACCATGTTGTTTAAAGACTCTCAAAATAATATAAGTGAAGCATGAGAGTTCAACAATTTTTATAAAATAAAGCCACCGCCGTGCTCTAAAAAGATATAAGTGAAGCACTAGTGCAATATTGCCTAGCTCAAAAGATATAAGTGAAGCACATAGAGTATTCTAGTAAATCATGATTCATGCGTGTCCCTCTCAAAAGTTGTGTACAATACTACCTCTTGAGCACTGCATTGGTTTTCCCTTGAAGAGGAAAGGTTGATGCGGCAAAGTAGCGTAAGTATTTCCCTCAGTTTTTGAGAACCAAGGTATCAATCCAGTAGGAGGCTTCACGCAAGTCCCTCGTACCTACACAAACAAACAAGAACCTCGCAACCAACGCGATAAATGGGTTGTCAATCCCTTCACGACCACTTGTGAAAGTGAGATCTGATAGAGATAATAAGATAAGATAAATATTTTGGTATGTTTATGATATAGATTGGAAAGTAAAGATTGCAAAATAAAATAGATCGGAAACTTATATGATAGAAAATAGACCCGGGGCCCATATGTTTCACTAGTGGCTTCTCCCAAGATAGCATAAGTATTACGGTGGGTGAACAAATTACTGTCGAGCAATTGATAGAAAAGTGCATAGTTATGAGAATATCTAGGCATGGTCATGTATATAGGCATCACGTCCGCGATAAGTAGACCGAAATGATTCTGCATCTACTACTATTACTCCACACATCGACCGCTATCCACCATGCATCTAGAGTATTAAGTTCATAAGAACAGAGTAACGCATTAGGCAAGATGACATGATGTACAGGGATAAACTCAAGCAATATGATATAAACCCCGTCTTTTTATCCTCAATGGCAACAATACAATACGTGCCTTGCTGCCCCTGCTGTCACTGGGAAAGGACACTACAAGATTGAACCCAAAGCTAAGCACTTCTCCCATTGCAAGAAAGATCAATCTAGTAGGCCAAACCAAACTAATAATTCGAAGAGACTTGCAAAGATAACCAATCATACATAAAAGAATTCAGAGGAGATTAAAATATTTCTCATAGATAAACTTGATCATAAACCCACAATTCATCGGATCTCGACAAACACATCGCAAAAAGAGTTACATCGAATAGATCTCCAAGAAGATCGAGGAGAACATAGTATCGAGATTCAAAGAGAGAGAAGAAGCCATCTAGCTAATAACTATGGACTCGAAGGTCTGAGGTAAACTACTCACAACTCATTGGAGAGGCTATGGTGTTGATGTACAAGCCCTCCGTGATCGATTCCCCCTCCTGCGGAGCGCCGGAAAAGGCTCCAAGATGGGATCTCACGAGTATAGAAGGTTGCGGCGGTGGAAATAGGTTTTCGTGGTGCTCCTGGATGTTTTCGGGGTACGTAGATATATATAGGCGAAGGAAGTCGGTCAAGAGAGCCACGAGGGGCCCACGAGGGTGGGGCGCCCCCCTAGGGCACGCCTTGCACCCTCGTGGTTGCCTCGACTGCTTCTTGACGTCCACTGCATGTCTCCTGGATTGCGTTTGTTCCAAAATGATCGCTCCCGAAGGTTTCATTCCGTTTGGACTCTGTTTGATATTCCTTTTCTTCGAAACACTAAAATAGGCAAAAAAAATAGCAATTCGGGAAGGGCCTCCGGTTAGTAGGTTAGTCCCAAAAATGATATAAAAGTGTATAGTAAAGCCCATAAACATCCAAAACAGGTAATATAATAGCATGGAACAATAAAAAATTATAGATACGTTGGAGACGTATCATACAACAAGGATGATTGTGGCAAACTAAAAAGAAAAGACTCAAATCCTACAAGACACTCCAAGCAAAACACATATCATGTGGTGAATAAAAATATAGCCTTAAGTAAAGTTACCGATAAATGAAGACAAAAGAGGGGATGCCTTCCAGGGCATCCCCAAGCTTAGGCTCTTGGTTGTCCTTGAATATTGCCTTGGGGTGCCCTGGGCATCCCCAAGCTTAGGCTCTTGTCACTCCTTATTCCATAGTCCATCAAATCCTTACCCAAAACATGAAAACTTCACAAAATTCAACAGAAAATCTCATAAGCTCCGTTAGTATAAGAAAAAAAATCACCACTTTGGTATTGTTGTGAACTCATTCTTTATTTATATTGGTGTAACATCTACTATATTTTAATCCTTTTGTTGAGTTTTATAAGAAAACAAATTAGTTTTTACATACTTCCTATGCATAGGCATTTTATAAGCAAACAAATTATCAAGGCAATCAAAAACTAGCATATGCATGGAAGAAGAAAGAAACAATAGCAATCTCAACATAACGAGAGGTAATTTAGTGACATGAAAAATTTCTACAACTATTTTTTCCTCTCTCATAATAATTACATGTAGGATCATAATCAAATTCAACAATATAGCTATCACATAACATATTCTCAACACGATCCACATGCATGCGAAGTTGACACTTTTCCAAAATGGTGGGATTAACATTAACTAAAGTCATGACCTCTCCAAACCCACTTTTATCAAAAATTTCATAAGATTGAACATTCTCCAAATATGTGGGATCTAAACTTGATAATTTGCCAAACCCACTTTCAATATTATTGCAAACATTATTATCAATCTCATATTCATCATGGGGCTTAAATAAATTTTCAAGATCATAAGAAGAATCACCCAAATCATGATCATTGCAATAAGTAGCGGAAATAGCAAAACTAGCACCCCCAAGCTTGGGGTTTTGCATATTATTAGCATAGTTGACATTAATAAAATTTATAGTAACATCATTGCAATCATGCTTTTGATTCAAGGAACTATCAAGTATGGGTGCAATAGTAACAATCTCATGTTTAACATAAGGAACTATAGCAAATTCATCTCCATAAATATTGGCATCATGGCCACAAGAATAGCAAGCATCATGGTCATCAAGGGATATTTCAATCAAATCATCGGAATCATAACTATCTATAGATTCGTGCATATCATTATTTTCTTCCAAAGCAACGGTCATTCTCTCAATAAATTCTTTGACATAGGCATTATGAGCATAGTTTTCATAGCAATATTTAAGTATGTCAAAATTTTCAGATTTGCAGAGAGTAATATCATACATTTCAATCAAAGAAGCAACTCCATAAGCACCCTTAAAAGCAACAAATTCTTTAATTTGTTCGATATCATAGTAACTATAAACACCCTTTTCATAAGAAGATAAGATTTCATTATCATTAAACTCACATAGGTAGGGAAGGTGTTTTTTAGGGTTCTTAGAGCAACAAGTAAAATCACAAATTTCACAAATATTCCAAGCATAGCATAGCAAACAATTTATTTGATTCCATAAGAGCTTCCCTTTTTCAAACAAACGACGACGCACAAAATGAGCATGTTCATCTAAAGATTTTCCCTCAACTAAACTAGTTGGGGTTTCAGCATGAGCACATATGGATCGAAGATGATCCAGGTAGAAAACTTTGAGTAGATCCATATCAATAGATTTTTAGCAAGCAAAGATGTAAGCAAAATAGAAGGCACATGGAAACACAAGCAAGCATAAGATCGAACGCAAAGAAGGGCGAATAGAAAAAGGCAAATCTTTTCAAAAAATTGTTTTAGAAGTGGGGGAGAGGCAAACGGTGAATAATATAATGCAAGAGATGATAGTTTTATGATGGGTACTTGGTGTGTCTTGACTTGGCGTAGATCTTCCCGGCAACAGCGTTAGAAATTCTTCCTGCTACTTCTTGAGCTTGCGTTGGTTTTTCCCTTGAAGAGGAAAGGGTGATGCAGCAAAGTAGAGACAAGTATTTCCCTCAGTTAGAGAACCAAGGTATCAATCCAGTAGGAGACAACGCACAAATCACCTAATACCTGCACAAACAATCAAACAACTTGCACCCAACGCGATAAAGGGGTTGTCAATCCCTTCACGGTTACTTGCAAAAGTGAGATCTGATAGAGATAGATGAAAATAAACAAATAGTAAAGTAAATATTTTTGGTATTTTTGGTTTATAGATCGGAAAGTAAAACATTGCAAAATAGTAGATCGGAATTAATATGATGGAAAATAGACCCATGGGACATAGGTTCCACTAGAGGCTTCTCTCATAATAGCAAATAATACGGTGGGTGAACAAATTACTGCCGAGCAATTGATAGAAAAGCGCAAAGTTATGATGATATCTAAGGCAATGATTATGAAATATAGGCATCACGTCCGTGTCAAATAGACCGAAATGATTTTGCATCTACTACTATTACTCCACACATCGACCGACTCCTGCCTTCATCAAGAGTATTAAGTTCATCAAGAACAGCGTAACGCATTAAGTAAGATGACATGATGTAGCAGAATTAACTCAAGCAATATGATGAAAATCCCTTTTTTTATCCTCGATGGCAACAATAGAATACGTGCCTTGCTGCCCCTACAGTCACTAGGAAAGGACACCGCAAGATTGAACCCAAAACTAAGCAGTTCTCCCATTGTAAGAAAAACCAATCTAGTTGGCCAAACCAAACCGATATTTCGAAGAGAAGTACAAAGATATCAAATCATGCATATAAGAATTCAGAGAAGATTCAAATAATATTCATAGATAAGCTAATCATAAATCCACAATCCATCGGATCTCGACAAACACACCACAAAGAATATTACATCGGATAGATCTCCAAGAACATCGAGGAGAACATGGTATTGAGAATCAAATAGAGAGAAGAAGCCATCTAGCTACTAGCTATGGACCCGTAGGTCTGTGGTAAACCACTCACGCTTCATTGAAAGGGCAATAGAGTTGATGTAGAAGCCCTCCGTGCTCGAATCCCCCTCCGACAGGGTGCCGGAAAAGGCCCCTAGATGGGATCTCACGGGAAGAGAAGGTTGCGGCAGTGGAGAAGTCTTTTCGTGGATGCTTCTTCTGGTTTGGGAATATATGTGAATATATAGGTGAAAGAATTAGGCCAGGGGAGTCACGGGGGGGCCCACAAGGCAGGGGGCGCGCCCTCCACCCTTATGGCCGCCTCGTGGTTCCTCCGACTTAATCTCCAAGTCTCCTGGGTGTCTTTTGGTCCAAGAAAAATCATCGCGAAAGTTTTATTCCGTTTGGACTCCGTTTGGTATTCCTTTTCCACAAAGCTAAAAAATAAGGAAAAAAATTGGCATTAGGCTCTAGGTTAGTAGGTTAGTCCCAAAAATAATATAAAATAGCATATTAATGCATATAAAACATCCAAAACAGATAATATAATAGCATGGTACAATAAAAAAATTCTAAATACGTTGGAGACGTATGGCCTCTCCGATACTCGGAGTGACATCTATGCCAACTCAACAAAAACCTTCAGAGATACCTGCAGAGCGTCTTTATGATCACCCAGTTACGTTGTGACGTTTGATAGCACACAAGGTATTCCTCCGGTATCTGGGAGTTGCATAATTTCATAGTCGAAGGAATATGTATTTGACATGAAGAAAGCAATAGCAATAAAACTGAACGATCATTATGCTAAGCTAATGGGTGGGTCTTGTCCATCACATCATTCTCCTAATGATGTGATCCTGTTATCAAATGACAACACATGTACATGATTAGGAAACCTTAACCTCTTTGATCAACGAGATAGTCTAGTAGAGGCTCACTAGGGACAAGGTATTTGTTTATGTATTCACACATTTATTTAAGTTTCTAATCAATACAATTCTAGCATGAATAATAAACCTTTATCATGAATAAGGAAATATAAAATAACAGCTTTATTATTGCCTCTAGGGCATCTTTCCTTCAGGCAAAGCCCGCGTGGTGCCGGTGGCGGCGGGATCTGCATCGCCATCTCCTAGTGAGGGGGACGCTGGGGGGCTCTTCTCTGACCTGAGGGCGGTCTTCGGAGGCTGGCGCTCCGTGGCCTGGTGGGGTGCGCAGGCGGATGGCGGACCGGGGCAGCGCAGCTCACTGGTCGTGCAGGTTGCGACGGTGCATCTCATCATGGCGGGTTCGGCCGTGCTAGATGCGAGCTGGCCAGGTGCGAGGGAGGCAGCTGGTGCTTGGCAAGAGGCACGGCGGGTCTCGTGGGGTTCAGCAACGGTGTGGTGGTCCAATTTGGTGGAGGCGGCGCTGTCTGGAGACAGCGGCGTGAGCTTACGGGCAAGTGGGTGACGACGCTGTGACGACTCAGCAAGAATGGAGTTCTGGCGAGCAGCAAGTGGCCGATCACTCCTATGATGTGTGGCGAGCGACACTGCGCTTTTGGTGGTGCTGGCATCGGAGTCTTCGTGGTGAGGCAGGTTCGACCGTCGCAAGGCCGTCCCTTGGAGTGGACGATGGCTATTTGGGTGGTCCTGGACATTGCCGGAGGAGTGGGGTGGCTGCGGTTCTTCGCCATGGCTTGGAGTTGGTGGTGTGGTCGTGTTTGCCCCTTGCCGTGTGTGTGGCCGGCCCTCGGCCCTCGGCTTTGCGGCTTCATCGACTTGGCGCTGCGGTAGCGGCGGTGTGAGGCTTCTTGGACGGTGTCACCAAGTCCCTGGAGGTGTGGAGATGTGCGACACGCGGATGAAAGTCTTGCATGGTGATCGCCGGGCCGGCGGTGGTGGCACCCGTGGTTGTCATTCCCCTCCTTAGAGGCGTCGTCGAGGCGTGTTCGTCATTTCCCTCGCTCTCTTGGAATTGGTGCCTGTCTCCGGGTGAAAGCCTCGATTCAGTGTTGGATCGACACGATGGCGGCGTCCTTGACGTTGTTCCTCCGTTGGGAGCGTGATGTTTGGAGACATGGTGGCTTCCTTGTTATCCTCCTCCAGTGCTCGCCGCTGTCCTCTCTTGATCCTCGGCGGCGCTATGTACGCCTGTCACCAGTGTTTCCAAGACGGCATCATCTTGGGATCTGATTGAGTCCTGCAATCCACTTGTTGTTTCCCCTTAGGCATTCAGAGTGGATGGTGCGTCAACAAGAGATGCTCAGTGAAAGTTGGTGGTCTTCGGAGGTGTTCGGTGTCGGTAGTGACGTGATGCCTTGTATCAGCTTAGGATAGGCGTTTTTGTATTGCAGCTGCTTTGCGGTGGTGCTCGTCTTTGTTCTCACCCGGGTGTGGTGTGTTCTACGCTCGTTGTTTGCACCGAGTGCTAGTGTTCATGTAATTGACATTCTGTCTTCTATAAAGCTATGGTACGCCTAGACGTACTCTCGAAAAAAGAAATAAATACTCCCTTCTTAAAGAATACAGTAAGGCGTGAAAAATGACAAAACTGACTCTTTCGACAAAATTCAACATAAAATGACCTATTTTAAAAAAAAACATAAAATGGTCCTTCCTTCATGATGCCCGCACTAGAGGCGCCATACTAGACTACACAATGCCCATATCAAAGGCGTCATGCAATGGCGTTGACCTTTCAACACAACAGCATGACGCCCTTGGTCAAGGCGCCATGCTCAATAGCATGACGCTCGTGGGCCGAGGCGCCATGCATATACGTTGATTGAAATACTTGATTGGTAGCTAGCTCATTGATACTTGCTTGCTTAGAATGAATGCATGCAAAATACTTTCTTAATAGCTAAGCCAGAGTAATGCAAAAACTGGACCTGTTGAAGATGCCCCTAAGTAGGTATAGCGGGTATTTGGAT